>NC_092017.1:21373181-21684431 GCF_042242105.1 Pempheris klunzingeri | reverse complement strand
CACCATTTCCTGTTTCTGTGAGTGGTGCTCCTGGTGTCAGATGCATCGAGAGTTGAAATACCTCAAAAAACTTCCCACTGTCGTCAACACTGTCAACGTGCAGCAGCCTGCTACAATGATGATGTCCCCCGTGATGACGTCCCCTGTGATGACGGCTCCTGTGATGACGGCTCCTATGATGCCGGCTCCTATGATGATGGCGCCCCAGGTTGGTTATATGGGCCAACCTACCGTCGTCATGACACATTGAGCTTTGCAGCTCTAACATGACTCATGTCAAAACATTCTGTTTTTTCTTCTTGTTTTTCTTTTTGTCACAGCAGAGACAAAATCTAAGTATGTATTTATCTGTGAAAACTAAAGCTCATTTTGAATTGTGTAAATGACTTTCAGTTTCTCATCATTACAATTATGGTGTAGCTACAGTATAGCTTGATTCTTCACCCATTTGATCTTTACATATAGTTCTAAATACAGATTTACTGTATCAATATCTTATAACATTGATGTACTAATAATACTGCACCTCTTTTTTGTTGTTGTTTTTCCTTTATAACTAACATGAACTGTCAATAAAAAATATTAAATCAAAAATCACACGTTGGGCCACTGTTTTAGTCTTTTTCCTTGTGTGTTTTTTCTGAGATTCTTTAAGCATTGTAAGTCAGATCGTAACTGTCTTAATGGCACAAACATGTCATAAACTGCTCAGCCTGATGAGTGACACCTGATCACCAGGAGTAGACCGTCTGTGAGGTTACATCATAAGCGTTACTGATGCCCCTAAAATGACACAATTTCACAGTCTGTAAGTGATCATATTAGGGGACCTGAGACTACCACCAACACTTGTAATAAGGTTGCAACACTAATTTAACTTTTACACCCACGAGAGAATTGAAACTATGAGGAAATAGTGCCACAAATTCTCTTAAATCACTCCTATGAGCCCTTTTAAGAACAAATCTGTTCATTTGAGTGCTTCTTGCATGAGGGAAAGCGTTTGTGTGCAGTGTGCTCATGATTTGTAGGAAAGTCTGATGATGACAGCAGAAGTCAAAGATTCGACTCGGCCAGAGTATCTTGGTAATCAACCAAGCACCTAAACAACGCAGAAAGCTTAGATTTAGGGAGGTCACGTATGGCTCAGTAATCTGATGTGCTACAGTACATCAGCAGGACAGAAAAGCCTGCTAAACAAGCTTTTCGAGCATTCCATGCATTCAGACGCTTTACGTGGTTATCGTTAATCATCCGTGTTTTATGTCGCACTGGTAATGCAGATGGGGATCCCCCCCCCCCATGTGCATGAAACCATGAAACTTCCCTCTAAAAACAGATCGTCTCTTGCTTTCACTTCTCCCGTGGCTGCTTGTTAACGGTAGTTGGAATGAGGAATAATTTCCCTAAACATAACAGAGCTGAGCTCGACTTAATTGTATGTTGCTTTTGTTGTAGTGACTTTTTCTCCAAATGTTTACTTACAAGCACTCGCCATCACTTGTTTATATCAATTACACATTGTGATTAATTTCTCTAATAAAAAATAAGTTGAATCTCGTGAATAAAATCGGGTTACACAGTCTGTAGTTTATATATCGGTACAGACAGAAACACAAGCACTCCACATGGTTTAGTTTGAGAGAGCACATTTGTTTTCCATTCATTTATATTGATATCAAACAGCGTGTCCTGCTCTTGGCCACAGGAGGCACATGTGTCCTTTTCAAGAGCAAAGTCACATCACTTTGTGTATTAATAGTCCGAGATTTGAAAGCCGTTGTCTTTACAATCCTTGTATTTTCTTCCCCGTTAAAAACTGCTTGCAGAATGGAGAGCCGTTCACCAAAACGATGAAGCTGGGAGTGCCTGCCTTGATGAAAAACCTGTCATGGGAAGAAAAAAAAAGAGACAGTGAATCAGGAAGAGTGTGAAGGAAGTTAATGTCGAGGAAGTTATGGTACAAACACAGTCCCTGACAGAGACAAATATTACTCAGCTGTCCTGGATTGCGGAGGTATAACATCATGAAAAGGAACATGAGATTAATATGCTAATCAGAGGTTGCTATCCTGCTTACACCTGACAGAGAGAAGACTTAGTGTAGAGAAGACAGTATTGTTGCACTGACGGTTTTCCCTCTAGAAGTTTCTCCCATCTCCACACAGCTCTAGAAACAGTCTAATTTATTCACTGTGTTCTTGGGAACCTTCAATACAGCGACAGAAATGTTTCTGTAGCCTTCTGTTCCCCCGACACAATCCTGTCTCTGAGCTCTGATCTATGTTGAGCTGTGAGAGATTAGATAGACAGCCTGTGTGCCTTTCCAGATCCTGTCCAATCAATTTAGCTTACCACCGATGGACTCCAATCAAGGTGTGGAGACATCTCAAAGGCGATCAAGAGAAATGGGAGCAACACGAGTGAGCCTAGTGTCTTATCAAAGGGTTTGAATACTTTGTCAAGGTGATATCTAATTATATTAGATGTATATTAATACATGTGTGGACTGAAGAGGGGCAAAGTGAATTGAAGTGATTTCATTGTAAGACTGCAACATAAGAAAATGTGAAGAAAGTGAAGGGGTCTGAATATTTTCTGAATGTACTTCATGTGAATTGAGGCAGGGTCTGTAACACTGGAGAAACTAGCAAAAGTAGCTAGATTGTATCCACCTAAAAACATCCCACCCCTCACTCACACAGCCACTCCCCGAAACAATACACACAATACTAGTATTGTAGTAGTACCGGCTCAGAGGGTGCGCTTTGTGCTGTTAGCGGCCAGATTCGAATGGTTGAAAAGGCTTATTACATTCCTATTGCAGATGCTGGATAGCTGCATAGCCTGCCTTTAAGTTAATTTGTTCCTTCATGTCCTTCCTGCTTAACAAGGAAACCAAACAGCAGAGAGCACGAACAGATTTTTTTTTTTTTAAGTACTCTGAGCGGCTCCTCATTAGGTTATTTGTCTATTTTTTTGAACTGGTTGCAGGTGACTGATATTTTGACCTGCGTCTCATTTTTAGAGTTACAATCACAAAATTAAAGCTGCAAGCAGCGTTGGAGGGCCCTCGCACCTCCGTGCACGTCGTGGCGTGCTTCTACAGCTGACTCAATCAGTGAGTTTGTTTATGTCATTGTGTTACTTCGATGCTTTTAATGGTTAGTTTGGATCCAAAGAAATATTTATGTAGCACACAACAACACAAACATACTAACTGAATGAGGCAGCAGCAGAGCAGCAGCTTCCTGTGTTCTGTGTGGTAAAATCCCTGTTTTAGTGAATGTAGTCTGGTGTGTGTGCAGAGAGCGATAGAACGGCTGTTTGTGGTTAAACCAAAAGGATCTTCCAGGTCTCTCTCTGTAGGGATCCTTTCCATGATGCTGTCACACACTTAGAATAACACTCTGAGCCTGTCAGTGGATCAAACAAGCTCTTTTAGTGGACCTACTGTGATCAGGTGCAGTTGGCAGTCGACTGAGGCAAACTGGACCAATTTTTTTTTAAAGTTCCACTTTAATGTCTGACTGAGCTGCAGTGAAACGAGGAAAGCTTCAGTGTGACTGCAGGATTAGTTGGTTCTGTCATGAGGAAACCAGCTGGAGGTTCCTGCAGGGAGACTCTGACCCATGTGACGACGTGACACCTCATCGCCTCACACCGTCGCATACTAAGAGCAGAAGATGGGCCGCATGTGTCGTACATCCAGATCACACACTTGAACACAACACAAGCTGATTTGTAACGCTGCAGTAGGAAATATTACATTATAATTCTGGTTGAAATAACCCATTTTGTCACTACAATATTTATTTGAAGGTTTCCTTTAAAAACAAATGTGTCTGAGTGCTGTTCCCTTTGTGTTTAGATTTTTTTTGGCCTGTAAATGCACCAGTGATAATATCTAATTATATGAAAACACACTTTGTCCGTGACTCTTCAATTTAAAAGAAGAGCTGGAGCTGGAGGCAGGACGTGGTTAGCCTAGCTTAGCATAAAGAGTGGAAGCAGGGGGAAACAGCCAGCCTGGATCTGTCCAGAGTTCAAAAACACACCTGTGAACACCTCTAAAACTCATAGACGAAAACACGTTGTGTCTGGGTTGAGTGTGAACACAAACAGAAACGTAAAAATAACACAGTGGTTTCAGGGTGAGTTACGTGCTGGAGTGACCTCATCTCACTCTTGGAGAGAAAGCTAAATAGCACATTTCTGAAAATGTTGAACTGTTTCTTCATGCTACAATTAGACAATTAAATTAAAATGACATGTCATTTTATTATATGATACATATTATAATATTATTTTTATGTGCAACATTAAATCAAATCAGATCAGCTGATACTCAGTAAACAGTCCTTGATTGTATCCCAGTATGATATGAACAGTAAGACACCAGTCTGAACGATGTTCTACAGAGGAACAACTACACAGGAAATCAGTATTTAATTTCTAATTTAAGTTTTTATTTCAAATTATTTCAGATTTTTTGTTTGTTTGTTTTTTGTATGTTGGATAAACCGGAGCACCCGGAGAAAACCAGTTTAAACACGGAGGAACAGATCAGATCCTGACAGACGGATCGCTCCCGTCTGTCAGGACATGAAACTGAACCTCATGTTTGTTTTTTGTATGTTGGATAAACCGGAGCACCCGGAGAAAACCAGTTTAAACACAGAGGAACAGATCAGATCCTGACAGATGGATCGCTCCCGTCTGTCAGGACATGAAACTGAACCTCCGTGTCTTGTTTCACGCCTCCTTATTTTTCTGCTTCTTGTTCTTGTACTGGCGGCGGTGTTTCGGTGTTAGAACTTTCTTGAAGCGCCTCCACAAAGACGGCTGGCCGGTGACTTGGGCCTCCCCCAGTGGGGCGACCTCGTCAGTGACTTGGCCCTCGCCCCGTGGGGCGACCTCGTCTGGGACCTGGGCCTCTTCAAGTGGGAAAACCTCCTTGTTGACTTGGGCCTCCTCCTTTGGGGCGACCTCTTCGGTGACTTGGGCCTCCTCCTTTGGGGCGACCTCCTTGTTGACTTGGGTCACCTCCAGTGGGGCGACCTCCTCGGTGACTTGGGCGTCCTCCTTTGGGGCGACCTCTTCGGTGACTTGGGTCTCCTCAAGTGGGACGACCTCTTCGGTGACTTGGGCCTCCTCAAGTGGGACGACCTCCTCTGTGACTTGGGCCTCCTCAAGTGGGACGACCTCTTCGGTGACTTGGGCCTCCTCAAGTGGGACGACCTCTTCAGTGACTTGGGCCTCCTCAAGTGGGACGACCTCCTCTGTGACTTGGGCCTCCTCAAGTGGGACGACCTCTTCGGTGACTTGGGCCTCCTCAAGTGGGACGACCTCTTCAGTGACTTGGGCCTCCTCAAGTGGGACGACCTCCTCGGTGACTTGGGCCTCCTCAAGTGGAGCGACCTCTTCGGTGTCTTGGGCCTCCTCCAGTGGGGCG
Organism: Pempheris klunzingeri; assembly: GCF_042242105.1. NCBI lineage: Eukaryota > Metazoa > Chordata > Actinopteri > Acropomatiformes > Pempheridae > Pempheris > Pempheris klunzingeri. The sequence goes on along the minus strand of NC_092017.1, from coordinate 21,678,976 downwards.
ACCTCCTTGGTAACTTGGGCCTCCTCCTTTGGGGCGACCTCTTCGGTGACTTGGGCCTCCTCCAGTGGAGCGACCTGGGACTCCTCCGGAAGGGCAACCTCCTCTGCGACAGAAGTGTTCTGTGGTGCATGGAGGTCAGTTGTGATCAAGTTGTTTACCTTTGAAATGGGGGTTTTTCCAATCTGCTCACACACCTGGAGCATCATTTGCTTTTTGTAGGTATCAACTTGTTTCTGCAGTTCATGCGTCTTTAGTTTGAAGACCAACAGAGAGTCTCTTTCACCTTTCAGCCTTTCTTCCAGGCTCAGGACTTTGGTGACTCTCTCATTAAACTCAAGCCTGAGTTCCTCCAGTTCATTTTTCAGGAGGTCAGCTCTCTGCCTTTCAGCTTGGACTTGATCTGTGAGATCTTTGATCAGGTCGTCTTTGTTGTTGTTGGACCCGTCCAGGGGCTCGGCTGCGAGGGCTGTGGAGGAGAGACTCTTGATTTCCTGTTTGAGCCTCACCACCTCCTTGTCTAGATCGAACCTCAAGCTCTGCTGCTGCTTCAGTTTCCACTCTGCTTCTTCACGCATGTACTTCTCATTGTAAGAAGTTTGCTGCTCCCTACGTCTCAAACCTCTTTCATTGTGAAGGTCGGTTAGGGCTTTCTGCAGACGCTGGTGCAGAGGTGGATTCCTCCCCCAGTAGTATGGAGATGACTGGCCACCCTGGTGGTTTTGAGATGACTGGCCACCCTGGTGGTTTTGAGGTTGCTGGCCACCCTGGTGGTTTTGAGGTTGCTGGCCACCCTGGTGGTTTTGAGGTGGCTGGCCACCCTTGTGGCTTTGAGGTGGCTGGCCACCCTTGTGGCTTTGAGGTGGCTGGCCACCCCGGTGGTTTTGAGGTGGCTGGCCACCCCGGTGGTTTTGAGGTGGCTGGCCACCCCGGTGGTTTTGAGGTGGCTGGCCACCCCGGTGGTTTTGAGGTGACTGGCCACCCCGGTGGTTTTGAGATGACTGGCCACCCTGGTGGTTTTGAGATGACCGGGAATCCCAGTAGTATTGAGATGACTGGCCACCCCGGTGGTTTCGAGATGACTGGGAATCCCAGTAGTACTGAGATGACTGGCCACCCCGGTGGTTTTGAGGTCGGCCGCCACCCCGGTGGTTTTGAGGTGGCTGGCCATCCCCGTTGATTTGAGGTTGCTGGCCATCCCCGTTGTTTTGAGGTGGCTGCTCCCTCTGGGTGTTTTCATGAGGCTCTCTTGCATCCATCGGAGCAGGAGAGACCTCATTGGACTCCCAATCCATATTTTCGACAGCGCTGCTGCCATCAACAGGTAGTGTAGCTAGTAACTCCTGTTTTTCGTCCTCCAACTCCATGATCTCTCCCCAGGTGAGACCCGCAGGAAGCATTGCCTCGACTGGACTGCTGTTGGCTTTCATTGATCTTCTTAATGGAACCGATCGCAGTTGTAACGGGTTTTCAATGGTTGTTGAAGTGTTCTTCGAACGGTGGTGTGTCTTGGATGTGTGGTGTACGTGTATCTCTCTCTGTCTATCTCCCTCAGCTCAGTTTAGGATCCGTCTCTATTTATATCGTTTCAACATTCTGGAAGCCTCTGAGGTCATCAGTGACACCCTCAGCCAACATTCTGATTACTTACAAACTTGTTTTTGTTTGAAAAATAGTTTTTCCAGTATTGTTCATCACATAGAAATATCTCAAGACAAGATATCTCAAGATATCTTGTGTATATGTCAATGGTTGCAGGAGTCCTTTAGGAGTTTCTGAGAGCTCTGGAAGTGGCTCTGCTATGACTTTTCATATCCGAAACTTTAAAAATGTCCGATTTATTTATTTCCTCATAGAAATGAATGTGAAAAATTTTCAACATTCCCATTTCTTCACCCGACTTCTAGCCGTCACAGCTCCTTCATGCTTTTAGCTAGAAACTCCATTGAAGCTTTAAAACGTTCATCATCTCTCCCTCTTTCAGCACATACCTCTACCTCCTTTGTGCCATTCACCACTTCATCACAGTCGTCTTTTAAAACAAAGTTTTTCTCATTTTACATGAGTGTGTATGTGGCCGCGCTAGAGTGGGTGAAGTCATTGCTAGAGTGTGGAGGAGCGGAAAAATCACATGAAAGTTTTGTCTTTAACTCGCTGGTTTGGCCGAACCGTTTCACCCACAGTCACAGTTTATCACTCAAAATGTAGCTTAAGTCTTTGGACACGCAGTCATGTGACTCACAACACACAGAAACGCACGCAGCATGTCCCACGAGCCTCGGAGCGACGGGAGCACCGACCAAACGCCTCATTGACTGCCATGTTAAAATAACAGAGGAGGGAGAGAGAAACACTTCTCTTGCGCTCATTTCACCAGATAGAGACCTCAGATTACAGCTACGTGTTCAGGAGACTCTCTTATGTCCACTGGTCTGCACTTTATGGCTGTGACATGGACCGTTTTCAGTAAAACCTGCATTTTCAGGGCAATGCAATAAAAAAAAAAAAATCAGGGCATTACGGAATTTTTCACCACGACTGAATTTTCTGCAAACTTTCATGAGTTTTCGTGCATGTTCAGGCCCCCAAAAATGCAATTCATTTGCCTAAAAAAGAAGAAGAAGAAGAATTCCTTGCATTTCAACTATGTTTTTGGCCCCCTGGTCTCCTGGTTTTTTTCATTTCACGTATGTTTTCGAGGCCTACCTGCTCGAGGCCTATGAGGTCCGTACACCTCTTGGTTCTTGGGTACTGGCCCGTTTCCTCCCTTGCACATTTTTCCCCCCACGCAGTTTCAATAGGGTCCTCGCACCGCTTGGTGCTCGGGCCCTAAAAATAGCGGCCTCTTGGCAGCTGATCTCAACTAAGAATTCTTTGCTCACTAAAAAGCCGACTTTATCTGTATGGATTTACCTTTTGTGTTGCAGTGCTTTTAAAAGTGACGTCTCTGGGTCGACTCGGTAGAGCGTCTCCTTTTCCACATCCTCAAAGTACAGCTAGAAAATGGAGAGGTTCAATGTTAATTAGGATTAAAAATAGATTATCATTTCGTTTATTGACATAACTACCCTGTTTTTAAGTAATTAAGTATAAGCCTTGTTTGGCGGTTGTACTTTTGATTAGTTATTGGTTAATGTATTCAGTTCATCAGAATGTGACAACAAAGTCGTCCTGCTGCAGTTTGTAAGAAAAAGACAATTTCACAGGTTTAAGGACGCAGAACAAAACGACACAGTATGTCACTTTATCCGGGACGGTGGTGTAAATTATTCCTGACCATTTCTTGGGCTGACAAGTCACAACATTTTTGCTTCATCTACCTTACTTGTCACGAGTGACCAATAAGCCAAAAACACACAAACCTGCAGATTTTGTGGGTGGTATTTTCTGTCTGTGTCCCAAGGGGGAAGCTCTTCTCCAAACATGACCGCCAGGTGATCTATGAAACTGAACAAGACAAATAAAATGATGCAGGAGTGTTTTGCAGCCGTATTTCTGATTAAAAACACTTAAAACTAACGCATTTAATGCTATTTGATAAAATGAAATTGACATGATATATATAGAGTACACTGAATTATACCGTGGTCCACATATAGGAAGACCTACTCAGATGTCTGTTGAAATATTACATGGTGGTTTATCTTTGCTTTTCCTGTATTTCTATAAATATTTCTATATTATTTAGTATAGAGTGCTGTATAACAAAACTCTGATTGCCTCTATAGGAAGTTTTTCGTTTATGACTCTGGAGGAAATGACTTTACATTTCTTCTTTTAGTTAGCTTTCAATAAAATTCAACGACGTATTGCTTACCACAAGCACAGAAATACACAAAATCAAGACATATGCAGGACCAGACGAAAAGCACACGAGGAGCTTACCAGTTGTTCTCAGAGAAGGCGGAGATGAAGTCACTCTGCTGGTGCTCAGGATAGAGGAAGAGAACCGGCCAGTGCAGGCAGCCATGCTCGTCCAGGAAGACCTGAGCTCCCGTGACCTCCTGGGAGCTGAGGCCGTCCAGGCTCAACTGTGAGATCGCTGCCGAGGAGCCTTCACCCTCCTCCTCCTCACTGTCTGAACCGCGCGGACGATGCTTCACCTGCTGGAGAAGCTTGATGCCTCGATCCTGCAATAAAGCAGATAAAGCTGATAATCACTAAAAAATAAAAAAATAAAAAAAAACGCACAGTATGGTTAGATCTTCCGTCATATTACACACTTATTAGTAATAGAATGATTGTCAGATTTGATTGATTGTTTCAGGTATAGCAGTTATAGGAGGCTCACCTTTATAGCAGCCAGAACAGACTCTTTCTCACCATGCAGCTTTTTTTCTTTGGCCTTGGCCTTCCTGGCATCTCTCTCTGCTGCTCTCTGTGGCACAAAGAAACCAGTCGCGTTTGACTGAAACTAAAACCTCCAGCCCAAACCCGCTTGAGCTCATTTGTCGTCGTACCTTGTGTTTATCCGCTGCTGCTCTCAGCTCCTGCAGCTTCTTGTCAGTGGGATGGACCTTGAGCCCCTCATCACACCACTGCACAGCCTCTGCAAAGCTGCGCAGCTCTATACAACACTGAGCGCCTGCAGAGACAAACACAAGATGTGATTGCTTTTGTCATCAAAACGTTATGTATGTTCATATTTTTTGAAGATCCTTCTTTATTGGAAAAGATTTGAACACTTGAGAACATAAACTCATCAGGAAAGTGTTTCCTGAGGTAATAAATCAAGTGAGAAGTGGAGTCACTTCCATACAATCGTCTTCATTTGGAAGTTTATGAGACTTCTTTTGCAACAAGCAGTCGCCCCCTGCTGGCCAACAGAAAGAATGCTGGTTTAAAACGCTTCAGCTTTAGCTTCACTTTTCAGATCCAGAAACTACATCCTCTTCTTTTATACAGCCTATGGGTGCCACAGCAGAAATGTGTTTGTGGAGATTTGGGAACACCATTTCCACAGCCGAAGCTATGCCTTAGTGCCTCTGCTGTACAGTGTATTCAGAGTAAGCAGCAAATCAGAGCTGGACTCCTGTGTGATCTCATGATCTCCCCTCGCTGGAGAGAAACTGTAAATACAGAGCAGCAGAAGGAGGCATTCTAACCAACCCAAGATGAGGGAGAAGAAGAAGTGTTACTAAAAGAGGTGCAACCTGAACAGAAAACTATGCGCCTGACGGTCATCTCTGGAGGTGGAAGTATGTGTAACCACACACAGCAGTACTGTGAGGGCCAAAGACGCAGGACACATCCAAAAAAATAAATCAAAAGGGAGCACGTCCGAGTCTTTTGCCAGAGGCGCTAATTATAAATACAAGTAAAAAAAATATACAATAAACTTAAATGGAAAGAACACATTCCATTACAACACATATATATATATATAAATATGTAAGACTTGATATTATTGTCCTCATTTGGATCTTTGAAGCTTCCATTTTGAGAGAATATCAATTTTACTGTTTGTTTTTGTCTTTTTTAACTCAAGCGCCCGTCATCCCATGTGAGGCAGATGTTTTTGTTTGTATGGAATTTCAAAATAAAAGGAAAAAAAAAAATCAAATTTGATTAAGTATGGTTATTTCAGAACTACTGTATACTGTTACCCCAATATAAAATTCCATTTACACTGATGGAAGACTTTGGCCATGTTGTCCACCCCTACTTCACCACATACCTCTGATCAAGGCTTTAACGTGGTCTGGTTTGATCTTCTTTGCAGCCGCAGCATCATTCAAGGCAGAACGCATGTTACCTGTGTGATTGAAACCAGCAGAAGTGATGACACGATATTACTCGCATAATGCATAACAACATATAAAGGCTGTGAATTCTTTGTGGCATGTAAAAAAAAGAAATCCTCACCCAGGTGGAAGTGTGCTGCAGCTCGGTTGGTGAGGAGAACAGTGTTGAGGTCCTGGTCACCACATTTCTTCTTCAAACCTGCCGTGTAGGACAGTATGGCCTTCTGGTAGTTCTTCTCTTTAAAAAACGCGTTCCCCTCATCTTTCAGGCTCTTCGCTTGCTCTGGGGAGGAAGGAAGGAAGGAAGGAAGGACGTTCACTGAATCATAAAGAAGGAGAAGAGGTGTTTCACAAAAAGCTTGAGGGGCTTGAAGCTGTGGGCCACTTACCTTCAGGAGGTCTATCTTCATCATGGATGATGGCCTGGAGGCAAGCTAGCTCTGGGTATTTCTTTGGGTCAATCTCTTCAGGGGCTGTTTTCATGAACATGGGTATTTTATCAAACTCCTGAGTGAGAGAAAAACAGAGGGATCAGAAAATGTACCTCCAACAAGTTACCAGCTAGCTTGTTAGCTTACACTTAAAATGCAATGTTGATGCAGCAGAAATAAGAGTGCGGCTAACACATTGCTTCTTAACGTTACCTCTTCCCAGCCTTTTTCAGCGAAGGCATTTTTATATCTCTGGGTCTTGAATTTGTCCATGAACTCGTCCATGCCGTCGTCGCTGTCATATTGCGCTCCCGAAGACGCCATTTTCGATCAGCATATATTTTTGAAACACTTGTTTTGTTGTTTGTGAACCTTTTACAAACTATAACTTGATATCACTGCCACCCGCTTTAAAGACGATAAGTTGCCTATTTTAGTCGTTACCCAGCTCCTTGTTTACGCATGTTCACGGGCGGTACGACGCGAATGAAGATCCGTGCAGAAACACAGGACCATTACATTGGTTCCTCCTCCGCCTGGAGAACAAATGATGAAGATAACATTTTATCATCAAATCGCCAGAGATGGAAACACTGATATAAAGATATTATATAAATGTACTGTGGCCCACTTAAGTGTAACATGTGATTAAAGTGTACAATAGTTCAAATTAACCAGCAGCGATGAGTTCTTTCTTTTATGTAACAATTATTACATCTTAAATAAAACAGCTGTTAAACGTGGAAAGTCTGCATAATGAACTATTTATGGTTGTACGTTTTTGTACTTAAAATTTGCAGGATTAGTAATTACTTGTCATGTTGGGGTATTTGCCTTATTTACCTCTTCATCCAGTGTTAATGGTAATGTGAGGTGGTAGAAAGTCACTTAGTATACTTTAAATCAGGTAAAGGAAATATGATGCATTGTTATAGTTTAAAGGACCCAATTGTGTATAAAGCAGTTAAAATAGACCTTGGCAGCTATACACTACGGATGGAAAAGCATATTAAAACACAAGAAATGGTCATTATATCTGTTCACCTCTGTGGGCTCATGTTTTTATTTGCATGGGAACATGACAGTCTGCAAAAAATGAAATTGTGACGTCCTTGTGCACTATATCATGGAAACCAAATACAGTGTATTATCCTGAGGACCATTATCAATCACTTGTCGTGACAGTATGTTTACACCAATCAGTACATTGTTGGTTTTATAACTTTTTGTAAAACAAAAAGAAACTTCCAATCCTCTTAACGACAAAAAGTTACAAAAAATGCAAGGCTTTTATTTTCTTTTCCCACAACCTCACTAACTGCATCCCGTTTGCTTATACAAAGTCCTCACAAACGTAAAATAGAAGCTTTACTGTGGTTGTGATTCATACCGTCTCAACTCTTCCCAGAAGATCTAACAGTCCATCTTTGCTGAGAAACATCGTCTCACCTGTCTGCTGACAGATCACCTCAAACCTGGGTGCTGCCTCTAGAGCTCCTTGTCCTACTACGATAACGTACGGGTAGCCCAGTCTGCTGGCGTCCTTCAGCCTCTTACCGATGGTCATCTGTGTACGGTCATCAAGAACAACTTCACCTCTCATGTGAGGCAGAGTCTCGCCCAAAGTGTGAACCAGTTCCTCAGCTAAGACTGCTGCCCCGTCCACCTTACTGCCCTTCTTTGGGGGTAAGACACACACCTGGTAAGGGGCGAGAAGGCCCGGCCAGCGGATCTCCTCTTCTGTTGACATCACTTCAACGGCTGCAGCGAGAATACGGGTTACCCCAAGACCGTAGCAGCCCATCTCTGCAACACTGAGCTTGTTCTGGGCATTGATGAGGGTGGCATTGAACACACGAGAGTACTTTTTACCCAGGTAAAACGTGTGGCCAACCTCTATACCCTTCGACTCTACCAATGTACCAGTTTTGCACTGTGGGCAGTCGCTTCTGTCTGACGCCATGGTCTCCACATTAGCAGAGAAGGAGCAGCTCCCACAGACCAGAAGCCTGTCCTCGCCGATGTCTGCTGGCAGCTGGAACTCGTGGGAGAGTTTGCCACCGATGTTGCCAGTGTCCGCCTGCACCTTAACACAACGCAGACCGAGGCGGGCGAAGAGCCTGGCATAAGCCTCGCACACAGATTCGTAGGTCTCGTAAGCTGCTTCTTCACTCACATCAAATGAGTACATGTCCTTCATGTAGAACTCCCTCCCTCGAAGCAGACCAAACTTTGGCTTTGGTTCATCTCTGAATTTACGGGTGATCTGTTTAAAAAAAAAAAAAAAAATCATAATGTAAGAATTGCAGCTTGTTACAATAAATACCTTTATTCATTTAACCAGGAAGTCCTTTGAGATTTAAATGTCTGATTTGCACTATATACACTGGTGGCAGTGGGATAAAAGTTACCTGATACAGAAGCAGGGGGAGCTGTCTGTAGGAAAGAGTTGTCTGGTGAGCGACCAGAGTCGTCACTGCCTCTTCGTGCGTGGGAGCCAAGCAGTAGTCGACTCCATGGCGGTCGTTCAGACGGAGCAACTCTTTTCCCATCAAGTCCCAGCGCTCACTGGTTTTCCAGAGATCAGCCGAGCACAAACTGGGCATGTCCAGCTTCTGCCCGCCAATCCCCTGCATCTCTTGGTCAATCACTCTCCCCTGTTAATTTAAGTTGTGGCATTTTTTAGGATCAAAATTAGAGCTTTAGAGTCAACCATGCATCCTGGTTCGTCACACTTATGATCTAATGCTGTGGTTCACATCCTTTGAGCCAGGACCACACCCCAAAATAAATCTTAATGATTAAATGAATATGAAAGAAGGATTTTTGCAACACAATCAAGTTTTCTTCTGATTTTACCTCCTCAGGCCTCTAAAAATTGTTCACTCAATCTGAAAAATGTAAACTTATTCTTTATGCAAAATATGCAAAATGTGACCAAGGCCCAAAATTAGGCACGACTTTGATCTAAGGGGTCACAAACCAAAAAGGCTGTGAACTTTTGCTCTAGTATGCAGTCATGGATGGCCTATAAACCAGATACCAAATTATCAGATGCATATGATTAATTTTTTTGTCTTTTTATTTGGATCATTATTACTGTTGTTCCCTGAAGCAGTTGCAAGTCTTCTAAATAAAGAAAGAACAGAAATCCTTTCCAAATCCAAAAAAAAAAAAATCACAAAACACATTAAAATTAGACATAAAACTAAACGTAAGATCGATTTTTCTAACAAAAAAGTTTGTTTGTGGACATGACAAATCCAGATCCACCATGCTTACTTGACATGTGTTCTTTCTTTAACAAAACAAACTAGTCTCACCAGCTTCTCCATGGAGCGGACGGTGGCAGGAAGGTAGTAGTAACAACCCGGGTTGGACGGATGGATGAGTCCAGCCTGCATCATGAGCCTTTGGCTCTTGCACGTCAGCTCTCCTTGCAGCCGGCTGTCCTGCCCCATATCACGCAGGTTTGACGGCTGATAGAGGCGGGACACCAGCAGCGTGGGCTTGATATGTCTGGAAGTGGTGGAGGCAGGAACAGTTGCGTGCTCGGCGCAGCCTGAATGGCTCCTCCTGGGACGCACTGAGGCTCTGTGGAGCCACTGGAGGACTCTCGGCCACATCTGACTCACCATGGGCTCCATGGCAGATCCAGACCTTCTAGACAAGACAAATTAGTCAGAGCTGAAGCACAGAGTCAACTGACGGAGAATAAATTAGTTATATGTTGATTGTTGAAAATGCCACGCTGTTTGTGGCTCCAGTTTCTCAAAAGTGAAGCTGGTCAAATAAAAAACTTAGTCATGAGCTTTTAGAAATTGTAATTTTGATTTTCTGACATTTTATGAAATGAGCAATAAACTGATCAATCAAGATATGAATTAACAGATCAGTCAATGGTTAGTCGCAGCAATAAAAGTAGTGGAACATTTAGTGGTAAATTAAGTCAAGAACTGTGCATTAAGGTACAACTACTTTACTTTTGTATTAGAATACAAATAAATACAAAATAATATAAAATACAACAATAAACAATAAGAATAAAATACAAAAGTATTTTATTCTGCTTTATATGTCTACTGAGAGAAACTGTATACTTTATACTTGTTGCACATGTATAATAAATATGTTTATATGCTTAAGTCTATTCTAATAATACTAATGCATCTGTACATGTGTAGGTTTTTAGTGCCTTTAATACAATAGAATAGAACTACAGCTGTGCTTCATCTTTTACAGGAAGTCCAGCATTAGTAGCTGTATGCAAGTAGTGCAAACAAACAGGTGAAGTCAAGGTCGTTCTTAACTCAGAAAAATATCCATTCAGTCGCTGCAAAGATCTACTGCACAAACGCAGAGGACTCATAGCTGTGGTTGGACATTTGTCATTGGCTTCTGTCACTTTCAGAGTGTCCGCATGCATGTTATAAGATCCAGCCCTAATTTAGCAGTTTAGCTAGCTGAGGTTAGCATCTTCTGTCTCACACACACACACACACACACAGCGACGGACAACTACCGGGCAAGACTCACCTTGAGACCCGTAAATGCCGCGCGTTTATTCCGAGTGGATTAATGAGAAAAGATTTACATTTCTATAGAGTTGACAGACAGCAAAACATTGAAGGTCCCTCCACCATGCTGTCTTCCTGAGCTACATGGCTGGAGGCTCGTCGCTTTACCGTCACAGCGCCACCTGCAGGTCTGGAGGAGGAACGACGCAAATGCAGAAAACCAGAACCAACTTTGTAATATGTCAGATTTTTTTTTTTCAATGATATTGACTGGTTCATTTATTAATTTAGAATAGAATTAGAAAGATTAGAAAGAAACGGTATGTTTTTTTTTTATGATAGATGGCAAAAAGCATTCTGTCTTTATTTTATATTGAAAAGTAACACGTTCACAAATGTAAATGGACTATAAGGATGCCACATATAGAAGAATTTAAAATAGAAATCAAACAGTTTCTCTGATATGAACAGATATCTGTATTATACTGTATTTATAATGTATTTACTGATGCAGTGTGTGAAGTAGCTGGAATAAGTATTAAATTATTAATTCCACAGGTTGCTGTATAAACAGGAGCTAAGTGGATATGACAGTATGTGCATGTTTACAATATACAGTATAGACAGTGTGCCTATGTTTGTATTTGATATATACATGTAAACTACAAAGACAAAAGTCTATAGTCTCAAAGGCAGACCGAGTGTATTTTTACACCAATAAACACATATCATATGTCACCATAATCAAAAACTCTCCCCTCTGGTGATCTCCTTTGCAAAATGCAGCAGGTTTATTGAATTGAAAACACTAAATTAAAACAAAATATTTTAAAGTGGTATTTTTTTAAATGACATATTATGTAGATTCCATTTTAAGGCAAGACTAGTGTTTTTTATGGTCATGTTCTGTGAATTCTGGATTTAGACTTTATTGAGGTGAAAACAGGAAACATTTAGTGTGAAAGGGAAAGGCGGACGCACTGGACGGGAAAAAGGATGAAGGTTCAATTGACTGCAAACACATTTAATGAGTCATTTGGTGCTGGCATTACTTCACGTCCTCACACAGTCATGCTACTGTATGTATTCATGTACCAGTTACATCACATTTTTACAAAATAAAAGTGTTCACACAACCTTCTTATGTGAGTTTTACTCTGACCTCATAAAATCACACATTATTTTTTATCACTTTTCCTTGATGCAGCAGGATGTCACTGTCACCGGCTCTACAATTGACAAGTTTTTATTGAAAGAACTATACTATCACAGGTAATCTTCGCCTGTTGTTGACATTATACTGTGCTGCAGTCTGTGTTAATGTACATTTGCTGGCTTTATAGCGTTTTATGTTCGCAATTTGCAACCATTATTCACTCAGTCAGTCAATGGCACACAGACACCTGATGGTCAGCTCACATGGCAAACACATCTGAGCTCACGGTGTCTCTTCTCTCTCAGGTGGACACTGTGGAGGACATCGCTCAGTCTGCAGGTTACACACACACACACACACACACACACACACACACAAACACTGATGTATTCCCGAGCCAATTAGGTTTGCGCTTGTTTCATCCAGTTATCTAGTCGCTCTTGTTGTAAGATTTGGTTCTCAGAGAAATGGGCGACTGAATGTCTCCTTGAGATACAAACAATCCCATTAGGACAGATCTTATCTGCAAACATCACATTTGCCTGGTTTTATATCAACCATAGAGTTCAAACTTTTACTGTGGCAAAGATTAGTTTTTTTTGGGTGAAATCCAGTCTAAAAATGTAACGTGATCAGCTCCTCTCTTCTCTGATCTGGATTACACCATCTTGTATATTAGACTTCAGTTAAGTCGTCATACTTGTGACATGTACAGCAAATGATGATTGTGCAGTCTGCTAAAAAAAATACTTAACTGTGAACTGCTCATGGGAAATGTTGTCTGTTAAAAGTAGCTTAAAAAGCAGACATTTTAAATAAACAAGGGATCATTTTTCATAAAATGAAAAAAAGGCTCTGTACCAAAGCTGGATTTGTGGTTATTTCAGTGGTTAGAAATGTGGGATTAGGGATTTTGAATGACATTTCCTTGCATGTGGAGCAGAGCCCGGAAATCAGTGCTGTTGCATTAAGGGTGCAGAACAAAGATTCAAAGGGTGTCTAGATATTTTTGGCAAAGTAGTTTGTTAAATTGTGTTCAAGATGGAATAAATCCTTCACATGGGACGATCAGTGATCATCACCGTGAATGCTTCCCCTTTCAGTGTCCGTTCAGTTCTCAAATTCAGTCTCAACATTATGGCCCGATACTGAAATGGAAAACATGTACGAGCTTTGTAATTTGATAAAAGCTAACAACATCCTACCATGATGGGAGGGAACCTTTTTTACTTCACTGCAGCTGCTTCTCAGTTTGCTAGTACTGAATTTCTGTCTCGCCTCCGTCTGAATTGCATAAATTGTTCTTCTTTGAATTCAAATGAAATGCCGCTGATACGGCTCAGCACACAGTTGGAAACATTATTCTAACTTTCTGCAGTGGCCACACACAGCCAGAATAAACTCATAAGTTCTCTTTGAACTTGGTGCTGAAATATTGCTGTTTTAGTGCTTTAAATCTGCTTTTTGTTACTTCATGTATAACAACTAACATGAGATATTACATTTCTATTTGTGTTTTTTCTTATATGCTGGCAAAATAAATAAGTCTTGTTTCTGTTGAAAACAATTTTTTTTTGTCTTTTTAAAAAAAAAAAAATATTTTAAGGGATAAACAATCACATTTGTTGGTCGCCTGGTAAACTTACCTCACAGAGAGGTGATTTCAGGTCGTCTAAGTCGTCATAATTCAGGTCATCTTCTTTGCCTCTCCAAGCCCTAATTAGGGCAGTCGTACAGAACTGAGCTCATTATGTCGAAATGCGTTGCGTCCCTGGTTACAACCATCTTGGTGTGCAGCTCATCAGCTCCACACACACACACACACACACACACACACACACACACACACACACACACACACACACACACACAAGGCAGATGGCGACTGCAAACAGAAACCCTGTTATTTCTCTTCTCATATTATTAGAGTTAAATTTTATTAACACATGCAGCAGTGAATGGAATATAGACAAAATAGAGAAATAGAAGTTACAGTAACCATCATTGGAAGCTAGCAGTGGTTCATAAAACATGTTGAAACCTTAGTTGGACTCAACAGTCACAGTCATTCTCTCAGCCGAGATAACTTCATTAGAAATAAGAGCCAGAGCAGAATCATAACAGTAGCAAACATGTTAGCCAGCCTAAATGAATAAACCCGTGTCTGCTGATGCCGAATGATAACTTCACCTCAAAAGAACCATGAATATGTTTATTTAGTCATTATTTAGTATCAATCATACCACATGGTCTTCATCAGTGGAGGGAACCTGCTCAGATACCTTAGAGAAGGAGCTGTGAACATGCAGGCCAAGCAGCACTTTTCTGCTGACGAATACCATGTGACGCAGCTCAGGAAGATTTTGTGTTTATGTGGTTACTAGTGAAACATGACACTGACTCAGCGCTAAACTGGTGAGGTTTCCCAATCTGACTGATGTAGCAGCACCAAGATTTGAAACGTTATTAGACTGTTTAGGGTCTGGAACGAAGATAACATTATGGTAATTTTGTGCAAAGAGTCAGTAAATTATTATTGATTTCACATTTCATTATCTAAGGAGATAAAATGGCCCAATTGATGCTGAATCCCTTTAACATACAACACCAACACGTCCCGGCCTCGACCTGGAGCACAGCAAACTGTGCAGTTTGGTTCATGAAGTTAGTTTAGTTGTTTTTTTGTGTCATGTCATGCTGCATACTTACAGTTTATCCTGATAAAGAGCTTTTTTCCCCTCATCTTTCTCCGTGTATCTGGATAATTTAAATGTTTCACATGAAAACAATCAGCTCAATTTACGTGCATCATCCATATTTACAAAATCAATATCATAATAATAAATAATAATAAAAAAATAATATCCTATTAAACAAAATATTAGCTGTTCCCAGAAAAACGGACAATAAAGAAATAAAATGAAATGCATTTCCTATCTTATTCAGACATGACCTGAATAGAATATAAATATTTAATACAAGAGAGCTTCCAAAGTCTTTAGATGCCACTTCAGTAGGATTTTTTTTTTAGTTCTTGGTGAGTTTTGGTCGAGCTCCATTAGTCTGCTAAACCTGTTGATCAAGTTTGTTTTAAATAAGAAGGAAGAACAACAAAAAGACTTACTCTTCTTGTTTATTTCAGTGAACTTTGTAAAGCACTGTGAGACAACTCTGTTGTGATATTGGGCTATACAAAATAAATTGAATTGAATTGAACTGAATTCCAATAAAGAAGCCATTTTATTTTCATAACTAAAACCTTTGTCCTTGTCTTCTGCTACCATAGGGACAACCAGGCATCATGGTCAACTTAACATAATATCATTTCATTGACATCTTAAGTGGGACCTCCAGCGTTAATGGTCAAAGGGAGATGTCACGCTGAGTATCACATGGTGCCATCAGCAGCACCATAATGACCTGCGTGATGAGACGGTCAACATTGACTTTTTTCCTCTCATACGACCCAAACTGCTGTAAAGCAAAAGACACCCAGGTTGTCAAAGTGTTGTAAACAGCTTAAACATCTGTTTGACTGCGGGGGGAATCACTTTGCAATCACTTAGTTAGCCATGCAGCGTAGTGAAGGTCGGTGCAATCACTGCCATCACATAATCACAGAGAGTCCGAGGAGGAGGAGGAGGAGGAGGAGGAGGAGGAGGAGGGAGGCTTCCCTCATCAGTTCCTCAGTTGAGGGTTGTAAAAGCCTGATAGCTGTGTGTGTGTGTGTGTGTGTGTGTGTGTGTGTGTGTGTGTGTGTGTGTGGGATGGGCTAAGGGCAAATTAGAGGGAGGAGGAGGAGAGATCCTCAGCACTGATGAACTGAAAGGTGGATGGTATAAAATACAGGGAGATGCAAGCACGGGATCAACTAGCGGTCCGCTGTGCTGCAGAGTACAGAAGACTCAAAGACTGGCAGCAGAACAGCAGATAACCAAGAGAAAACAGCTGACGTAGTTTGAGAATAAACCAGACCTACAAAGAGATAAACCTGGTATCAGGTATCCAGCATGCGTGCTCTGGTGGTTTTGCCTCTGCTGTTGTGGGCAGTGGCTCATGTGGACCAGGTTAGAGCAGAGGTGAACGCGGTGAAGCTGTGCGGTCGTGAGTTCCTGAGGGCCGTCGTTTACACCTGCGGAGGCTCCCGCTGGAGGAGATTCCTCAGTGAGTCAGACCTGGATGGTGAGACAGCCTCTCTCTTTATTCTCAAAACAGCATAACACATGAATAGATGTTTCTGTTTCTGTGTAGACAATCTAGTAAAGGGGTCACATGTACATTGACAACAGGCTTGCTGGTTTATTTATACCGGCCATTAAGAGATCTTTTCCTAGTGTAAGTGATGGGGTACAATAATCCACAGTCCTCCCTTTACCTGAAGTTACCGTGAGGCTTCAGCAGTCAGAGTTGGATAAATCAAAATCAGATTTTCTTCAGTGTTTCAGTCCAGACAATCCCTCTGAGTGCTGCCACCCCTCCACTGGAGCTCACAGGCAAACACAAAGATGTGTTCCTTGATGTGACTAACTCAATCTGCTGAAGTCTCATATTAGCTTCAGAGAAACTTTAGAATATATTTTTGCACAAGTGAGGACCGTGACTTTGCCCCCCCCCCCATCACTTATATCGGAGGCACGCTTGGGTGAAAGGATCTTTTAGTGGCCAGTATGAACAGAGGGAACGATTACAGCAAGAAAACCTGCTTTTAATGTTCAAAAACTATTGTTTTGAGACTGGCTTGGAAAAACTGTGAACCTCTTCTTTAAACCGGGATTTATTTTCTACTTTTTTTTTCTCACACGTCTTGGAAAAGATATCTTGAGCTAAATGAGAGCCAGCTTCTGCTTTTTGTTTGCCTTTAAGTAGTTTTAAGGTTGTTAAAATCATCCTCGTCCACGCCGTCTAAGCTCCTCTAGTACATGTTCTGTATCAGCTTGTTTCAGCTCTTCATTAAACAAACCGTTTAACTTTGATAATCTCTACTTGCATTTAAAATCACTTCTATAGGTTTGAACACTATTTGACCACACAGAGTTTGTAATGACTGACCCACTCCTGGACAGCTGTCAGCTGCTCAAGTCTGATAAGTACTGATGAGGGGGGATGTCCCACCTATATATCCTGCAGCCTTGAGTGGAAATTTAATCTTTTCTGTGCCGTCTATAAGACCTCATCATCATCATATCTGGCTGAAACTGTTCCTTTTAAGTGTTACTGTTTCTTTAACCTCATAATATCTCTCATAGGATTTATGTGTTTTGATTTTACTTCTTTAACTTTAACCCTGCAGAGGTTGCACATGCAAGATAACAGCCTTTAGATTGAAACATAAAACAGTTCTCAAACAAAAAAAAGGGAGCTTTCCATGCTGTGTTCCAGCTGTTTTCACTAGTAAAACTTTTGTTTAAGGATCTCTCCCTTCATCCAAACTGACGTGATTCTTGCTGAATGTGCTGAATGCTGTTAATTCAATGGCTGCAGTGCAGTGGGTGTGCAGGCAGGCAGGTGGTCCAGCGCAGAGACATGGTCTGCTGTTCTACCTCATTAGTCCAGAGGAGCCCACATATCATGATTAAATGCCGCAGCCGACTGTTCCCCCGGGCGGCCTGTGTCTCACTGCCTGTCACACACAAACAAACCCGGTTAGCATATCAGTCGCGCTGATTAGAAAGAGTAAAGTGACACTGTAGAAGACAAATGGCAGTGAGTTAATATGTGCTGTCATTTGGAGTTTCCTTATTTAATGGGAACTCAGACCTCAGTTACACAATACGTTGATCATCTGGTATCCTGTGTGTTGGACTAAATTAGAACAAAGTTTTCTTTTTTTTTTTTTTTATGTCAGAGTGTTTCTTTAGCTGCTGCCGTGCTCTGTCGTTCCAGGCTTTCCCACAGGGGAGCAGAGCAGTTTGGAGAGCCTGAGCAGCAGCAGCAGCAGCAGCAGCAGCAGCAGCAGCAGCCGCCTCGGCTCCCAGCTGACCAGACGGGATGTTAATAACATACTGACCACCTTGTGCTGCCAGGTGGGCTGCAGGAAGAGCGACCTCACCTTCCTCTGCTGAGGACAACCCCTCTTCTTCTTCTTCTTCTTCTTCTCTCTCAATCTCCAAGTGACCAAAATGACTCTCCCATTTTGCCTAGGTAGAAAATCAAAACGCTGATGTTTAAAAACAATATGATCGCCGTATTTTGTGTACAATAATGATCATATCAACAACAACTACTGCTCTAATTACTTTTGATATTTTTGTGAGTTATTGCTTTAACTTTTGTTTGTAGATGTGAATGTGGGCCACTTGAGCATCTGTGAACATGGTTGTGAACCTGGGCTAAAAAATATGTGCAATCATAAAAACATTTTTTTAATTGTAACATAAAGGAAGAGAATTAAGAAACAAACCTGAATAGAGATAAATGCTCTCAGGGATGATATTCAAGCGGGCAGGACGGTATCACTTCCCAGTCACAGTGTAAAGGGAGGGCAGATGTCCTGTATGCAGCCAAGTACCTACAGGGTTTCAGGTTTGTACAATTTCCATCTCTGCCTTGATGTATTTATAGTTAACTTGAGCTGCAGTCTATCATTTTGCTGTTTTTGTCAAATAAATGTTCTTGCACGGGGCTTACACTCTGTGAAGTGTGAGATCTTTTTAAAACGGTGGTGAGCACTGGATACTGAACAATACTTAGTTCATTTCAGCAAACCTGGAGTCAATATGTAAACAACATGAATAATTGACAAGAACATCAAACAAAAGCACTCCAGCAGCCTTGATGCCAACCATGACCCACAGCGCTGGGGACCGTTGCTGCATTTCATTCCCCTTCGCTCTCTAACGTGGTCGTCACCTCATGCTGTGGGTTCACCAGAGTAGCTGCGATACAACGTCTAGAAACCATGAATGTCCGTACAAACATTTACGCTAATTTGTCAGATATTTTACCGATAAGTGAAAATTTTAACCTGCTGGTGATGCCAGATAACAATTCAGGGGATGACCATAGTGAACAGAGTTCACCTTCTGATACAGAATTTCAAAGATTGTGGCCTGCAGACAGACAAGCAAAGCCATTCCTAGATCCATGCTGCTGGTAAAACATAAAAAAGCCAAAGAAAAATACAGAACTTTTTTGTATGATTTCACGAGAAAGACTGAATCGCACATAATTATGTAATACAAAAACAAAAAACAAATGCAAGGATCCAGTTATAACTTTTATTGGTTTTGGAAAGAAGCAAACTAAGTTTCTCAGTTCATCTTAGCGTTGTTATGTACTGTACAAACAGCTTGCACATGTGTTTGAGGTTAACGGTACAGAACCAAAAAGCATTCTGGCGAATAGCACACATAAACACACTCCCTGCTCTCTTCTCAACATTAATACAGGTGACAGACACTCAGCACAACACGTCACTTTAGTACTATCTACCATCATAGATGCCCCACCTATTACTGCATGCTCTGCATGCAATAATAAATTACTGCAGGACAAATTCACCACAGAGATGAAGATCTGGAAAGTTTTGTTTCATTTTTTTTTAAACTAGGTGATGTAAAGAATGATCTGGCAGCTAACAGACTGAGACTGAGTTTCGCACTGCAACATGAGTTTTAAGCCAAAACCTGTGGTGTAGTGGTAATTTAAAACAGATGCATGATGGGAGGTGTGTGTGGTGGGCCTCTGTAGATAATGCTGTAGTGACTGTTGCACTGATTGCTTCAAGGTTCACTCAGAAGGTTCCAGCTTCTTGTCAGGCATGTCGATCCATCCGGTGAAGCAGAGGAAGGACTGACATGACTGAAAGGAAATGTTAACAAAATAATGTGGGAACTAAATGGCACCAATCATCATCACTTTGCATTAACAAATGAAGTGCAATGTCAGAGCACAGTGCTCTATTAGACAAAGTCTGCACAAGAATAATTGTAAAACCAGTCATAAAGACAATTTCCATTTTAATTGCACAGCTGAAATCTGATCGTTTTATTAGCAAAATTACCACGTTTAATACTATGTCCGATCGAAAGCACGCCATCATTGACCGAGAGCACTGACATGTTGCTAATAGTCCTCTTGTCCTAAACTCAGCCTAAGATGCTTCTACGACAGCTCTGAAAGGACCATGATTGGTTGCATTTAGCAGAATGCTGACATAAAGTACAGTACGGAGATCTTCACACACACTTTTTGTTCTTCATGTTGAGTGTGAGAGCATTCAGGAAGTTCAACATCATCAGCACAGTGTTTGTTTTTTTTGTTGTTTTTTTTTTTTTTTTTACACATTAGACAATATAATATTTTTTCACTTTTATCCGTTTTAAAAATATTCAGCTTATTCTCCTTAACAGAGGACTGACTGTCTGGGGTACACGCACATAAAATACAAAAAAAAAAAAAAAAAAGCATTTTGGTCAACTTAACCTTGCTCCACAACCTCATTCAACTCATGTCATCTCACAGAGACCATTACGATTATGCAAAATAAAGCCATGGATTCAAGCGCTGGTTGGATGATCGGGGGTGTGCTCATGAGAAAGTCAGGGAGTTCAGATACCACTGAGGTGGGTGGGAACAGGTAAGAAAACAGGTAGATGTGGGAACTGAGAATGCTGGATTAATACAAGTTTTCTCTCCGTTTTATCACAATGAGGTCTGAATTAAAAACAACAAAAAAAAAAAGAGCTGGTCCCAGTAAATCCTGTTCCAGTAGTGGTACCACTTAATCACCGTCATCGTCATCGTCTTGACCTTACTGAAAGGAAAAGTTTAACAATTCGGGAAACACGCTGATTCACTTTCTTCCTGAGAATTCGATAAGAAGATTAGCGTCACATTTCGTGTCTTTTTGTTAAATGTTAAGCTGGTGCCGTGAGATGTTTAACTTAGCGTACCAACAAGACTGGACACAGGGGGACACCTTCTCTCACTCTCGAAAAAAGAAAACGAATGAGCCTATTTCCCCCCCCAAAAAACAAAAAGAAAGGAAAAAAAAAAAAAAAAAGAAGTGTGGACCTTGCCCATGGTATAACTAACTCTACATTAACACTGCTTTCACAAAGCATTACACAGCATCCAGGAAGATATTTATCTTTTTCTTTAAATTACCCCCCTCCCCGCCCATATAGCTCAAATCTTCTGTTGCACTTGAGTTAAAAAATTATATCTGAAATAAATTCAAAAATTATACCTTATACTGTACACAGGTTACCCAACTACACAGATAACAAAAAAAGAGAATTCAAATATGTATACCTTTAAGGGTTCTGAGTTGTGTGATACCATTCAAATTCTATTTGTATACAGAATCACATGTTTTATACAACAAATCATCGTCATCAATAAATAAAAATAGAATGCTGTCATGTACTCTGGAGTCTATCACTGCTGTTCTGGGAACAACAGAAAGGCTATCTGACAATACGAGGAAAACACCAAACGCCCTTTAAGATATATATTATTGATTTAAAATGACACTTTGTACACTTCTTTTGTTCTGACGGGAAAACATATTGTCTTATTTTGCAACCAGTACATTGATTCGTCATTGCAGCTGCCTAACTCGCTAAAAACCTCTCCATGTTTGTATATTCCAGAGAAATAAAAAGAGAAAAAAGAGAAAAAAAAAACAGTTTGATTGACTGATCAGTGCATTTCTATTAAAAATGATGTGATCCAAAGTCATGTGACCCTGTAGTACCAGTAGGTGGTGCATGAAAATCTGTTTTTTTCTTTTTTTGAGTTACTTGATCCTGTGTTTTGTCTGATCGCAAACGAGCACAGGCAAGAAACATCGTTCATTTAGCTGTTTGTGACAACATGTGTCTAAAATGCATCAGTAAATGCACTTACTTTGCTGGCGAATGGCCGCCGTCAGTGCGAGACAGTGAGGTTAGCTATCTCAGGCTTCGAGCTCAGGTTCCGACAGATTATTCACAGAGCTTTTAGGTTTTTCATCTGCTAATGAAGTTGTATAACTTACTATGTATTATCCTGGGCCCTGCGTCAGACCACAAAGATCACACTCAAGGCTATGTTGTTGTTTTTTTTTTTTTTAAACAGCCAAATCTTTCTGAACTCGAGACAACAAACAGCATGTCATCCAGAGTTCAAATCTGGCCATAACTCTCTCTGTCCGTGTGTTCGGTCAGGCAGCTGCAGTGAAACTTGAATTAAAAAAAAAAAACACCACCATACATTGACCAGAGGAGGATGGAGACAGAGGCACAGACCTTCGAGGGAGGAGGAACCCAGGTGTCTAACTGCAGCAATACAGATGTTATGAAATGAATACAAATACGATAATTACATGACCTAAAACAGCTCCACGATGCTATATGCAAGTTATACAATACTGCTGGGTAGGCTGCGGACCTGTTGTGTGGGTTCAGAAAAGGTTAATGGAAAGTCTGTCTGGTCTCGGTTTGTCCTCTGTCCTCGGCGTCAACCTCAGTCCACTGGGATCGTTTTGTTCAACAGTGTTGTTCTCAGTAGCATGGGCTAGTTGTCGGCCAGGTACTTTCCTGAAACGCATCAGCAATATGTTTATTTTATGTTTCAGTCATTTATGGTTCTTTTCTAGATGTATTGTTACCTTCAGAGACATTTACTACAGTACGTACAAGCTGCATAATTACATAATAATGGAGGGAATGAAAATCGACCTGATGCATAAAACAATAAATCACACATACACTGAAATACTTTTTGGAACGATCAGATAAGTGAAAGTTATTCAGTTGCTGCACTGAGCATTCCACTGGAATCTAGAAGTTTTTTATTAGTAAATTAGATTTGTAATTTAGAACTAAAAATGTATAGAATAATACTTTCAGCTGACTGACTTCAAATTAGATTCAAATTAAAAGATAACTAACCAAACAAAACTCGCGTGTGTTATCTATGCAAACAGGAAGTATATCAAACCCTGATCCATAAATTAGCAACATCACATAGAATAACATGCACATTTTTAAACAGATAAATATAATTTTTTTTTTTTTCTAGTATTTAAAAAGGTTTTCAAAACACATAACTGCTGAAAACCAAACACTTTGAGTTTTAGAGGGTTTTGCTGACTGGCTCATTCACACTAGTGAGAGTGATGATTAACTCTTTACAAAAACCGCTCTTGATGTTACAAAAAAGCCAAACCAACCTGCGGCGAACCTCTTCTTGACGAGAGAGAAGCGGTATCCTGGCCCAGCCAGTTCAATGTCACAGCCCGACAGGGTGCTGCCCTCACTGGTAAACTGCACCGCCAGTGGAGCTGGTTTACTGGGGCCGTCTGTTAGCTGGAAACGTGCCAACAGCGATCCCACACCTAAGGGAAGAGGGCGAATTTAGAAAGATGTCTGTCTACCTTGAGAAATGATTTAAGGTGGACGGAACTGAATTGCAAATAAAATAAAATTACAAAGCATCCAAGAGTCACATTTCTGTGTCAGAGGACAATAAACAGATAAAAGACAAGATACAGAGTATTAGATTTATAAGTCATCCATGTTAAAGAGAAACAAGGACAATCTGATCATGCTTGAGCCTGTTTTCTGAAATGCATAATCTAGTTTACTGTTCTTCTGGAGACCAGGTAAGTCCCGGAAGCTTTCTGGCTTTGTAATGCATGAAACAGGCCAATAATTTAATGTGCACTGATTGGACACGGAGTTGTCTGACCATTAATGAGTAAAGAGAAGCTCTGGAAACACACGCACAGTACAACACACAGCCAACAGTCATAAAATAGCACATCAGGGGATTTGCTGACATAACTGTAACACCATCATTGGACAGAAGGGGGCACTGTTTACTTCAGGCAGAGCTAGGGCCCCATCCTTTACTGAGGGCCGTAGTGTACAACAGGCCTTTTTCCAACCTGTAGCCTGCTTAGCTGCATTCAGGCCTCTTAGTAAAGGCTGTAGGTCAGCAGACCTGTCTGGCCCTACATGCAGCAGAGCAATATTTAGACAGCGTGTATTTTTCTCTTTCCACCCTCTTGCTCTTATCTATAGTTTCCTCTTTTTCAGTTTTTGTACAGTACTAAAAAATGTACATAAACCTTTTTACCAAGGTTTGGATTATTCTGTCATTCTGTGAACACACAGGGCTGAAAAGGGATTCTCTCTGCCAGGCTTATACAATTTTGTGATTCTTCAAAGTCAGTTAAGATGTACAAATAAAAGAATCTGAGCTCAGGAGTCCTAAAAATGTCAAAGGCGGCTCCAGCAGCTGTCATCAGGTTTTTTTGAATCCCGGATTACGCCCGACTTTTATAAATGTAGCAGGGCTCTCATAACTCGCCACAAGTCGATTCAACATCACTACACATTACATGCTACTGTCATCACACTGCACATACCTCCATTTTCAGATTTCTGAGAGATATCAGGAATCTTCCAAAGGATTCTGTGCTGCTCCGCATTCCTGGATTACAAAGACAGAAAACCACATTCATAAAGTGACCAACAGAAAGTCAAAGGCAAACATCTTTAAGTGAAAACTTTTGTGTAGATACTACATATGAATTTGAGGTGTCTTCGTCCTTGGCAACCATACACAAAGAAGCGCCCTTTACACTAACCATTGGTGTGATGGTGACAGAAGCATTTCCAATGTGTACAGTCAGTATTTTCAAAATTAAAGTAGCAGAGAGGTCCCTTCCTGGTATCATTATATTTGTAATTTCTCTAACTGCAGTACACACACTGAATTCTGCGTGGTAATCTAAATAGTACTCGGCTTAGACTATACCATGCAGCAGGAGGTAAGACAGCCTGTAGTTTTGACACCCCTCCGTCTACAGGGACGAGGAACTGGACATTGTTGAGGGCCATTGGCGTCGTCATGGCCTCTCCGTTGTATTTGTAGTCTATCCTCAGGTCGGTGCTGGTGGGCTCACATCTCCAGCTCACCGCCAGATTCAGAGGAATCGACTGGTGTCCCTCCGCCGATACCTACACGCGGGTAGAAAATGTGCAGACACAACTTAAAATAACTCCAAAGCATTTCAGCTAATGTTTAGAGAACGACATGTCGTCACATTCGTTGTAAAGTTCATTCAAGCGTATTTTTCAGCGTTCATCTCGTCAAAGCTGCTGTGCATCTCTTAGCTTAGTAATGTCAAGTCCTAACCCCAAACGGCCGAGGTTACCTGATATTTAAGCATGTCCACATTGTAGTATGTTGCCTGCGGCTTCTGCTCTGCCACCTTCTTTAAGTGGGATATCAGGTTTGGCATGTTCACCCAGAAGTCCTTGGCGTTGGCCTTGGCTTGTGTGGTGGTGTCGCTGGTGGGGGAAGCATGCAGAAAAGCACGATCAGACCACAAATACTTCATTTGATCCAGGTGATTTGTCTGACCCGAGGAATCTGTAAAATTAGAACTCTGCATCCTGTTTCTCACATTTAAAGGACAGAAAGAGAGAGTTATTTTGGTATGAAAGACTTTGGAAATCTGCAACATCGCATTTGACAGGCTTTGGTCAGCATTTTAATTTCAATTTCAACAGTCAACCACAAGGGGTCAAGCTTTACACTGATTTTAAAACTATGCACACCAACTACACAAGGTTCAGGAAAAGCATTTCATCAATGACTTTCTGCAGAAATGATCCTCCATTACTTTGAAAGGGTTAGAGATATCCAATAATCTTCATTTTGTAATGAGTGTATCACAATTAAGGCAGTACAATTCAAGTGACATTAAGTAGTGATTTTTTGGATTGATTATTAAAATTAAAATGAGTTTTTGAGTATTTTACTATGCGATTTTAACACAAGTTAAACAAATGAAATACAATGAACAAAGGTGACCTCTGCTCAAGGTAGTAGGTCTGAAACTCAGATAGCCTCATGATGACTCAATATGCAGTCAGCATTAGTGTCTGAGATGATCTCACTGAAGTTTACTCATCCTCACTGGTCATCACTTGACAGCCAAACTCCATATGAGACCATGAATCTTTTATGAACCATTTCTGGCATAGTTTTACCAGCTTACATACGAATACAGAAGTATTGTATTATGATCAGTGACTCTACTATGATTATTATGAAAAATACAATGAACTTGAAACAAACATAGTTGATAACCTATGAATGTACTAATTTTTAAACTCTACAAATGTAACAGAAAAGGTGACTCATTTTGATTATATGATGGAACATGTTCAAAGTGAAATTAATATCATTAATACAAATTATAATGCACGGTGAGTGAGCACATTTGATTTGGTTTAGTTAAATTATAAACACTCGTAATATATAAAAACAAAACTTAGAGGGAATTTCAGGGCTGGACAGTACAGCATCCAGTGTGAAGTGCACAGGGAGAGGATGCAGTAAAACAAAAATGGTGTATGTATTTGTTTTTCTGTGAGTGAGGTGGTGAGGTCACAGCGGCGTCATTACCAGCAGAGGAGCTGGGGGTTAGGCAACACATGCTCCAGTCGGCTGTAGTTGGTTATGCTGAAGGTTAGCACGGCGGGGGACGGGTTATTGGCAAAGTGCCGCGTGATTCCCGCTGGAAACGACAAAACCATCTCACCTATGATCTTCACAACACACCTGAGAGGAAGAGGAAGACAAGGAGTGGGTTGAGAGAGAGAGAAAGAGAGAGACAGACTCTGTACGTATAATGGACACTTATTGTGTTGGTTTTTCAGTTTTCCATCTTTGTCATTTCTTTATTAACACAAGCAAGCACAACGGTGCCATTTTAAGCCATAATTTGTTTCACATAAATTTTTTTGGGTTGAAATTCTTCATTTTGGGACTGCAATATGTATTATAATACATCTGGACAAAAACACGACAATATATTTAAGAAAGTAAAGTGTGCCCACAAGAGCAATACAAAAGTATGTCGGGGAAAGTTGAGAGAAACTAAATTAAATCTCAATGAGGTTTGCTAGAATAAAACAGCATTACGGGGTTATTTATTCAACGCTTCCACAAAATCTGGCCGCAAGGGCCTCACATACTTAGTTTCCACTTAGTTTGAAATTTAATGAACACATTTTTCTACAGATGAAAACAAAAAGTAATCTTTTCCATAATAAATAATAAATGACATTCACTATAACATCCACTCTTGTATTTTGGGGGTGCTGGCAGTAACCAGCGCCTCGTGAGCACAAATATTTGTCAGTTCGTCCTGCCTGGATATCAACTCTTTCTAAAAATAATACATACTGTATTTTTTTAAACAAAAGTTTGTGCACAAGAGCCTTCAGAGATTCAATCATGTGGTCATAAATTAGACTGGGCATATTCATTATAATTAAACAATATGTCCAAATGCCAGCTGCAGCATTATCCTTTAAGTACTGCAGAATGAACATACATCAGCCAAAAATGAAGAAGACATGAAAATTGCAATCCCGGTCAGGGAATCTGTTCCCCTACTGTAACATGTGATCACTGGACCCGTTTGAAGGTATCTGTTGACCTACTTGCTTGGGTCGGCTCCTTTAAAGAAGGCGTTGACCGTCTCTGTGAATGCAGCGGCCACAGGAAGAGTGTCCTGAGCCCCCATGGTGAGAGGACTGGGCCCTCTGGAGCAGCCTGGAGGTGACGCACACACACACACATACAGACACACATTAAAATCGTCTGAATAGGGCACATACACAACGGATGTCAATAACTAACAATCCACTGAGCTGAAATGTCCATATTTACTATCCTTTCTATCACCCTTCAATGTACAGTAGCTTCAACCCAGAATAGAACAGCCGACAGAGGTCAACAGATTAAGAATAGACACCAAGATCCAACCCCCAAACCAGGACACTACACTCTTCCTAACCAATAATGTGTGGATTAAATGAGGAACAACACATGGTGTGTAATGAAATGAAACTTTGTGACCACTTGACATAAGAACTAATATGGATGTTAGTAAGGTGGCATGAAAACAGCAGGTTATGTGCATAGAGGTTACTCATTTCTCTCTGCTCTTTGACTGTGAAATTGCAGATTTCAACACAATGACTTAAAATATCTCCCTCTTTTAAACTGAACGTTACACGCCGACATCTGCTTGTAACTGAAGAAGCACAGGTGGATGAGAAAGGAAAGACAGAGGCAGACGTAGAGAGAAACCTGAGAGAGACGTGCATGCTTATTCCACACATGCTGCTGAAGCTAAATCATTCTGATAAGATCAAAGATCAGACAGTCCAAAGATCAAACCAAGAACCAAAGGACCAAAAGGACAAAAAAGACGACAAAGAGATTAGTAAAGTACTGAAGAACGATGATTCTTCAGGGAATGAAGTCAGTGCAGATGAATGAATGAACAATGTCAGGAAGAGAAGATAGAGAAAGATATGACATGACTGCACAGTTGGCTGCATATGAGGGGACTCAGCCAAGAGTTAGCATGGCGTGGGCTAGTGTGATGGAGGGATAGCAAAGGAGGAAGAGGAAAGGAGGGAGGGAGGAAAGAAGGGGAAGGGCAGGGGCGAAGCTTGCATAAATGAGCCACTAAAGAGTGTGTGTACACACTACCCTGGTGCAGAGAAAACTTACCTTCAAAGGTTAAATAAAACTTCCCTCTGTCAAACCATACAAGGGATGGCTGGTCATTCTCTGTGTGGGGTCAAGGGGTGGAGGAAGGAGGGAGGTGGGGTCAGGAGAAGGAGGAGGGAGGAGGAAGAGGGATGAAAGGGAGGGAAGTGGGTGAGGAGGGGTGAGAGGGAAAAGGAGAGAAGGAGAGTAGCGTGAGTCTCACATGGCAGGTCTATCACACGTCACAGTGAGGTGAAACGTGGAGGTGGAGGCTGGGGGACGAGGAGGGCCACGGCACGCTGAGACAGAACACGTGACGACGATGGGTGTTTTTGTGGGTGCTTGCGTGCGTGAGGAAAGGTGGGAGTGAGGTGGAGTGAGGCCCAGGTGCGTGCTGCTGGATGTTGGCAGCGGTACAAACTCAATGTGCAAGATGTGCAATGTAGGAAAGAGGAAATGGAGGCTGTAGAGTCTGAGGAGGGACTGCCAGGAGAGACCGTTTGGTGGTTGCCGGTTTTGGTTTTTTCCAGAATGTAACATAACAAAAATGGTAATTCTACACCAGCTGATGCTCCAATTGTGGCAATTTTGGTGGCACTAGGGGTCCACTGCAAAGCTGGCACTACTTTCTTCACCTTGTCATGTATAAGGACACCCTGCAGGGGGTAGTGATGACACAAGAGAGACCACAGTGCAGGGAGATGAGGAACTGTGGTGCACAGAGGGATGCTGCGTCCCAATTTCAGGGGCTGGGTCCTCCAAAGGACACAGACTACCAGGAATGATCTTTCAGAGGATGACACACAAAGTTAGGCTGAACTCCTCCAATGAGACAGACTAGCCTAACTAAACAAAGTGCATTAAGACAGTCCTGGATAACTAGAACAAGACAGATAAATTGGCTGGGCTGATATATCCTGAGTCCTCCTGAGTTTAGAGAAAACATTGTTAATATCACTTTGCACATGATGGGCAACAGGCAAAAAGTCTACAAGTTTAATGGTAAATAATATATATGTATAAATATCTCATACTTTTTTTAATAGGACTGTTTGACTAACAAGATATCCATAAAACAGTGGCACTTAAGTCTGGCTTCTGGGACAACCTGCAGCGTCCCAGTAGGCCCAAATGGGGACCAAATGATAAGATAGGTCCAAAAAGACAGATTAATCAGTAACTGATGACCACAACGGCCCAAATATGTGATTAATGAGAGAAGGATTTTTTTATTTCCTGATCCTATGAGTTAATAGATTGTCCAAACACTTACTGAACAAATGAACAATGCAAATGAACAATGCATTATGGCGACTGTTGACCGCCATAATGACCTCAAGAGGTCGAAGACGAAGGGAAAATTATTGCACTTGTCATGAGTCACAGACACATTAAACCTGTGATGAGAGGGTCACACAGAGAAGTTATTTGCTTCGTTTTAAGAACACAAGTCAAACAGACTGGGAATCTATGGATTAGAGGATATTGCAAGCTATGAAAGATACACCAGTTCTGTCCTCAAACTTCCTCGTGTCTCTGCTGCATTTAGAGGAGCGTTTCAAAAGCAGCAGGCTTTTCCGGCTGGCCATAATGAATTTGGTCTATGAATTGAGACTTCGGAGGATCCAGGCCCTGAACTGAGATGCAGCTCCAGTTTGAATAGAACTATCATTACCAGTGACTGAATGTGTGCATTTCACTCATGTCAGTGTTTCCCTTTAACCCAGAAAACTTGGCCAATATCCTGGCAGAGCAGGTTAGACTAGTCCATACTATTGTTTTGATGTGGGGTCCCAGCAGTGAAGGTGTGTTGTTGAGTGAATGCCGTGTTGGGTGGAGGAACGACGAGAGCAGCGCCGTGCTTCATGAAGAGAACAAAGGGGCAGGTGTTAAGATGGGAAGGGTGGGGTTTGGGGCTGTATTTTTCTATGGCTGGAGAGTGCGTGAGTGACAGGTGCCAAAGGTGGGCGTCAGGGGTCGAGTGTGGAAGTACACTGAGGCTGTAAGGCCGGCCTGTGTCGTGCTACTCCAGCGGTATTAGAGAGAATGGCATGAATACCAAACAGCTGCTGCCTGTCTAATTCGGCCTAATTCTCATGCCAGACTTCAAACGACTCTGTGAGCGGCAGCTCAGATCTGACAGTGTGTGTGAGAGTGTGTGTGTGTGAGAGAGAAAGACAGACAATATGGATCCCAAGGGCCCACAGATAAGGAGCTCTTCAGACATGCTCATTGAACACACAGCACACAAACACTCAAATACACTCGTGGTGCAGACCAAGAGTAAAGGTGTCTGGGAGTGACTGCGCTACACTCTGCACACACACACACACAATGTGTGTTGCCAAGAAAAGAGACGGGAGGTTGCCATGGTGACATGGCGAGACAGCCACTGGTGCACAGTCATAAAACAGAGAGAAAAGTCTCACAAGTGGGCAGATGGGCAAAGGGGAAGACACTCAAACTTCTTCATTTAAAAAATGTTATGCAATAGGTGCAGCTTTTTGTGTCACCACAGCTTTCATTTTTTTCTGGCAGATTTTCTGTTGGTCACAAGCGAGATACAACAGAGTGAGTGAAAGAGAGAGACAGACTGAGCGAGTAAGATATGCAGATATGACAGAGCGAGAAGCTATCATATCTATTAAATGGTTGGGAAGTGTGTGGGAAGGTATGAGTTGGCAAGAACAAAACAATGAAGAAAAAAAATGACAGTTTCAAAGGAAAATGCTGCCACATTGGGAAAGAAAAAAAATGAACGTGTGGATTGTCCCTACATCTGTGAGCAAAATCTGTAGAAGGGTAGTCAAATGAGTAGGTATTAGGATAATGACACAGGGATGGTCTATTACAAATTTCATAATTTGAGATATATTTAGTTTGACAAGATTGACATGAAGCCTAAAACCAGGCTTTCTGAAACTCTGAGAACATAGGAAAAAAGAGTCTCATTGTCCCCATACCTACACTTTTTTTGACTGACATTCATCAAGAAAGTACAAAAACACTCAGTAATGGCCTTCACCCCCTCTATGTCAAGTGCAATCTGGGTAAAGAGCATCAAAGAGAGTGAAACGGACACAGGAACACTCCTCCAACCCCTTCCCCCAACCCGTCCCCCTTTCCTCTGTCTGAGGGGTTCATTACTATACCTGCAAATGAATCAAAGTGTCTCTCAAAGGTGGGCAGTTTGTCTACATAATCGTCTTCTGACAAGGCAAAGGAAAAATAAAGAGACGAACTTCAAACTTCAGACAAACTTCAGAACAGAAAGAAAATCAAACCAAGGAAAAAAGGAAATTAAATGAAAAATCATAAAGCACCGTCAGGCACACAAAAAACGAAACAGTAAAAAACAAAAAATAAGCATCTTAAACAATAATGAAGTGTCAGAACCAAAAAACACTGGAGCTGGAATGGGGAAGTTTATAACTGAAACTGCCTGTAATCATCCATCAGATATTTGGTCTACAAAGCCACAATAAATAAATAGTGTATATAATTTAGGGAGACTTAAGTGAAATCTCCATACAGAAATGATATTTTGAACCTAGTGAAGCCATTTTTATTGTTTGTCCTGGCAATCTGTTTAAAAAAGCAACCTCCAACCAGGGACTGTATTCTGTTTTTATGTAACTCCTGCTGCTTTCAGAGTGCGTATTTTTTAAATCTATTATGACTCAGCCATGTTGCAGTCTACTGAGATTTGTTATTATCCACTCACAACTCTGCACTGCAAGGCCCCTCAACATTGACGCTAAAGTTAGATCAAGGAGAATAAACAGTTGTTGTGCCATTCATTTATTAAAGGAAGGTTTGTCGAGAATGTGCTTTAAAATTAAATCTAACACGCTGCCTCCCACATTCTCACCTCCCACTCATACTCATACTGAGACAGTGTAAATGTGAATGCATGTGTCAGCCGAAACCAGGCATAATATTTATGTGCAGTTTAATAATGCATTGTATAAAATGAAATTGAGGAGTAATTAATTCTTGTTCCAAATGAATAGAAATCAAGTTATAAATAATTATATCTTATTCTAATAATTCTGTTTTACTACCTCCACATAGTAACAGCATACAAGCATGAGTTTTAATAATAAAGTATGGTGAATTAGATGCTACAACAGGGTCTGGCACCGTATTACTGATATTCATCACTGCCGGGAAACCATTTCCAGTGAAAAATAAAAACTAAATTTAAAAATAAATAAATAAATACACAATTGCATGACTCATTCTGAGAACAAGGAAGGATGGGGCCACTGCATAAAATCAATAATTGACTTTTAATATTAGACATGAACAGTTAAATTCAGCACGGCTGTGACCGCAGCTGTCAGATGACGGCTGCAAAGCTCAGTGACTGTTGAGGGAGCACACACCTGACACGGACAAGGAAAGCTCTTTACTGACGGTGGGCGTGGTGGCGGCACTCAGGGAGTTGGTGGAGGAGATGGAGGAGGTGCTCTCAGCCCGCGCCAACGGGGCGATTGGAGGGGGGCTGGCAGAGTGGACTGGTGGGCTGAACGGACGATTCTGAAAAGAAAGTAGGGAAAAGCAAATCTGAAATCTTTGCTTGGCTGTGTTTTCGGTGAATGCATTTAACCATCAAAAGTTGTTTTGAGCAACCGGGATAAGCTCTTATTGTGAGGGACTTCATTTTAGCTGGAATAGTTTTCCACAATTTCATTTCACCATAAGCAAGCTCTACATTTGTGTTTGGCTCTGTTATGGAAGTTTCATGCGGGGATGTAGGTGAGCCACAGACCAGGAGAGCCACAGGCATTAACTGACCAGGACTTGCTGCAACAGTGACACGGTTCAGTGTCGGTAGGGTTAGTACTAAAGGTTAAACAGTTGGCAAAATACCCAAATACAACCACCTCAATTAGAAGTATAATTCGATTAAGTGCAACACTTACTGCATCTGCTATGGTGGGTTTCCCTGGAGGAAGTTTGGGCCGTGAAGAGGGGCGAGGCGGAGGGGGTGGTGGGGTGGGGTTGACTGATGAAGGAGTGGCAGGCCGCACCGGAGAGGAGGAACCTGTGGAGCAGAAACATTACAATCTTTTTAGATGCTTAATAGTGCGGAAACAGCTACAGTGCAGAATAGATGGAGGATCGACAGGGTCATGTACAGACACACTGGCAAGCATATTTCCTGTTTTGTGTATGTTTTAGAAATATATTTTCATGCTTCACTTACATAGATGCACATAAAACTTAAATTTTCATATTCTAGTTTCACTTCCATCCTCTGCAGAGGATTAAGAACAGATGTGCACCTTTTGAGCTCAGCTATTAGTCACACACTTTCTTTTGTGAACTACTGGCCCCCTGTGTATTTAGGCTATTTCTTCAGAATTTTGTATTCTGTGTTTGGCTCCCAGGTTCATTAGTATTTACCAGAAAAGATTTCTGTCTCCTGCATAATGGACAGTTGACACGTTCATACAAAGGTAGAAGTCCTTTGACTCAGTGATGCTGACAAGGCTGGTTGACAGCTCCTATGGAAGACACTGAATGTGCAATAAAAAAAAGTGTTTGCCTGACCTTTAACTACGAGTCAGACAGAACAGAAAAACCTCAGCTAACATAACAGAATTCTGCAGCAGGATGGCAGTGTACATCTAACCGGGTCAAGACATGACCTCTTTTCCAAGGATAAAAATGCAGGATCACTGTTCACTTTGAACAAGTTTAACAACAAAGATAAATATATAATTAGAAAGTTGTTCCTGTGTTTGCATTCTGTTCTCTGAACCCAGCTGTTATTATCTAGGCGGGACTCAGTAGGTTATTTTCACCAATCCAAGCTCTAAAAACCGGCCCTCTATTAACCATATTCCACTTAAAACACTAGACTACTCACCACTATTGGTGCCACCAGCTCCAGATGTGGGACCCGGTGACGACACCACCGCCCGGTATGTGGGGGGAGGAGGTGGGGGAGGCGTACTCCGGCTCCCCTGGCTGCCATCATTGGGAGAGGTGACAGCTTCACCTCCGTCCTCTTTGGGTTGGGTGGCGTCTGTGTTCTTGGACTGCTCCTCTTGAGACAGGACAAGAGGTGCTGGGACGGGGCGTGCTGCAGGTTCCTCAGCAGGAGGAGTCCCCGCTGAAGGGGTTCTTGCTTTGGGAGCAGGGGCTGGGGGGGTGCTGACGGGCGAGTCGAGAGTAGGGGGAGAAGAAGTGGGAGGAGACGCAAGCTCCTTTGGTGGTGCAGGGGGTGGAGAGGTGGCGAGCGCAAGAGGATTTCGGTCCTCTGGCGTAGGAGGGCCTGATGGGACAGTAGGTGCAGCGGGCTCCTCTGAGGGAGGTGGGGAGGTGGGTAGGGGGGGCACAGGGTCTTCATTTGGGGGAGGGGAGGTAGGGAGGGGTGGTGCAGGGTCTTCTGGAGGAGGTGGTGATGTTGGTAAGGGGGGGGCAGGAGATTCAGGTGGAGGGGGGGAGGTTGGTAATGGAGGTGCTGGTTCCTCTGGTAGAGGCGGCTCGTCAGCAGACTCTTCATTAAAGCAGACCCACGAGTCGCCTTTTTCCTCGCCATCAGGGGCAGCCTCTTCTGGTCCAAAAATGTTGTCCAAGTCAGCTATTGAGGCCTTCCTGGTGGAAGCCTCTGCTTCTGCTGACACTTCTGAAACACAGACGACCAGTGACCAAATCAAAGGTCGTGTTTGCAGAGGTGTTCAGTATGTTTACACACAGAGATAAAACATGACAGACAGGCAGAGAGAGTTCGAGACCGAAAGCTGGAGATAAACAAGCTGCTGAGATCACGTGTAAAAGTTTGATTTATGCTAAGGGTTAGCATAAATCAAATAAGAGAAAATAAATAAGAGGATTTCTTACCAGCGTCATCTATCGAGGGAGGGCCAGTTGTTGGAGGGGATGTCGGGACATTCTTAGGTGGAAGTGGAGGTGGAGCTGCAATAAAATTATCATCATTAAAACAATGAACAGTGACAGGCTATAACAGCTACCTCCAGGAGACTACTGCTTAATCAACATCAATGATTGTTAATTAGACAATGTTTGCATACAGTAAAAGGTCATTTAAGTGGTTTAAGATTTGTCAGGTCACAGTAACGTATGGTGGGCAGCATACAATCCAAAAAAAAAAAGGACCATGTCACAGATTAGCCTAAAACACAGAAAGATTCTTGTAACAAAAGGTTTGAAATTTTGGATCCACACATGATGGGAATTACCTCATCTGCCAAACACAACCACAACAACCGGAGGAGAAGACATCATCCAACAAATCATCAACCATGCAGCACAATACATTCAGTGACCACCATGCCAAATGCAAGGAGGAGGTAGTGACAGGGGAGGGACTGGTGCAGTATGGGAGACGGATACTGAACTCTCCCATACATTAAACAACACATTAAACAATCCAATAAACACTGTATTATCTTGCTGTGAAATGGCTGATGAAATGAAACAGGTTACAGCTGGCTGTTTGTAAAAAGAAGCAGTGTTATCGCCACACAACTGTTTGATCGGGCCAGTTTGCAGGTCTGTTTGTTAGTCGGGTGATGAAGGGGTTCATGAGGTGAGCTGATTGGCCTGTGCAGTCATTCCAGGGAGAAGAGGAAGTGCAGCACAATATCCAGGGAATAATAAAACTTACTTCCTGTGGGGAAGGGTCTTGACGGAGGAGTTGCCCACGCATCGGATTCAGACAGAACCACTAAGTTCAGGGGGGGACAGAACAGGCGATGTCAGGGGCATTAGAACCAAAACATTTAAGGGTTTTGGATGCTTTGGGGCTTCGAGGTGTCGGAGAGGAAACAACACAGATCAGCAAATCTTTTATTAGAGAAAGCAGATTTCCAGTCTGCAGTCAGGATGTTTTGTAAAACTAGACCAACCAGAATACCTTTGACTTGCCAACTAAAGTGTCACTATAACACACAGTGCTACTATAATAGTGGAATACACCGTTCAGCACAAAATGCAGAGATCTAAAGACATGGCTCCAAAACTGTTCCCTCTAACTGATTTTTGGAGACAGAATAAAAAGTGTGTGGGCACAGACAGCCGCATGAATGACATCAAACTTCTTCTACAAATCCACAACAAGTCCACTTATGACCACTTGTTTTGTTTTTAATCAACCATAGTATCATAGTATTTGCATTTTTCATAGGGTTATACATAACATAGTTGATATTGATTGATATGAAACCTAAACTTTCATTATTACCCTGAACAATAACTTGGCTACATAAATGTTAGCTTAACACCAGCTTAACTATTCCTATAAGGGTGAGGCAATATGACAAAATACAGTATGACAAGTTATTTAACTGAAGAGATTTTGTTATACTGTTTACACTAAGTTAGCTATCTGTCACTCTAACTGTACTTTTTCTGGATATACAAGCCAAAACGTTGCAAGAGATCTTCATGAAAATAATGGATCTACAGGATATTTGCATAAATGAGATGACAGAGTATGATTTTTCTAGCATTCAATTATCTGGATTTGCTAAACATATTCCCAAGAGATTTTTTTTTCTTCCATAAACTGTTTCTCAAATACATTTCCAAATAATTTACCATATGTTTACTCAGTTGCAAGTTAATCGTATACAAATAGTTAAAACTAATGCAGTATAACGGTGCAATAAACCTTCCTTTCACAAATATTAGATTGTTCACTTTTTTTTATCCAACTGTATCCATTTCCTGGGCTGCAGTTTGTGGTGCTGGTGAATTGCATTGCGTTCTACTAAATAACAGATGTATGATGCAACACAACTCAACAGCACCACAAACGACATCAAATCAACTCCTCCCAAAAATTTGCGCTGACTTGATGTTAGTCGTGCCTGACATGGCAGTTGCATAACAGCTAAGAGCGCTCCCACAGCCTGCACCACCAAATCCTGCTGGATCAGATGAGAGAGACGCCGACAGCAGAATCTGCATATTAACAAACTGCACTGTGCACATGAACGTGACCTCCTTGTGCCAATTTCAACTTCGACCTCTGCAAAGGCAGATGGAGCGAATCTACAGCTGAACAGTGAGCCTGAGGGAAGAACCATCATGTTGGGAGAAATAGGTGAGAGGGAGGGGGAGGAGGAGAGAGGAAGAGAGCGGGTATCTGCTATGACAGCCAAGCAGGGCTTAGCTGGCAGCTTTAAAGAGACAATAAGTGTGTGTTCGCAAAGCCTTTTTCATTGTATTGCTACCATATTTTGACAAAAAAAAGCAACAACCATGAACACAAATATATTTCAAGAACCATTACAGACACAAAGACCGAGAGAGAGACAGAGAGCATAAAGAGACAGAAACACAGAGCGGCAAAGACACACGGAGGAGTGTTACCTTCAGTTTTTGGTTCTCCAAAGGCTGTTTCCAAAGGAGGCCCAAATAAGGCTGTGGTGTCTTCGGGGACTCGTATTTGTTGACTGCTGAGACAGACAAAGCAAAATATGAGAGAAGAGGTTGTACGACACAGCAGTTACACAAGGTCAGTTTAGGAAACGGCTCCACCGTACATATCTTGAAGCATAGTTTCTATCATCTGATCGTGCTGCAGGTAGAACACGTTTTAAGTGACGTGGCAGCTCACATTTTTGCCCTGCCTTTATTTTGTTTATATTAAATGAACCATGTAGGGATAATATCGATTTTTTTTTTTTTTTACTGTTATTGATTTGCTTGTGCCAAGGCATACATTAAGATTACCTACTTTGTTTTATCTAATTTTATTTTTTTCCTCAAAGAGTTTCATAATTGATTAATGTTTTATGTGGACATTTTATTGAGTGAACCACAGGAATATGGGCAACTGCCTTGGAAGAAGCTAACTATCCTCAATAGTTATCACAATTACAAAATAAAATAGTTATTTTATGCAAAATATAAAAAAGTATTCTGTGCTCAAAATACCAAGGACTCTGGTAGTATACATAGTAATGTAAAGTGACAGAGTGAGACCAAAAAAGACTAAAAAAGACTGACAAGTTGTTTAACCAATAACAAATGTCAAAATAAAGTAAAGGAAAACAATCAAGTAGCACAAAATTGCACTTGAAACATGGGACATGCACAGTTACAACATTTTCAAGCAGTGATTGCTGCTGTGGAGAGAGGAAAAGCACTGGACAGACAAATCCAGTTACACAAAAATAGACACATGTAGAAACAGAAAATTAGCATTTAAACAACTCCCCCAAGGACATGCTGTATGTGGAGGAATAACTATGAAAACAAACATAAACTATATAACTAGAAACACAAGCCTTCAGACCACAAGAGCATGTGGTTATGTCCCCACAGCATACAGAGCATCACAGTGTTGTTGGGTAGATAAACACAGTGACAGCTCCGCAGATTCGCTGAAGCCTCAAGTGGCCCTCCAGCAAAATAAACAGAATCTTTGTCTTGAACTTCCTCTTATGTTTTAGCGGGATTTAGCGGGACAAAGGTTGGGCTTCTTGTAGTGTTTATCAGCAATTATGTTAGAAGCACAACACAAACATACCGTTTGGTTCTATCAAGAATATTTCCATGATGCCAGGCCTTTTATTAAAGATTTATTGCTATAAAGTCGTAAGCCGAAAGTTTCAATAAGACAAGATTTGACATAGGATGCTGGTGAATTCTGAATAAGAAAAAAAAAAGTGAAAGGTGATGTGATCGAAAATATGTGGTTTTAGTGAGGCATAGTACGTACCTGGGGGGTTGTGGTGCTGCAGGTGGTGTGGGGGCCACGGAGG
The DNA here is from genome assembly GCF_042242105.1 of Pempheris klunzingeri. Taxonomy (NCBI): domain Eukaryota; kingdom Metazoa; phylum Chordata; class Actinopteri; order Acropomatiformes; family Pempheridae; genus Pempheris; species Pempheris klunzingeri. The sequence continues at coordinate 21,639,871 of NC_092017.1, read as the reverse complement.
ATACAGTTGGGGCGACACGCCGCGGTCTGGCAATTTCCTCGCCTGGAACCACAATGAAAGTTTTTTAGCGCGTGTAACCGTTGCCTCAAATTCTCTGTATTTCACAATCATTAAAAGTGATCCTGTAAATGTGTGACAAGGTAGACACTTACTGGATGTGTTCCTTTTCAAACCCTGTAACATGAAAAAAATGTAAAACCTCAAAACCATAAAACTTCAAAAATGTCAACAGCAAGGACTGAATAGCATCAATAGTTGACTATTGTGATACTAAAATCATCATGTACAGTTGTATGTGCTGCACAAGTGTAGCAGGTACACTGAAAAACTAAAAACTGAAAAATAAATCAAATTGTCCTTTAATGATAATAATATTCTGTGTGGTTTCAACAGAACAACAATGTAGGCTGTACAGCAGTGAAGGTCACATGGTTGACTTAATGTGATAAGACCAGAGCAACTAGCTGTCTAGCTACAAGTTACACAGGAGTAGGTGTTACTAACATCCATAGCAAAGGTTGTGCCATCTTGCCAGGATGGTAATACTTTTGTTTCTTTATTAGACAGCAGACAGAAGAGGACCAGGGGTACTGTGGCCCCCAAATGGAAATACTGTACTGCAGTTGTTAAGCAGAAATAAGAAATGTTCTGAAGTTCTGAATCAAATTAATTGTCAACAGGTGAATTTTTTTAGCAGCAGCATTATTGAATGTTTTTTGTGTGCATCTGCCAGCTAAGGTACATGCTGTATGCTAATGCTGATCTGCATGACAGTGATCAATTTGAAGGCTATGTAAATGACACTTCTTATGCTTTATAAAGCCATTCACTGACGACTACACATTCATTGAAACGAAGGTGCAGTTCTGAGTTCAGTTCAGTGTACATCAGATGGAACAGCAAAAATGTCTTATGGATATAGTTTAAATTAAGGGAAGAGAAGTTGCTCCAATAAATAACTCCAAAATTCAATAACAACAACACTGTTAGTACTGCGTTAGAAAATTAAAACTTGATGAACTGCTGCTGCCTGTAGTGGAAATATTGGAAAGCTTTCAAAAACATGCTTTTGAAGTCCAAAGAAGCCACCCCTGGTACTAGAGAGGGTGCGAGGCTGATAAACTTAGAGCGTAAGAAAGTTAGAAGAGAAATGAGTTTTGTTGTTGGAGAGGCAACAGCACAAGAATATTGCCTCTTCAGCTTTGATCCTAAACACCCATGTGTATGTGAGCGCATGTACGAATTCACCATGAAAGGGACACAGAAAGCAGAGAAAGGCAGAGAGCAGATAAGGATAGAGAGGTGGAGGGGAGGGGAAGAGACAGGAGCAGATGAGATGAGAAGACACGGCGATGGGGAGTGACTGAAGTAAGACATCAAAGGGTCCAGCTGTCAAAAGTGCAAATTTTCTCCCACTACAGAGACCAAACTCGAAGCCATTCAAGATGAAAAACAAATATACTAGTGAGCTTCAGAATCTGCAAAAATACATTTAAACATGTATTTATCTGTTTGAATGTTAATGCCAAAACAATTTAGCCATCAGTTTTGACCCATTGCCTCAGGCACTGAACCCACCTACGTATTTTCTCGTATCTAACCAACTCCGAGGGCAAGGTGAGAGGCAAAAGGGCACGAGGAGGATGTGGCATATTTTGAGCCTGACCCCAGGGGGACGGAAGAAACAGACACTTACCGGGCTACGTCTCTGTGACCAGCAAAAAGGAAGAGAGAAGAGATACCTGGTCAGAGAGTGACAAATCAGTAAGGCAGACATCATGTGCATCAGGAGAAGAAGAATTTTGGCCTGGCTGGTGAGATTTGTGGATGACGACGATAGGATGTCCATAAAGAGGACGTTATGTGGTCGTCAGTCGTAGATTTAGTGAGAAAGTGCTTCTGCATCCTCATGTGTTTTAAGATATGTTGAGCACTAAAGCACATAGCTCAATAAGTCACGGATTATGAGACAATTATTATTATTGTTGTTATTGTTAGGAGACAGCTGAGGATGACTTATTCAAACTGATGTGTGTGTTTGTGTTCAAGAAATAAAAGTTCAGCAATTCAAGGTCTTAAGATGAATGAGAATATTTGCCTGAATCTCTTATGTCATCTGTGAACCTGCTGTGACATCCAAAATATCTTGTGGAGCTGATGAAATCACTTCCCTCTCTTCCTCCCTTTATTTTTTATCCTCAACGGTCTCCATCCCCATCCCTTTATTTGATTATTTTTGTAAAAAAAAAAAAAACATTTTTGTTGATCCTTTTGCATTTCCTGTCATTTCCCCGTGTAGTCTCCCATCTGCCCCCTTGGTCTCTTTTAATTTCTGGTGAAATCTCTCCATCTGCCTGCATCACGTCCACCTTGCATCAACCCTCTCTCCCTCCATCCCTCACTCTTGTGCTTGTTCCAGTTGTGCAGTGAGCCATGAGTGATTAAAGTGATGCAACCAGGGGGTGGGACATGCTGGTGGAAGGGATTCATTTCATTGGGTAAACTGGCGCAAGACTTGGCGCAACACTGGCTGACACGACCAATCACTGTCTTCCTGCTGCATGTAAACAGGAAGAACAACAGGAAGTATTCAGAGTCCCACACTGTGACCTTTTAGCCACAGTCAGTCATAAACAATGACCTTTAACACATAAAGAGTTGTGTACAGACGTGCCGATGTTTGAAATGGACAACTCCAAATACAGCTGTGTGGAATCAGAGAATGTAATAGAATCAGAAGAACTGCTTTTTTTTGTTTCATTTTTGTAAAGTTGCATCTTTGCTTTTGGTGCTAGAGTAATGACACGTTTTGTAATAGGGTCAGGTCATATCTGAACTGAGAGTCCGCTGGGCTGTAAAGTAACGGACATGGCCTGAGGGACCCTCACTGTGTAGACCTGACTGCACAGTGGCTGGCTACACTAATGGCACATATTCTGAAATGTGAAGAATTCATCATAAAAGTAAGATGTTTTTCTCCCAAATCAAGCCTTTCTGGCTGAAGTGCGGGCACACAATAAGACAAGGGAGGAATAAGATGCGATGTAAAACCTCTTGTTTTAAGTTTCTGCCATTTAAACGCCACCCTCGACCTTTTCTTCTCCTCCTCTACTGCTTGTAGTCTTGTTATCTGGAATGAGAGCTGGAAGCTCAAGGCTCCGGAACCAATTAAAATCAGATTTAAGACGTCTTAGTCAGCGGAAACAAGCTAAAAGACAGCGCTCTTGTACTCCAAGTACCTGGGCAAACAAATCAACATGTGCCATAAAAAATGCTGAGCAGTCACACACATGCACAGACAGTATAAAGTAAATACCTCCACAAAGAAAGACAAAAAAGAGAAATCACAAATATTGACCATTTGCCCAGTAAATACTGGGCCAATAATAGAGCCTAAAGTTATTACACACTGGCTCGATATCTTGCTTCTTTTAGTTAGCCTATTTTCAACAACACAGAGCAGGTTCTATGAGCAAATGCATTCATGAGCAAGCAGTAAGTATTAAATGGGATGAAAGTAAAAAAGATCCAAACACAACAGCATGCGAAGCAAAGGCTTACCGGACTCCTCTACAGAGGTTAGCATCATTACAGGCAGCGAGGGAACGAGAGATAAGAGAGAAATAAAAAGAAAAGAGGGGTGGAATAGTTAGAAGACTAGAGGTGGAAGCATATTAACAATGGCAAAGCAAAGCATCTGTGTACAATGTAGGCAGTCATCTAGGTCAGCCGTAATCATTAATACAGACAGATAAAGCTGGTGCACTACTATGACTGTTCACTGCGTTCAGTCAACCCTTCATCCCTCCGCCCACACATTACCCACTACTCCTCCTAACATGATGTGAGCACCGACTGCCGGCTACGGTTTTCTGTGAAATAAGCCGTTAACCTGCATTATCATGCCCCTTTCACGAGCTTGTGTACATATGAATGATTCATGCAGAATATGATAATACCACATAAATTAGGCACATGCAGTCGGCAAAATTCAACACTCTAGGTATCTAGGTGTGTATAACCTGTACGTATACCTGCATGTGTTTCAGAGCTGAGGTAAAAGCATCTAGAGCCGGAGCATCAGAGTGTGGAGTCTCAGTTATTAATCGAGGGAATCTCAATGATATTCAAATGGCTGCGAGCTGTTGACAAGTGTGAGCCTTGTTTTTGAAAATAAGAGCAAGTCATAAATGTTTTAGTCTGGGGAAAAAAGATCTTTTTGGATTACTTCAAGGAAAAGAAAAAGCTAGAGAGGTGGCGAGACGCAGTGTTTGCTTTTGGAGGGCTGTTAACATTTGGCCCCTCTTCCTCTTTTCATCAGACCATTTTATTGTTAGTCCATAGTCAAGGTTACCCACAGTTGCCAGGAAATGGGAGTGACTGCGTGACTCATGAAACTTATGTGTGAGGGAAAAGCTCTGCACAAGCAAACATGATGCTAATTTTAACTGGTAGAGGTGAAAGTGGCAGTTTCATAATCACAACTACGGGCCAGTAATTCCAATGTCATGATCTTTATTAACATTCTGGTGACCTGGCTGCATCATATTAGTTAAACACCCATGCATCTGGATTATACCTAGCTACTGTCTATCACCACAATGCATAGCAGCCCCAAAACCAAATCTGTTATATTATGAAAGCTACACCTAAAACCTATTGTCATTATCGATGAATCTGCTTCTCAATATCATTTACTCAATATCAGGAAAAAATAAAAATGACCTTGAGTTTCTCAGAATCAAGGGTGATGTCTCATAGTACCTATTCTGTCCAAAGATGAAAGGAAAACTGAGAGAAGCAGCAAATTCTCAAATTTAAGATTCTCTAACAATCTATCCATTATCAAAAGTCTTGATGATTGATTTTCTGTCGACTGACTAGTAGACAAAACTTAAAATGGGAAAAAAAACAACCAGTCTCCACGCACGTGCACAAAACCATTACAAACATGGAAAGACCTTCACACCTGATCGGGTTAACGGAGCCAGCGGGTGAACACACGGAGGCTCGGTTAAATTATTGAGTCCAGAAGCTCAAATGACCACAAGCAATCTCGCAGCACAGCAGACGGACACACCGGTTCATTGTGCCCACTTTCCTACCTGAATTATTAAAGGTGGACACCCAAGCTAACTCTCCAGACTGGGGACATAGGGATTGTGGGTAGAAACTAGAAAGGCAGGGGAGGCCAAAGCCTGTTTTGGTGCCCCACTGATAATTACAAGCTGTCTGAAGGGGATGTGCGCTTGGTTTTGGATTCATCAACTGAGCTGCGTCACATCAAACGGGAGCTTCACACCCCGCTATTTGGCAGCGGTACGTCGTCAGATGGTTTCTGTTGTGGTGGAACATCTGTCATGTTTTATATGACAGCGGACTAAACAGGAGAACATTTAGGTCCCTGACAGTGCTGACCAAGTTTCACAAATTAACTATATGGAATTCAAACTTTGATGTAAATTAACTGCCGTCACTTGTTACAGGGGCATAAGGGCTAGGGTTGAAATCAGAGACATTACGCACTTATGCACACAGGCTCATTGAAACAAACTGGTACTGTTGTCACATAAAGACCTAAGAAAAGTGAAGCAGTGTCTCATTTAGAGCTCTGAATCAAAAGTTAGAGCAAAAAGTGGGCTAAGGTAGAATACATATTGTAGAGAGATATAGTTGGTCAGTAGATAATAGCACACAGAAGTGGGAAAAAAAAAAAAATCACATATCACAGACACCATGTGAACAACACGCATGCGCAGCCATACCTGTACACATAAAAAGACCTAACTCAACATAAAAGGCAGTTAAACAGGATGGAGATAAGAAGCTGGAGTGATTTGCAGATGCACACTATAACTATCAGAGCACTAATACATAGCCGACTGTTGATGAAGGTCGTCAGTGGCGTCACAGCTACTCACCAGAGGAGACGGGGACAGGGTTATGTTGCCTATGGAGGCTTTGAGCTCGTCGACCGAGGGCACTGTCGTTACACGATTGGCCGGCAGCGGCTTGATCTTAATTTTGAATTTTTTCCTGTGGTCCTCCTCTCCTTCCGACTCATCAGAGGAAAACAAGTAGGACTTTTTCACAGGAAGTGGGAGCAGAACGTCAAGGAAAGCAAAGATCCTTTTCATGAATAGTTCAGGATTTTGTTCGACATAGCCTTACTACTTGTTTCAATTATTGTCTCACTGCAAAATGTCTCAAACAAAATGAGATCCCTGCATGGCTGTTAAAGTGGATGACCAGTTGAAACCTGAAAATCACTAGTAGATAAATTGACAGCTAAGGCAATTCCAGCCTAGACCTAATACAAATGTCAGCTTAGGTTTGGTGCATGCCTACCTACAGGATTGGGCGTCTCTTTAAATTACCTTCACAGTAGGTTGACCATTTGTTGTGATGGTTTTACTGTATTCATCACTTGGTTCACATTTTCAGAGAGAAGAGAAGAGAGCACCAACTCAATATGAGCTGACAGTCTGGAGAGTATTGACTGGTTTGGAGAATGTATTGATTAGAATGATATTTCCACATTTCACTTAGAGGTCTGGAGCCTTCTCTGCAACTTCCTGATCACGTCTGGCTTGTCAGTGACTCATTCCTCTAAGGCTGTGTTATGTACTGCACCATATTACCTTTATTTAGATCTTTGTTAATTGGATGTTTTTACACTTTGTTAAGCAGGGGTCGCACGTCATCAGCGTTACACGTCTAGTGGATTTTTTTTGTCTTTGGATTTCTCCGTAAAACACGAGGATATGAGGAGGGAAGGAGGAGGGAGATCTACTGCACAAGCTGATCTCCTATCAGTGTGCACCAATTTAACAAATCCTGTACTAACAACGGAAGCAATGCGTTGTTAGTGAGCCAAAGTAACTTGTCAGAGATAAAATAAGACGAAATAATTCTGTCAAATGACAAATCAAGCAGTGGTGAGGATATCTGCCTCTTCTGACTCCTCATCAGGTCTGATGCTGTAGCCCTCTTCATCCACCTCAGGGGAGTTCTGAAACACAAAGTGACTTAGTGTGAATCTCTTTCAATGTCTGTGTGACGTTATTAGTAACACACTGCTGTGATAGCAGTTGTATTGAAATAAAATTGAAATAGAAACAGCAGTTGGTTTAAAGAGCATTGACATATTCAGACAAATCATACTGAGACTTCCAGTCATATTAATGGCTAAGATCCCTCCTTAATGAAACATGACCAAATGCATATTGACAAAGTCATAATCTGGATCTAAATTATAAGCAAAATAATTGATAAATGATAATGATGATAATTGTTAAACCCATCAACCAGCTGTAGCCACTTTTAACATGCATTGTACACAAATTTGTCAATAGTACATTGATTTTACAATAACATGGATCAATAATATAGGCTGGTTTAATGCAAATGAAAACAAAGCAGCAGTGAGTTGGTGCCGACCAAGTGGAAACACATCAAAGCACAAAATAAAGAGTTAACATTCAAACTGTTACTTACATATCTGTCCCAGTCGATATCTCCATAGAAGCCATTAGGGGCCCCGTTGGTCTTCTTCTGAGACTGAGAAGAGACAGTTTGATTAAAATCCCACCAGACAGTCGATGTGTTTCTATGTAAGCTACTGTTCAGTGGAAGTATAGTGCAGCTAATTCTGCCCTATAAACCTTGATACTGTGTACTCTGGATGATATGTCACATGAGATTGTCCCACGCTTCCTCATTTTCCTGTTATGGGCCCTCATTTATTGACCGTTTTGTCCCTTTGTGGACATAATAAATATAATTTTAAGGAATTTCTGAGACTGTTTTCTGCAAAGCAAAATGAAACTCTGCTTGGTCACTAATGATCTGATGATGACGATGATTCTCGTTATTATCCAACATGCCACAAATAGTCAGTACTGAATAATATTCTGGATAAAATCTTAAAATCCAGGTCTCTTCAAGCTACCCCCTAGATCTCAGGGGGGAAGAATGGACAGGGATGTGTATCACCAGTCTAAGCTCTAAGTTCTAAGCAAACTACTCTAGAGGTTAGTCTACTCTAAAGGAGCAGAGACTAGAGTTCAGTACCGAGTCAACCTCTTGGGAATCCTGACAAGTGGAGAGAACACAGAAAATAAATGATTTCCTCCAGTAATACACATGCAGTGTAAATAATAATTTACAAATGAATAAGTTGGCTGTTACATATTAAGCATTTTCCGTTACTTACACCGCCATCTCTGTCTGGGGACCCCCTGTGAGGATTTAAAGAAGAAGAGAGAAAAAGGGACAGCATGAAAGTCACTTAAAATGTGAGCTCCTCATTTTGACTTCAAGTGCTTTGCTAATTAGTCGAGCTGAAATCTTTAAAAAGCGCTATTCAAGTAAAACCTTTTCACACCGCCATACCCACACACTTATTCACTCACACAAGCCTTTTACAGTAAATCCAAGAGTGTCATGTACAGTTACAAACTGGCTCAACACCCCTGGAAACCTGTCACACTTTGGCTCTCTGCAAGCTGACAAATACGGTACAATGTACAATATAACTGACTGGTAGACACTTCAGCTGTGCATGTTAATGGACACAACAGTCTTCATGTGACAAGACCTGTACTTTAAACTAATCCTGCAATTTGTCTTACTTATTCTAATCCTTTCATTCTGCTGTAATATATATATGGCACCTGCTGCCATATCTCAATTTCTCCTCTTAAAATTACTCATTCCATTTCAGGAGGTTTCAGCCAGCTCTCGGCTCCACTGCACAGCATCGGTGTAAACATGCTCAGCGGTGGAACGACTGACGTGCTCTATGTTTGGATCACACAGTTGACCAGGAGGGAGGATCAGGACTTACGTGGAGTCATTGTCTTTCTCTTTCTTCCGTATACCAAAGGCCTTCCTGGTACGTTTTTTCAATCCTGAGGGGGGAAAAAAAAAGGGAAAAGGGTGAATTATTACATGAAGAGACACCAAAGGCATGACTAAAAGGTGCAGTCTGTGGGTGGGTTAAAGGTTAGGGGCGGTCAGTTGTCCTGCATGCATCATCCAGGAGATAAAAGGTGACGGTTTTTATGTATTATTGAGTGACTGTCTGCATCACAGTGAAGGCAAACACCATCTTTTAGAAATAAAAATGTGCTCATGGTCATTGCAGATGAACAGGCAGCCTTGCGATTCTCAAGGCATGTTTTTGGGACTGAAAATTCATTAGCAATGCAAAAATCAATGCCCCAAGAATTTAGCAAGGATACTTTAAAGAGCTGTGGAGCACAGAGGAACCTACTGCAGGTCACACAGCAGATAATACCAAGGGATCGGATCTCCAGCTGCTCACTGACCAACAGTACAAATAAAGACTGTATCCTTAAAGCAACAAAAGTCTGAAAGTGCATTTTGGCCTTTTGGGGGAAAAACGCCTTAAATACAACCTTTGAGCTCTGAAAAAGACACTAACGTTCTCCTGTATATAAAGTGGATTGTATGGACAGTTGCCAGTTGAGTGCAAGCACGACAAAACCAACATTCAAAAGGAAAAGGAGAAGTAGTCCATCTGCACAATGAATACTGTAACTGCCAAAAAACTGCCAAGCATGATGCGGTTTCATATGTTCTAGCTTGTCACATAATCTTCTCCAACAACAACTCAAGCTCCGCCACACTGATATGTTTCAGCTCTCCTGATTAGCTTCATGTTTGAAAAAATAAATATCCAATCAGATCATGTCCTTTTCCCTTTGGAGGAAGTTCAATTGCAATCCATCTCTAGTTGACTCAGCTTTAGTATCATTAAATGTACCCATTGTACTTTACAATTATGCCCAACAGACAAATCTCAAAAGCTCCTGGCTCATTCTTACCCCAGATGAAAGCCCAGTTGTCTCCCTCCATTTGTTTTCAGATAATTTCTCGACACTCATTCTTCCTCGTCTTTGTCTGTTTGTGAACTCATCACATCACCTCATGACCAACCCCACTCTTCCTCATACCACATGCGGACGCACACTGAGCCTCAGAGCAGGAACCTGATGCTACCTCCTGCTAACCCACACACACATGAAAACACACACACACACACATACACACACGCACAGACAAGGTATCATGATCCTGTTCTTGATCTGTGTCTGGTACTCAAATTCAACACCTGTGACTCCACTCATGAATTAAAGACAAACTTTTTTTTTTTTCTTTCTTACATTTCATACAATTGTTTTACTACACTAATCTTTGCACCTGCACGGCTGCGGTCAAAATGGGGAATTGATCCAGACAGGCCTGCTGGCCACAAGGAGTCTCACCCAGAAATACCCTTTTATTGATTCTGTTAAAATATCTCGCCTTGAATACGATGAACAGTCACAAATCAATAAATCAAATACACGCCCCACTGCAGAGGAAAAGCATTCACATGCATTAAAAATGCAGCCACATTCATAAACACAAAGGCTTGTCCTTGTACACGCGAACGTAGGCACAAATGTTCCCGGAAAATTTTTTAGAGCTTATGCAGAGACATGCACACACCTCAAGAAACAGATCTTGATAAATATTCATGGGTACTAGATCAGGTGCTAGAAAGCAGCACCAGTTTCAACATCTCTATAAAAGCTATCAACATCATTACTCAGAGGCGAATAATTAGATAAAATCAAACATACAATGTGTGAGATGCATGAAAAAAAAATACATAAATATAAATAAAATAAAATTTCTTCTAATGATGTGTAAAGGCAATATGTCTGACAAGTTGGACGGTGAAATATCAGTGCTAAAATGTAAAAGCAACAGCTGTGGCCTTGAAAGAGGCAATGGCAAACCAAAAACAGTATTTTTTTTTCAGAACAATACTTTAGGGAGAGTGCTGAAACTATCACACTGTGTGGGTGTTTGTGGCTGCGTATGTGTTGCGTGTTTTGTCATTCTGTTTGCACACTTGTGCACACATTCAGACGCCTCCTCCCCATTACAGAGATCAACTTTTCCCACCTAAAGTACAGAAGCTTCGTTGCTATAAAGCCAGACTGAGGATTAATTCTTTCATTCTGTGGCAGTTTCCCCTCTTTCTGGTCTTGATGAGGCAGCTGACAGAGAGAGCTCAGTATGAGGACGCAGTGTGCTCTCTCAGTCTGTAGGGTAATACAGAGAAGGAGCTTAAAGTGTCCCTTCAGCAGCTGTTCAACAAAACCAAAGTTTCAGCACTGACTGAGTCCGTTTTCTAAACTGCTGCTTCAAATCTTGTGTTTATTTACAGTATTAATTTTCTGCTGAATGCCATTAGAAGCATTTTTCTCCCTGTGGTGACCCAAAACCTGGATGTTTAGAATTATCCTCCATGATAATGTCTGGTTTTCTTCATCCTCTTTAAGCACCATGCTCTCATCATCATCATCTTATTCACTCTAGGCACCGCCGAGGCGTACCAACTTTAACTGATTTAAGAATCTGAGCCATGTCGGTTTTTAAACCGCACTCTCATTTCAGCACTCTGTATCTATTTAAATGTGTTTTTAACGCGCTTCTTTAAGCTGCCATCTTGTTTCAGGCTGAAACTTGATGTCCTCAATAAATACCTTTCTATATTTCTTGCCCCTTTATTGGCCCCTCTTCTTTTTCTTTCCTTAGGTTTGTTTCCCTCTCCTGTGACTCCAGCATTGCCCCCAAGCAAGAGCTGACAGGTTTACAGCTGTGCTAATGAAAGAGTGTTTTGTGTGTGTGTGTGTGTGTGTGTGTGTGTTTGGATGTGGCAGTGTGAACGTGGTAGCTGTACCCTGGCTACAGCAAGTTTGCCTTCTGCATTATGTGAGATTACAAGCTTCATTAATATTTCACTTTATTTTTATTGTCTTTTTTGTCCTTTTGTTTCCCCAGTTCAGTTTTTTTTTTTTCATTTTATTGGCTTGTTGAGTTTTATATTAAGAAAAGTAAAAAAAAAAACCCAAAAAAGCAGCATGTAGAGATCCAGCAATCTGCCTTCTTGCCTTATGACGTATCTGTTCTTAATGCAGTTTCATTAATTCTACATTTATTTATTCAGTTTGGGACACTCATGATACAAATTACAAAACAGAATAATGTAAACTAATTCTTCAGATCATTCCAAAGTATAATATTTTAATCTTTTTACATACAAAGACCAGAACAGATGAGATACTTTGACATTGTATTCACACACAATTCAACTGACCAGTGAAACTTACTAATGATAAAATGGATTACAATTTGATGTCCAGAGTACAGCAGGACCTAAATCTGATTGGATGACGTTGATGTGAAAGAAAACATGAACGTCTATGGCAGGGGTTAATTAGCAGCGAAGGAAATAACAGAGCGTGCGGTACACAGTGTTTAATGACTTAATGGCTTCCGTTCAGAGGGATGCTAGCACAAGTGCTAACGTAATTAGCGGTCTCTTCTCAAGACACAGTAATGTAATTCTAGGAAAAGCCAAATGACATGAAGCCAAACAGGACAGGACACTGCCAAACCTAAAAAAAGAAAAAAAACTGCCTGACAACTGAAGAGCAACAGTACACTGATAAGAGTTTCAGTTTCAGAACCTATAGAAAGAACACAAAGCCATTTCTTTTTCTAGTGTGTCTGTGGGACTTATTTGCAGAGTAATGTTTCTCTGGTCTATGTATAGAATTTAGAGTCTGGGCTTCAGGATAATCTTGGAGGAGTGGGAAGCTAACTTTAGAAAGGGTCTCATGAAGTGAAAACACACTCGCAACAGGAGGAACACCACCCCGAGCAGCAGAGAGTGTATTATTATTATCATAATAATAACTCTGTGAGGTCCACTGCTCAGCCCACAGGAAGAGGTTGGCACTAACAAGCCTTCAATAAAGAGAACCTAGAAATGTTGAGACACAGCAATTAAACCTTTCTCCCATTACTAAATTGAGTGAATGTGCACATTAGCTCGCTGCAAGCTTTCGCCGTCAGGATGCAGATTTACACCTGGGAGCTGATTAATCAAAACAAACTGGTGCTGCATGGCGTTAGCTTTTAATGAAACTCAAATTGAGTGTCACTTGCATATGCTTTTGAGGGAGGGTAAAACATTTTTGTTTTCCAGAAAGCGAGTCTGAGAAGATCAACTTTGAAAGCAGTCCTTTAATTCAAAAGCTATCTAGAAAATACTTCAAATATTACTGCATCTAGGCCAAGTTACGCTGGGCTATTTTATCAGGCAGGAAGCCTTAATAAGTCCATTAGTGTTGCTGTATGGCTGCATGTCCATCTGTGTTTGTTTGTTAATCCTGCCCTGGTGAATAAAGCAGCAGTTGGTTATCTTAGTGAAATCTGAGTGACCATTTACCCCCCCTCATCTACAGGCGAACGAAATTGATATAACTGATGTTGGAGGTAAATTGTTCTCAAATTTCAGCTCTCAAATGAAATTTCTTGCAGCAAATTGTTACACAGTCACACACAGTTGCACGTGTATGTTACAGCACACACCCACTGAAACACACCTTTCTTTTCTTTTTAAAACTCTACTCAAGCAGAGCAGAGGCCGTTTAACAAGTTGCTCCAAAGGGGGAAGAGATGAAGAGGCTCTACTGGCCAACCGACAAAACACACACACACACACACACACACACACACACACACACACACACACACACACACACACACACACACACACACACACACACACACACACACACACACACACACACACACACACACACACACACACACACACACACACACACACACACACACACACACACACAAATACACAGCTTGTGCTGCCAGCCACAGCAGAGCAGAGCAGGCCAGGCCACTCCAAACTCTGGATGGGAGACCTGTGCTGCTGTGCATAATAAGTAGCGAGGACAATAATATGCCATTGAGATCTAGAGGCAGAAGACTAGGATGGTTTTGGTAAAAACACTGATGTTTACGACTTTTTAATACTAATTCTAATATGAGAGCGTTCAGTTGACTTCTTAAATCCTGTGTAGTACACATGACATCAGAGCGTGACGTAAGAGCATGTTTAGTTGGGAGAAAGGCAGAGAGAATTAAAGCGTGAAGACGGTGCGTTGGGTTGTTCTGGGTATTGAGTCAAGCTGTTGACTACGCTCGAGGAGAAGCATGTGGATCCACAGGCAGGCAGGTTAGCAGACAAGGAGACAAGTAATTAGTAGAAAAGGACATAGGCTGGTGAGCTCATAAATAAGCAGACAGAAAAAAAAAAAAAAAACACAGAGCAGACAGACAGGCTGTATGAAACAGTGAGTCGACAAGGAGGCCGGATGACTGACATGCAGTAACGAACAGAGTGATAGACAGGCACTGAAAACGGGAGGTTTAAAAGGCTCTTTCATTGGAGTGAGTCATCCATCCTCCTGGCCCTGAGAGGCACGAGGAGGAGGAGGAGGAGGACGCAGGTGAAGAAAGAAAAGCTGCTCAAGACTGGCAAATACACCAACAATGACCTCGCAATGATGCTGAGGCTGAAAAATGCTCCAAGACCATGAGCAGATGCGTGATGTGTAGCCATGTGAAAGCAGCCTCCATTTTATTTCATGCTCTGTTTTGGCAAATCATGCATGGAGCAGAAAATTAGAGATAGAAAAAAAAAAAAGCAGGCGAGACTGTGGATAAATGTTATTATTTACTTCTTCACCTTTACTATGATAAGCCGACAAAAAACATATTCTTCTTTGCAGCACCTACTATGCTGCACACTCACAATCAACCTTAAACATATGAAGCAGCATGTCTTAAGAATTAATTTATGGAGAGAGATGTCAACTCATTTCAGTGACACAAACATTTACACAAACACAGTTTCATCGACACAAACAAGGCAGTGCACATAAAATCATTCGGAGGCTCCCACTGCTGCATCTCTCTCCTGCCACAGGAAGGAAGAGAGCCATTTATTCAGTCTCCGCCTACATTTTCTTTGCTAGTCTCAGGACTTCAGTCACCACTTCTCTAATGTCACTGCCTCTACGGAGAATCTGACAAAAGTGGCCAAGAGGAGAGAGGCTGACTGAGGAAAAGGCTCCCCTGTCTCATTACCTGGCAGCACAAACACAAAGCTAGGGAGGGGCACAGGAGAACCTCCAGCAAGGGCCATCAACAGCCATCACCTTCAGCCTCACTGTGTTTAAGTGAAAGAGCCTGTGTCAGTGTGGCAGAGGAAAGACAAAGAGATGGTGTCAGTTTGCGTTTGTGCCCGTGGATGCTAAATTTAGGCCGTGATTGTACTGTCCAGGTGGCTGCACTGTGAGCCATCAGCTGTAACACTTGCAGTAACACAACACAAACGCACATTAGAAATTGGATGGTACTTGTCTGTTTTGCTACACAGATGCACCTTTTAGAGAAAAAAAAAAAAAAAAAAAAAAGAGATGTTTCATTGAGTGACGTCACCCACCTCTAAGGAAAGTGGGTCAGGGCCAGAAACCATATAGCAGCATGCTGCCAGTTGGTGCAGAGATGAACAAAAGATGTTTAAAAATGCCAGAACGGTAGTGGTTCATCCATCTGTGCACTTGCTGTTTCCACTCTACACCTAAAATGTTGTTTATTTATGCTTATTTTTATTCTCATATGGAAGGATAAATAGCATAATAATAAAAAAATTAGAATAATAAAAAGCATAAGCATTTAATGTACAGACAAGTCAGCAATTGAGGATTATTATCATTAACCTATGGATTATTTATTTGAATAAGTTGATTAAAATAGTTAAGTTAAAGCCACAATCACGGGTTCACTGAGCCCAAGCTGACATCTTTAAAGTGCTTGTTTGTCTGACTATGATATAACAGTTTGGTCAGTTGAAAAAAGTTGAAGTTGAAAGTCACATCTTAAAATTGCCAATATTTACTTTAGTATTTTGACTGTAAGTTGAATGAAAACAAGCATGTCAATTTGGGCTGTGGGCTATAACAAGATTATTAAATTAATGGTTAACTGGCAGATTGATCAACAATGACTATAACTGACAGTTGCAAGCCAAGATGGAACCAGTAAATATTTGGCTAATATTTGACTTCTCACTGTTTTTGCCATTTATCAAATATCAGAATTGTTCTATAATGACTAAATCATTTCAGCACTAGATTAATGTTATAATATACAAAAAGGTACAGCATTCAGTGTAAAATTATCTGCAGCACTTGTCTATCTCCTCTTGCACCCCCCATCATTGTTCTCCATCTCCTCCCCTCACCCTCCCTCAGTCCTGCCTCTATAAACAGCCAGCACTCATGGTTCCCATCCATCCCCAGGCTTCAAATAGCATCCACCAAGGACTGTGTGGCAAATGACCCTGCTGCAAAGCCAACAAAGTGGCTTTTAACATGGATTTTCAGCACAAAGACACCGAGAGAAGATGTATTTTCCAACAGTCTGTCCATTTATTGACACAAGACATTCATAGATCAGAGAGGCAGATATGGGAACCAAGTGCCCTCTCTACCTCAAGCTGGTGTTCAAAGCGCTCAGCTCGTGTCACGGTCTGATACTTCTGCGGTTTCCTACGATGCCTGCTTGCTCAATACAGACAGCAAATGAATGGTTATTTCTTACCAGATAATGTGAATCGTAATGAAGCTGGGTGCTCGGTGTGCGTCTAGTTTGCAGGATTCAATTAAAGATGCATGCTGTCAAGGTTTAAGCATATCTCTCAAAGCATTAGCAAATCACAAATGTGATTTTAGACTGTTTAGAATCTGCAGGGATCATTGCTCTAAGCTCTTTTTAGAACACTCAGTGCTCATTGTTTTGCTGTCTTTTCCTACATTTACTGACACTGAAAATAATATGAAGCTTCTAAACTTTACACAGAGCTACAGCTTCAGGGCGGCCTATAGTTTACAGGAAACATTTTTTTTTTTTTTTTTTTTAAATACAAGCCCCTTGAAATGGCTCCTGAAAAAAAAAAAAGCAAATGTATGGTGTTGCCAGACTACAGTTGTCAAAACCCCTGCTAGGCCTCTGACTCTCCCCTGGAGACGAGTCCCCAGCTATTTCAGTCATGTCCTCCTATCAAAACAGATCACCACAGCCGCCACTGAAGGGAAAGAACACAAAGCAGAAATTCTCCCTTCTTCTCTCGTCCACATTAATCTGACAGTGCCCAGAAATGTCATCCACAGCCGCCCGGCTGAACCCCATTACCATGGGAAGATGAAATAGCAGGGTGAGAAAAATATCCTCTTTTTTTTTTTTTCTTTTTATGCATGCTGCATGTCATAGCCACCCTTACCTGGCACATTGACTTAGCTGTGGAGTGAAGTTTAACAATCAGTTCAGCTAGAGCAGCAGTCATTCCACAGGCACTGGGGAAAAGTCTTTTCCCAAATGTGCGCTCTCTATGCACACTGGTTTCTATCACAGGCGTGCTGTGTGCTCACTAACAGGGCCTCCTTCCTCCTCATGATAATAGTTCTGACTTTAAGTATCTAGAAATATATTTGTATAAATATAATAACAATAATAAATAACTATATATATAAATATAATTGAATAAAGACACATTACTTTCCAGCACAAACTAACATAATGAAATGAATGGAGACACACGTTAATGGCACCATAAAGGTGCGAGACTGAGTTGCTAGTTGGCTGCATGATGACAACCTGAGGATCAATCACCAGAAGATGACTGGACAGAAATGCTTTCTTGTGTCTCCTTTGGGACAGTGAGGCCACATGTGACGTCAACCAGTGCGAAAGCGTCTGGTTTTCAAGGCTAAAGCAGCTCTGGTGTTTTAGCTGTGGGCTCGGCAACAGAAAACAAATAAGAATCCTCCACAGTTGATGGATTCATCAGCCTGCGGGGATCGTGACAAGTTCACCTTTTCCTCATAGCACTGTCACGTTTCCGTCCTTGCTCTGTAATCATTGTTGTAGTTACCACTCTTTGTTGAATCTTTTTCATGCCACTGCAGCCTTGTATTTCTGAATTGACTGAAAGCACACATGCCAGAAACCAAAATAACTGCAGCCCCCTTCTGCAGGAGGTAAAATGTAACAACTAACAGGCAGAGACATTATGCTGTGTTTATCATCATACAAAAGGGAAGGATGTTATCATAAAGTCAATGCATAAGGAAGTTGGACTGCAACACCAACTGCACTTAATAAAAGTGATCCTGATATATCGGTCAACCTTTAAATTCACAGCAAATACAATTCAAATGTGTCTCTTTCAGCTGTACGTCCCTGCTTGATAGCCAAGTGCCAACAGTAAACTGAGCAAAATTTGAAAATCAAAATGAAATCCAAAATAGAATATTTTCAAATTATAAATGTACAAAATATATATACACAAATATCACAGAAAAGTATTCAAACTATTCTTGAAAATCTCTCTCAATGTACTAAAATTTCTGCTGAAATTCCAGCACAGGTACATCTTCTTGACTAACAGTGTTTACCTTACTAGTGTGCATCCTATTTGAGAGTAAAAGAAAAAAACGTAGAGCCTGCCCATTGATCAACACAATCTCTGGTGTGTTTATTGACATGTGTTTATTGACAAGTGATCAATGTTTCGATCTCATTCACGTTTGTCAGGATTATCTGTCTATTACGGCACCGTAGCACAGCAGAACTAGTACAATGACGACAGAGATTAGATACTAATCACTTCAAGCCACATTAATATAGAAATATGTTTAATCAGAAGAACCTGCAAACATCTTAACCATAACAAGTTGCTACGGTAATACCAATATACAGTAAAAGTGCCTTGCTGCAAATCTGTTTTGTTTCTTTCTGCCAATCGTTTTCAGGCTCCTACTGCATTATGTGCCAATGCATCTCATTACTATGTAGGTAATTATGCCAGAATCAAACGTTAAGGGTTGCCTTGATTCAAAGAGTGTGTTTTAAGATTGTGGAAAAGCAAATATGCTAAACACAGAAAATGTTAATGACTCAACTGTCCAGAGATTTTAAGATTGAAAGCAATGATTCAGAGTGGTTGAGCCATACGACATAAGAAAGTGTGGGTGTACAATGAAGTGTGATTCACTGATGAGAGGATGGAGATATATATATATTTTTACTTTATTTATTTTTTTGATTATGAGCTCTCCATTGTATTAAGACTGAGATGGAGGAGGATGAGAAGAGATGGAGGGTCTGTGGTGAGAAAACATTTGACACACATGCCTGCAACCACATACGAAGCAAACACAAGCCTGCATTTGATATGAGTCACAGATGAATCAATTTTACAATTTTACACGCTGATGCACACTGTTCGCACACTTTTATAATGTAGATTGTTCATTAAATCTTACTGTATGAACATTATTTAAAGCTTTTCCTTAGGGTGGACCGCCTATAGGTGCCAGAGAATAGGCTAGAAAGTCGCTTCAAAATACTGTACCTTTATTTCATTTTGTGCATGTTGTCATGATGAAGGAGACCACAAATATATACGAACATGCAATGACAATATCTGTGTTAGATTAGATCAAGATTAGATTTGATTTTTTGGGTTAACTTTGCATTAGATGAGAGGTAAGGAGGATAGTGAAATCATCATTTTCAGATTCATTGTTCTACTGTGTACCGAAGTAATTAACGTGCAGACTGACTGACCGACCAGCTGACCTCTCTGATGCCACCCCGCCAGTGGTGGAGCAAAAAGGAGATAAATGCAAAGAGCTTGTGTTTGTTTATGGAAGCTAAAAGTTGGTTTTGCCACAAAACACTGTGAAACACGGGAGGAGTTTCTCAGTGGCCACATTAACGACAGCGAACAGACTAAAACATACAGTGAGGAGAGCCATGAACGTCGAGCAATACCCTGGAGATATAATACCGCTTACTGAACCCAATTATCATCGACTATCAAATACTGAGTTCACCAACCATCACTGTTTGTCGACTGTATCCTTAAATGTTATCAAGTGAAGCACAGCTGTGACTTCAAATCTGGATCTCCTCTATCTCCTGCGTGAATGGATCAACCTGATTAAATCTCTCTCAGACACACACACACACACACACACACGTTACTCTGTTCAAGGGGAAAAAAAATGACTGTAAAAATAACATGAGCAACTCAGATGACTTCAGACAGTTCGATCAATACTTGCTAAGGAGTTCAATGCTCTACACTAAAACTGGAAATGACTGAGTCAAGACTGGAAACTGCCAAATGATATCACTCAAGCTCATTATATCAAGATGTGGTCTATTATAACTTGTGTGGGTTTTTGAAGAGTTGTTGGTAAGTTGCTAATAAAACTTAGCGAACCTGCCTGTATTTGTTATGTATATTGTTTTCTTATTAAGTTAGATGCATTAATAGATGCATATGAACTGCAGCACCTTTATGACAGACTGAATACGTCTTTGTGCACACCCTTGCAACACTTATTCCTTTTCTGCAGCTTGTGAATGTTAAATCCTTCCTTTACCAATGTATAATTTGTTGCAGGGCCTTTTTGCTGGATGGCATTAGAAGTGCTACAGTTCCACATGAAACTCTACGGATGGACAGAAGGAAACCAGAGGGGTTTTAATGCATGTTTTTTTTGGCATAAATTAATCATCTAGGCTTCGGCCCAGCATAACCATCCAAGCCACAATTACAATCTTGGAACAGTAGTTTGAGTGCTATTTGCCCACCTTGATTACTTAGATGGTAAAACTGAGACTTTATAGAGAGACTTGAGATAATAAAATCAAGCATGAATTTTACAACAGCAAAATGGCACATTATGCTAAAGGAATTCTGCTTCCACTCTCAGTTACATCCAGTGAACCTTTCCTTTAGATCCCCAGCACAGCTTTCTATCAAGCTTCCATAAAGCAGGTATTTCTGTCAGAGTGTGCGTGTGTTTCTGTCGGTATAATCCTGGGAATCTCTGCATTTGTCTTGCCAGTGTACTGTATGAGCACTCTTAATGCCAAATCCTATTTCTTTTGGCCAATGCACCAAGTAACCAATCAGGTAAATGGCTTGAAACTCTTGTAAAAACTGACGGATATTGAATTCATAACTCATAAATTCCACAAATACTGATATTAATTCAAGCAACCGAGCACTCTCCCTATCCGGTACTTTTTCTATTCCTTTTCTTGTTATAGGCCATGTGTTTCACGTCCTGTCTTCATGTGTGCAAATAAAACTAACTCATTAATAATCAGCATCTCCTCCAATAAGTCCTGTTAGTACGATAAGTCGATTCATCAGAGTGTCAGTTCATCATGGGTCAGCAATGAGTCAATTCTCTGCAAAAGAGCAGATAAGAGTGGGAATGAAACTAGAGTGTCTAGAGACACGCTGCTTGATGTGCAGGGACTCATCAAATTTCAATGTTCATGAGGAAAAATGTTTGCTGGTTACAGCGTAGGTGGGAGGTATATTGTAAATGATGTTCAACACAACTTGCTACAACTACTGTACCAGGGTTCAAATCAGCAACTTTTTAATTAGCCTATTGCACCACTTTATTCATTTTGCCTTCCGGACGCTTTGTCAGTTCATTCAACAAAAAATGCCTGAGCTTCAAGAGAAAATGGTGGAGAGAACAGCAAGATTAAAAAAAAAAAAAAAAAAAAAAAAAAAAAAAAAAAAAAAGAGATG
This sequence comes from Pempheris klunzingeri, assembly GCF_042242105.1. Taxonomy (NCBI): domain Eukaryota; kingdom Metazoa; phylum Chordata; class Actinopteri; order Acropomatiformes; family Pempheridae; genus Pempheris; species Pempheris klunzingeri. The sequence goes on along the minus strand of NC_092017.1, from coordinate 21,618,294 downwards.
AATGAGGCAACAACTGAGAGAGACATGGAAGACTGATGTGGACAAACTGCATTACTCCTTCTGTGGGCACTGCTTTCCCTGCAGCCAATCAGACGTCTTTCAGTCACCATGCCAGCTATATGTTTCAGCTGGAGTTAAATATGGTCTGTTTTGGAAGACCTGTGAGATCCTTCGGAAGACCTGTGAGAGTGTGTGCATGAGATGTGTGACAGCGGGAGACGAGACACAGGCAGAGAGGCATACAGTAGATCGCCGGTCAGATTATGAGGCTGCTCCAGAATGAAAAGTTTCCACATGAGCAGTAAGCAGTGCGTTACCAGGCTGTGTGTGTGTGGTCTTGTCCAGATGAGGCTTGACAGAAAGTTGATATGTATCAGTGGTTCAGATGTAGCTTGGTCACGTCCTCCTTCCATGTGCCCCGCAGGAGCACAGGAAATTACTTTGTTTATAGAAAAGAAAAAACAATTATGAAAATGAGGACAGAAAAAGGGGGAGAGAATGAGAGATGGAAGAATACAGTGTGTCAGCTCTGCTCAATTTGAAGAGACACAGAAAGTCTTATGTTGAAATGGATGAAATCACAGACAAAGTCTGTATCTTCTCCTCCATCTTTTGTCTCTCTTGTTGAGATAGGATCCTAAAAAGCTGGCCCAAATTCCTGTGGATTACATCTGCCTTATTCCCTCCCTACAAATTCATCTCAGTTCATTCTGGTTAAGGCCGACCGCTCACTCCACCCCTCCCCTGTTCACACCCAGATTATAGGTTTGGTCAGGCTTTGGTTGGAAAAGGAATGTCCTGACAGTCAATGGTTCATTAAGACTGGAGGTTATTAAAAACCTCTGCATCTTCTCACAGTCACAGTCCTCAAATAAAGAACCACTGACATCATGAGAAGGTGGGGAGCCATTTCCCTCTAAAAAAGCTTGAAAATGAGAGCGACAGAAGGAGGGTGAGAGGGGAAGTGAAGAAACCACAGTGAACCACAAGATCTGGAGCCACTTTGAGGGAACACACCATTAATTCCAGTGTCACTCTAATGCCCAGCAAGCTGGTGTTAAGAGATCTTATATAACCTGCAGGTTAAGGGAGGCCACACATACTGACTGCTTCTACCTAACCTTATGGTGTAGGTAGACACAGTCGGTTGTATACTAACCTGAAGAAATAATCTTAATATAGTAAATTACAGTACAAAACCCCCAGCTAGGATCACAGTCATAATGCTGGCTCTGTCTGGTCGTGCACACACCACGTGCAAACCTGTGCAGAGGCATCAGTTTATATAATGTGAAATTTCAAAAAGCATTATAATAGGATAAGGAGACCATAAAAAATAAAGATACAAATGTTTAAACAAACTCAATATTTAATCCAGTACGGTTTAAGGATTGTGTGCTCCCTGCTCTATAAAATTCTTTACATGTAAGCTGGGACGACAGCATGTTTTGTGTTTTTGTCCAACACTTGTCGGTATGTGCGGCTAACGTTGTGTACACATGTTGTGCAAGCTGCGCAAAAGGTACTAGGAAAAAAAAAAAAGACATTGTTCTTAGTGTCTGCATGTTATGTAACATGCTGGTACTTCTAAAACAACAAAAGGGGCCACTGCAAGAGAGTCCTGCTACAACTGCTGCACTAAAATAATGCAAAATGGAGGACAGTGTGACTCTGCTCTCTACTCTACCAAGCAGCAGTCCTGAAGCACTGCCATGCATGCACTGACACACAAAAACACAGGGACGGATGCAAGACAAGCTTGCACCATGTAGGACTCCATTACTGTGCTCTAATGAGACAGTACACAGGGTTAAACCATGTGAGATCAGTGCTGGATTACACCCTGCTTCCCTCTCCTACTCTGGCTCACACTGTGATTAAAAAGAATATGAAACACCCCTTTCTCACCGCTGATATTTTGTGAGAGTTTAAATTTTAGGTCAGTGAAACGTATCAAACGGCATAAATTATAAATATTTTATTGAGGAATGAGATGATAAGATCCGGTAGATTTTTGGGCAATTAGACGAGAAAACTTGAGCAACTAAATGAAGTAATGAAGCCTCACTAGCACAATTTTCCCAGTCGTAGGGGAGCAGATATACAGTAGTGTGCAAAAGTCTTAGGCAGGTGTGAAGAAAGTAAGAATGCTTACAAAAGTATTATTTTTGATTTGACTTCGCTCAATTGCATGTTGTAAATAAAAATAATTAAATTAAATGTTATATTTTTTGAAAGCATTCTTACTTTACAGCATTTCTTCACACCTGCCTAAAACTTTTGCATAGTACTGTACGTTGAGGTTTTTCCAGCACTTGGATTCTAATTCCCAATGCTGTTAAAAGACAAAAAGAGCTAAAGAGATGCTGCATGTTGCTTTTAAACCTCGAGGGAATACCTGACATGAACATGCTGCTGACGGCAATGTCCATTTTAGTTCACTGATGCTAACAACCACAACTATTTGCAATGGGTCTAATGACTTGCCCGAGGGAAAAGAAAGGACAAAACAACCTTTGTGATTCTGGTGGAAAAAAGCCCTCAGCGTGGGTGGAGAAAAGTTTGTCAAACGTTTTGTGTTTGCTTTTAATGCAAATCAACCTCAAATAACTGAGATGACACGTTCTGCTGGTGTCTAAAGGTTCATTTAGACAACCCAATCTCAATTCACAAGACATGAGACAGGAAGGCATTCTTTTTCCTGCAACACCCTCACCAACTGTAGATAGTAGTTGACATTGTGGTTAAGTGAGGGGAGTAACTTCCATTTAATTTGGACAAATCACACTCTGGTCACATGGGTCTGCCAAGCCCATTTGTGTTGGAAAGGATGCTAAATGACCGAATATGAATCTCACTTAAGTCTGTGACCAATGAGGTCATCTCTGAGGAAATGTTAAAAGTTGGCAGGAGTGATGAGGACTGTTGTGTAATGAGAAACACTGCATATCGTCTTCAATCCAGTTCTCACTGACTCCCATTCGTTTTCTCCTTACTCTCTCCTCTTTTGCTGTTAGTTTCTTTGGTGCTGTCTGGCTTAACACAAAAAAGGTCAACTTTTTGTCTGTCATTTTGGCAATTCTTTGCCCCGCATGAGATACCAACCTGAGTAAACTAAAAGTGCTATATAATCTGATGTACTTTATCTGATGTCTAGACACTAATCTATTGCGGTCCTTTTCTGGCCTTTATCAGTTTACCTTTATTACAAGGTATAATCAAGAGAGCTGAAATAAAGCCTGGGCTCCCAGGTGGCATCAGTGTGTCACACTAAAAGGACAGAAGTGAAGAAGGCATCGCTGTATTTGTGCCACACAACATCAGCCCCCCCCCCCCCCCACAAGGTGGTTTTACGTTCAACTGGGGTGAGACTCCTCGAGTCACCTCATTACCTTTAGTTTAGGATGGTGCTTGAAGTCTGATTTCTATACAGCCACACACGCACAAAAAAAAAAAAAACAACAAAAAAAAACTGTGGTCGATTGCAGAGGCACTCCTCTGACGATGCACTCTGTGAAAACATTTACTGCTACACCAAACTGTAATACTGCGTGTCAAAAGCCCAAAACACAGGAGCTGAGGTACAGATGGAATGACAAAGTGCACTGCCCATAAGAGCAGCAACAGTTTTCAGGAGAAAAGAAGGCCCCTCTCCATCCTCCCCTGGTGAATCATTACAATTTGCTGAATAATGTTGGGATAAAAAAAAAAAAAAAAAAGAATATCAAAACTCCTTTGTGGCCATCTTTCAATGTAGACACAGATACTGAACAGTGTACAGCTAATGCTTGTTTCAGTGCTCCTCAGCAGTGTCTTGCAGTGGGACCACAGATGACAGGTGCTTTGTGCAGTGTGGTTTAGTTTCACTGATGTTCAGTTTTCTCGCAGTTGCAGTCCTCTCTTTACCGCCAAGTCCCTAGTCTCCCTGCCTCCCCTTTCTCTCCCCCTCCATCTCTCTCCCTGCTGATATGGTGAAAATCAATGGCTCCTCTATTCTGTGGAAGGTCTGATGTCTGCTAATGAAATCCTATCTGCTATGAGTCATCCATCTGATAGCTGCTGGGACAACGACTGGCAGAAGCGCCGTCTCTCCAGGGTTGTTTATGATCTCCATCATGCATACAAACATGCCCAATTTTATGGGCACATCTATTCATGCAAACATAGATGTTTTATGTGCAGAAGGAACCCCTGATATACGAGATGACTGTCCAAATCAAACTGCTCATATTAGAACAACTGCAAGACACACACACACACACATTCGCTCAAGTAGTGGCTTAGCGGCTTGGGTCAAATTATTCTCATGGTTAGCTGTGTGCAGAGGTTTTAATATACATTTTCATACTGTATAATGAAAGATGAAAGGCCCATTTTTATAGCAATTCTAAGAATATTTATTTTAATTAAAAATAAAACTGTTGGGATTTACAGTAGGTTTAAAATACATTGGTTATGTCAAGGTTAGGTTACGGTTTTAGTCAGTTACTTAAAAAGCACAATCATAGAACAGTTTCTCATGAACAGGTATCAATTTCATTTAAAGTCAGTTTCATGTGGAGCACTGAAGTTTGCCTGGCATGTTTTATCTCTAAAAGCGCAGAGCGTTTCATCTGAAAGCCAGCCAAGAATATCTGTTAAGTCATCGTGCAATTACTATTATTCTCAACCTTATTGATCCTTTACCTCATTCATAAAATATCTCTTATGGATGGCTGAATGTCTGATCTGTATTGGATTTTAAAGGCCGACATCATTTTTTGTTTTGACATTAATATTTATCATCAACCGTTTTTTGAAGGATTCCTTACAATGTTTAACAAATTGTGACCAATATATGTACAAAGCAGTACACTTGACTACTATCTTCTAATATGTTCAAAAGTAAACTTGTCTCTGCTGTTTAGTGGACAAAACTATGTGGTAGCATAACTGTTTCTAAACTTCCTCAAAGAAATCTTACAGACATTTATGAACTGTATTTTCCTAATGGACGACAGATATGCTGATGCTGATATATCTGTGATTATTGGCAAACATATTGTACACTATTATATTATTAGCTGGATAATTGACAAAATATCCTTCAATTCACTTTGCAGTCAATTCCTGAGAAATACAAATACTATATAGTACTTGTGAAAATATGTGAATAAAAACAGCAAGATTGATTCACATCTGTGACATAATATGATTGTGTAGGGTAGGGCGGCAATTAACCATTTTATCCATTCATTGATTATTCATTTGGTCCATACGTCTCCAAATGCCTTCTTTTGTTCGACCAACAGTACAAAATCCAAAGATATTCAATGTGCAATGATTTAAAATGGAGAAAAAGCAGCAAATCCTAACATTTAAGGAGCTGGAATGTTATAAATTAAAATGATTACATTTTTCAGAGTAGAAAACTAAAATCAGGAGTATGGACTCTGACTCCTGTGAGCCAGCTTGACACCTCAGTCACGAGTGTTTTCATTTCTGTTCTCTGAGACAGAACAGACTCAGAGACAACAAACTCGAATTTGTCACCCCAGGCTGTTAGCTCACACTCACACATACAGTATGCACACACACTCATGACTGTTTCATACTCTAAGATAAGTTAACTTAATAGAAGTAAAGGGTCAGGGATTGTCTAGCTGCGAAAAGTCCAGCAACGATGACCTCATTTCAGGTCAGCGTTAAATCGGCACATGTAAACACAGTGAATTACAAAGTGTTAAAAGACTCTCGCACGCTAGAATGAATGGAGTGACTATGCTGAGGGATTTTTCTTAAGTCCTTTCACACAAGCAGGGATGTTAACCAGGTCTAATGTACAGACATGTAACGTCTCACACTTACACAAACAGAAGATTCCAATGTGAACAGTTCGTGTCACATACAGCTGGTGGGACGCTTCTACAAATGCTGCGTCTCTCTTTAATAACACGCTCAAAACACTCAGTTCATCCCTCTTTCGTGAGTCACATTCCTCTTACCCCTAAATACCCATATCTCTCTCCATCCCTCTTTCTCTGTAGACGTCCAACCTTTCAATCCCTCCCTCATTACTACATCTCTCAGCCTAACCAGTATCAATCTAAACGCTGCTAATCTCTTCCTGGAGCTGCGGCTCTGCGTCACTGTGCTAGTCCATCCTCCGCTGATTGAAACTGACATCTGTTTGCAGTGGTCTGGCTCGCAGCCATACAGTACAAATACACATGGAGTGCGAGACCGAAACGCATCCACAGATATGGCAAAAGGAGAATTTGTCGTACAAATGGACAAATACGATGGCAAACCTTACTCCGAAAGGACATACTTAGAAACTGGAAGGAGGGTGGGGGTAAGGAAGGCCCATGAAAACTGAGTCCTTAACAGAAAGACTGATGTCAGCATTCCATCTTGTATTTCATGGCCTATTTTGTTTTTTGCTGCTGTATTTTTTTTTTTTTTTACTTCCACAGACAGCTGGACAATTCTGCGATGATGTCTGGTCATGTTGAAATACTTCAGCTAAAAACAGCAATGATAAAACGCAGGTTTTCATATCAGCTTCCAGAATCGAAGAGTTCTTTCTGGAGTCGACAATTAAATTAAACTAAGGTGAAACTAAAGTTTAAAAACACAGATGAAATGCTTTTTCTTTGCAGAAGCTGAATGCAGACGAGACGCATTATGGTTTGAGAAATGGAGACGCAATTATCAATGGATCATTATTACGTTATCAGTTGCTTTTTGTACACCACTAACTCATCCCTCACAGTGTTCCTACACATGTAACCCATTGCAAAACAGTATTTCCCTGGGGCTTGTTGAAAGTTATTCAGGGAAACCCAGAAATCACTAATTAAAGTAGATGATGTAAAGCAAAGGTAAGTAGGTACTCCAAAAAAACACAAGCTTACACAACTGTGCATGAATCAGAATCAGAACCAGATTTATTTGCCAGCTATGGGAACAAATACAAGGGCTTTGACCCCGGTTTTACTCTGGCATTTCCTCTCATGTACTTGCACATAAATAGACATGCAGGAAACATGTAGTCGAAGGAGAGCTTAAGGCTGAAGAGATAAACAAAAACAGACAAAGTACCGGAGAGCGCAGAACTGAGGCAGCCATCCGTGGTGCCACTGCATAAGGATCACGCGTGCCCATGTTTATCTCAAACAAAGAAAATAGCCACACAAATTTAATCAATTTAACTGCAATAAGACTTCATGTTAATTCATTAATTAAGTAGTCGAAAGAGACTGAGCCAAGCACTAACAGTCAGCTTGGGAGCTGAACACATTATGCAGAGAATCACATTAATATTATATGGCCAAATGGATCCAACTTTCCTGAGGGGTTTCCCTGCCACCGTGTCTATCCAATCCTCCTTCGATAATAAGAAAGACAGCACGAAAGGAAAGAGGAGGTGCCTTATCCACATCAGCAGGACAACAGGGCATAACAGATGTTTGGGGGATGAAATGAGTGAAGGAATTTTCAAGACAGACAGAGGTACTCAGGTGGAGAAGGGATGGTATGAGGCAGAGGTAAAGTAGGGTGAAGACAAAGTCTTCAAAATCTCACCGGAGCGCTGATGTGTTTGAGAAAACAAAAAAATCCTCACTAATCTTTGGCACCAAATGATGCTGAAGGGGTTTATATATCAACTTGCATGGGCCCACTGGTGTGACCAAGCTTCTAATTGAATAGCATGACACAACTTGGCACGAGCGAAGCAATGCGCCAGGAAGCCTTCCACGCTTTAGTTCATTTTTCCCCACAGTGCACACACTGCAGTGGTGACAGAAACTAGGATGTACCTAATTCTGTCCCTTTGAACCAAGATGCAAATCCAGGCGCAGAAAAGTAACATAAAATGATCACAAAAAAAAAATACAATAAAGTAAAATTAAATCTAGGACACAGTCCCTCTAATGCTTTCTTCCCACCACATCAGCTGATGAGACTCCAAAAAAAGGCCACAAACAAGGAAGTGACTCAACAAAATACAGGCTTTTCATGAGGATGGTACTGTCCTCTTCCCCTCCCTCTGGATCCATCTTGCTCTCTCTCCCTCCAGGGCTCTGACACGCATTGCTGCTCTCCATGTCTCTCTTCCACTCTCACGCTATCCCACTTGGACATTTTAACTCGGTTCTCCTTTTGTATCTCTTCCACTCCTCAGTTTGTTTACCTGCTTCTTCCTGGCAATGGCTTTATAGCACACTCTTCACTCTTCCTTTCCATCTCCCAGCTTGTGTCAGCTTCTTTCTCTGTGCCTCTTTCGTTGCATTTCTCTCCTCTAACTGGGTGCTGCGGTTCGCTCTGCTGGCTGCACTGCCAAGGACTGTGTAAAAGGCACTGTTATGAAAGCATATGTGAGAGAGATACAGAGAGATCTTGGATTCCGGTGGAGTTAGGCTCACAGAGGATCCACGCTGTGACCTGAACACATCCTAGTGGTGTGTAGGTGTGTAGGTGTGTGTGTGAAAGGATGCAGAGATTTTCCCTGCTCCTTTCTTGTCATAAACCTCGCCACAAAGACACCCATGGTGCCATCACGGTGATGCCATTAGTGTTACAACAGCAGCCACAACATTGGACTCTTTATATAATAAAACTAGAGCCGCTGATCAAATTAGCACACACACCTTTGACAGCAAATCACCTACTGTTTTGACAGCAGGCTCCTCTAAGTCTGTGCGGGCCCTGTCAGGCTGAAAAAGCATCCCTAGTCTGTTGGTTACCAGTCTGTGCTACTTCCTGTTTGTTTTTCTTAAATGTCCTATGTGTACAGTTTCAACTTCAAACCAATGTTGGCACTGATAAGAAGAGCAATCATTGGTAAATTATTTTTAAACACACATCCATTTACAATGCAGTGCTTGTAAGTTTGATCCTGTCAAACGATACCTCAGGCAGTTCAAACGTTTTTATCCGACAACATTTTTGAGAAATTGAAGACATTTCTCAAACAGAATCTGATGTGTCATTCAAGGAAACTTTGATTACACTATAACAGAAACTCATTCTCCCCCAGCTGCCAGTGGATTACACAAACATCTCTGTTTATCTGGCTCTGAATCTTGGGCATCATTACATAAGCTTGTCTGTGTGAATGTGTGTGTGTGTGTAAGAGAGGGTGTGTGTGTGTGTGTGTGTGAGGGTGGGTGTGTCTGCACAAAGAACAAGATGGAATTTGGAGGGGCTGTTGTAAGGATGTTGTGTCTATGAATGAACAAATATGGTTTTAGGAGGAGTGTGAGCAAGAACAACCAGATTCATTTTGACAGATTCATTCCCTTTGTGTCCTCCTCTCCTGAGTCTCTGTCCCTGCATGTCTTTGTTGTGGGAAAGTTCATTTGGGTCTCTGTCAAATTTATTGTCAAGCACCGCCACAATGGACCCATTCTACTGTGACACATTCAACAATGAGCTTTCCTCTGCGTCTGCGACACTTTGTGAGGAAGACACGCACAGAAACATGCACTGTGATGATTGTACAGCCAATACACATGAACAGGTTTTAAATATCAGCGTTGTCTAATGTCATGTTAGCGTCCATGCACACACTTATGTTATTATTAGGAGAAGTCCGTGATTCGAGCTTGTCACTTCTCCAGAGTACACATTAACTTCAAAAATAGCCTTGTCTGTCACCACCATCCTTTGTACACATTTCAATTAACCAAGTGTCTCACATCACTTTATACAAAGCTGAAAAACATGCAGCCATTTAATTAGTTTTCCACCTAATTATATTCTAACAGCATGCAATTACACTATTTTTAGTATTCAGAGGAAAGCATTTAATCTGCAATGGCATTTTAGTCATGCTACAATTACATGTTGTTAAAGCAGCAACATACCACCCCTACTGTGCTCCAGTGCAAGAATTTCCTCAAGAGCAACAGACAGCCTTAACCTGACTGTTTTCATCATTTTATATGCTGGTTGCTGTGATTTGAAATCTCTGTGGCTGATCACAAAAATCACTACTTGGGGACTACAACAATATACAGTCTGTGTGCAAGCATGTTTAGGCCTCCAGCTTCTCTTCGCTATGAAAAGTGGAAGGATGGATTTGTGAGTCTGTGTGTGGCTGTCTATGGAGGACCAGATCAGAGTAACACCTGGAGACATATGGACTCAAACTATGAGTCTGGATGGCACCAATGGTGAAGGATGGTGTGAAGATACAATTTCATTTCACATTCAGAGAGCTGTGTCAAATTATAAAAGTTCTGCTAAGCCAATGAGGGCTGTTTCCAATGCATCAGCCCACATAAGTTATGTGTTTGGGCCAATAGCAAGACATTATATTACTTATTTGGGTCTGCTACAGGCAGCAGTGTAGCAAACCTGGCAAATCAGGCCTCAAGAGGAAACATGTACTATTTATAATGTTTTCACCATCATCGACAGCCGTGGTGCTCCATCCTTTGTGTTGTTGTGCCTACGTCAACACACCAAATATCTCTTTATACAGAAATCAATGAAAATGTGCACTTGAGAGCCTCTGCTCAGCTCATTACCAAAACAGACATGAGTCAGCCTCACGGTCGTTACCCAGGAAACCATATGACAGCAGAGTCCTTCTAAGCGGGAGTTAGAGCCAATTGGATGCGACTGTAGATTGAGATGACCAAATACATGCTGACGTGCTGTTTGATGTCACTGATCTGTCCCCAAGGCTTCTCAAAATGATAAGTTCATGGTTTTTGTGGTAATACAATGTCACTGTGCAATGGGTTTGTGTCTATTAGACCCGAGCAATTGCATGTTTGTGATTATTGTACGATATGGCTGAACAAAATAATCCAACCAAGTATTTATTTTCCAATCCAACACAGTATTATGACCTCAGATCTATAATATACATAATAAGCAAAGGATAACAAGGTTGTTTGAGTGATCTTGCGTAGGAGAAAAAAAAAAAAAATCCTTAAAGGCAGTCTAGAGCTTTGAAAGAGAAAAATTGAAATACATGACTGCGACCTCAGCCCCAATTTTTCACTCATGCCAGAAGGCCTTAAAAAATCTGAGAAACACTTCATTAGCATATACAGTATGCCTCATGCAACCAGTATCCATTAATAGCTGGCTGTCTTGAAACTGAGGTCTTTGATCATTTATTAGATATATATTATTAATAGAAATATAACCTGCTTTGACAAGTTTGATAACAGTGATGGGTTAATTTTAAACTACAGCACTTGACCCATGAACAACACACACTGGTTATTCCACAGGGATCTCCACATCAATATCTGTTACTTTGATTACAAATCAATTGACACAGATGATCTTTTATGCTTTTGACAAGCTGAATCAGTGGATCTTACACTGCATGCTTGTACGTCATTGGCTGAGTCAGACAGACAAGGAATTTAGAACTTCAGTTGTTTAATTGTATCATAGCAAAACCAAAATAATTAAACTGATAAAACTTACTATTTGGGAGTCCACCTTCTCACAACATCAAATAATTATATTAAGCTATAATTTTATGTACAACTCAGGTAAAAGACTAGTGGAGTCGAGCATATGGCCTTGTGTCCTCTCTGCCCTCCACCCTGCAGCATTCCAAGCAAGGGTTTATCCAACTTTCAGACCGGCAAGCTCTAAGTACTGGGCCTCGCTGTGACAGTCTGATTCCAAACTAGGATTAACATGACTACAAGTCTGAAGCCCTGCTAATGGCCACATGTAGCTACAGTGTTCATTACAAACCACAAAATTGTTGGATGGAGTCAACAACGCTCTGACAACATACTGAATAAATACTAACAATATACTGGTTGTAGGGTTCTTAGAGCCTTGGAAGCGCTGGGACTACAACGTTACATTTCTCCTAATGATTGGCTGCAAGATTTTTATCAGAGGTTTTGTCACTGGGAGCATCACATTTTATGGCAATCTAACAATATGATGACGAACTATTTTGTGTACAAAGTTTATAATCGTGCCTAAAGGTGGAACCACAGGGAGTGTTAAGGCTTTAGGGAGCATGAGAAAATGTCATGGTGATCCGCCTGTTACATTATAATGTTGTTTCTTAAGTGCATGAGGAAGTTAAGGCTTGATAGTAGAGCAAGGGGAAAGGTCAGACGGTTACTTAAAGCATTAGGATTAATCTTCTGGGTAACAGGAATGCGCACAACGTATTGCCTGATAATCAACCCATTCATTTTAAAGATAACATGCCACTCTGACCAAACACGGTGACAGACATTGCCCGATATGTGGCATGACGTTTATGGTACCCATGATCCCTCTTCAGCTTCCATCTGTCAGTGTTACATAGAGAAACAAACCCACAAAGCATTTGTCCAACTGAGATTACAGGACATTAAGAGAGAGTAGTCTCTGATGCCATTTGATTTGAGTTAAAAATGATTGTGCAGTTAAAATGTATTATTCTATTCATTTTTTTCTTGATGACTGAGCCTCCCTCTTCTACCTCCTACCCTTAAAGTCCAACGGGATCAGGAATCCCATGCTGCACCAGTATGATTACCTTGAGGAGAGCTGAGTAAATTACACAAAAGTGCTGGTTTTCGTGAGCACAGAAAAGCATACAGGAGATTTGTTACTTAAAATGACATCTGCCTGGCAATGATGTATACACACTGTGAGCCACAACTGCTGATAAGCTCACTTGCAGTAAACCCAGGAAATTCATAGCAAATCAGATCATGTTAAGTACTATTAGACTGTTGTAAATTATAGAGGGAGAAGGTCTTTGACGGGAAACACAACACAGAAAAAATGCTTTTGTAAAAGTATGTTTGATTTTTGGTTTTAACCTTGTAGTGATTATAATTTGGGGGTCATTGTTCACCAACAGCTATATTTAGCACAACTTGTTTTATCCACTTTGTGTCTAGAGGTAAGGGGGGTTGTCGTCACTAATACTACCACAAATCATTAAATGCCAGCCTCTCTCCCTTTGAACTAAAATGAAATAATCACCCCATGTCTTGTACCCTGTGTGTTACCTAGGGACAACCACGCTGGCCATGGCATGGGGCTTTAAAAAGCAGAGCTAACAAGGATTAGCATCCAATTTTAACACCTGACTGTAATCCTGCCCTCACACAGTCCATGCTAAGCCTGTGCTAGCCATGCTAATGGAAAGGAAGCGTTCTGCAGACAGCCTGTTTTTTTCCTTTGCATCTGTTACCTAACAACTTGGCTCGTGACAGATGCAGTCGATGACAGGACAGCACACTTGCAGGCGAAGGGCAGCGATAGATTAGCTCATCCTTCATTACTGAAGTTGGACAATTCTTTATCAAAAACAAATCTATTCAGTTCTGTTACTGCACTTTTTTTGTGCAACGCTTTTTTGATTTTGGATTATGATTCAACATTGTACATACAATGGAACTAACAGAATTGTATATTGCTGTGTCCTGTAGGAGAAAAAAAAAGGTAGAGATGACCTACTAATATCCAGACAAACCATTTGAAAAGCACATACTGTTTTATAAACCAAATACCAAAAAGGGACAATACAGAATCAGTCACTTTGAGTTGATCATTAACTTTGGCTATTATGTCGTCTGTTATTATTGCTTGGAGAAATCCAATATCTATAGTTATCGACCATGCGTCTATACCTGCGCAGTCAGCACAAGCTTATTAGACACTGTTGTGCATAGCGTGACTGTGCGCTACCAACGCACCTCTGTCCTAAATCTGACAAGGGCAGAAAGAGTTCAGCCTTTACTACGATCACCGTCTAAATAATAACTTACTGGGCAGTCTGTAGTTTGTATGAGACAAATAGCTGATTGTTGCCTTTTTCCACTATCCAGTAGCATGGCAATTTAATACACTGTTGTCAAACATTCAAGAGACGCCATTATTGTTGTATCAGCCAGCTTCAATTGATTAAAAAAAACGTAGTTGATTTCCTACAAATTTAAATCTACTCCGACTGCAGCCAGCAGATCAGTTACCACTGTCCTTTATTTTGCATGTGCGGTTAACAAGGGCAACAGACAATAAGAATATGGTCTAGTCAAGACACTGATCATGAGACTTTGAGAGTTTCAACAGATCTCTAGTACCATTTAATCAGCTAACTATTTCAATTCATTACACAGTTACATAGCAGCATTTAAAGCAGTTCTCACTATTTTATGAGGGAAGAACTTCCTGTCTAATTAGGGGTTGACTTTATTTGGTTGTTAACTTCTTTTCTGTTTTACCCTATTGGCAAACTAAGTTTCCCTTATAGCACAATAAAGTTTGAGTGACTGATTAAGTCTTGGATTGTTTTAATGGTCTACATGCAGCGGTCATGATTTCCTAACTGCTAAGATTTTGAAACGTTATCCAAGCGAGCATAACATCCCAACCCCTGTGGTATCTCAGAAGAAACATGCACCATGCTTCAAGTCAGTAGGCTCGGCATTTGAAATAAGAAAAACTATTGTTTAGGACTGTGCTGGAAATCAAAATGAAAAAAAATGCTAGAAAGATGCCAACTATCTGAGAGCAGTCACTTGAAAATCAATATATACACAGTAGGTTCCAGTCCACCTTTCAAATGCACTTTAAATGACCTGGCTAATATGCAATTATGCCACAGCATCTTTTATTCTGCCACAGCTGATCACTGAGAGCCATCAACATATGACTAGGTAGCAATAACATAATTCCCCTCCAAACACTGATAGACAGACACGCATATACACAACCAGACAACAAGCTAATGAGATGCTTCCTTAGCAGTGGGTACATTGACATCGGGTTCATTTACTAAAAGAACGGGAATAAACAGGCTTGAAAGACAACACCATCTAGCATTTTTGGAACAAATATAACCACTTTTTGTAAACAGTGAACTATACATTTTTTTGATTAAAGTTTGATCCTTTCTTCTCTGTTCACTGCCTCAAAATGTTGCCTATGTGTCATTGTCATCTACGACAGCTTACATAACTAAAGGTTGATTCAGTGAAAGTCAACATATTTATGTTGTTCTGTTGAAAACAAACGCCAGTAGTCCTTAGATATAAGAAGCCTGAAGAGTATGAAATGTAAGGAATGAGACATATCACATGAAACAGATGGATGGATGGAGGCTTTCGTGTACCAGCTGCAGAGCTGTAGGGATTCATTCCTCCATCACTGGCCTTCCCCTTGATGATGTCATCAATTAAAGGGACATGAAACTAAAACAGTCATCAATTCTCTTTTTCCTCACTACACTCAACCCAACAGAGATGGATCAGTCCAACCATGGGTGGGTACAAAGGTACGCATGAGCCCACCCCTATAGACATGCAATCCACACGCGAGTGCTGGCAAAAATGGCAATGTAGTGTGAGCAGATACACAGCAGAGTCATACGGTCCGGCGTGTGCATGTGTGTGTGCGTGCGTGCATGCATGTGTTTCAGAGTACATACAAAGAGAATTTATACAAGTGAGCCAGCTGGGCACATAAGCCCTCCAGCACAATAAATCCAAATAATCCTTTACGATGGGAAGCGGGAAAAGGGGGGTTGGGGGGTACTCAGACATATACACACACACACACACGCTCACAAAAGGTACACACGGTTCAATTAGCTTCGCCATTGTGCCTCTGTGGTAGACATTCAGTGGCTGTGCCCTTTTCCTAAGAATAACATGCAAGTCACCAGAACGTATGCACTCAAAATAGCAGGGCAGCTTATGACATTTGAACCTCCCAAACATACACACACATGCCCGCCAGCAAATGAAGCGCTGTAGGACAAGGGCATACGGGGGGGATTACCCTGAATTACAACAGAAAACAGGACAGCGTATTTAAAAGAAGAATCATCTTACCTTCCATCATGGTTGCAGATTTGCATTCCTCTATTTCCAAGGAGCCTGAAAAGAAAGCAGGTGGTGTGGGGAGGGGGAGAGGAGAAGAAGCCCCCGGTTACCAGAGAGATACAGTAGAATTGATGGGCAGCAGAGCAGCCGTGTGCATGTGGCTAACGCCCTGGCTAACTGTGAGCCTCCCAGACGTCGCCTGTCAACCAGCCCAGGAGGGAGAGAGAGAGAGAGAGAGAGAGAGAGAGGGAGAGAGAGAGAGATACAGACAGAGATAGAAAGAGACAGAGAGAGAGAGGAGGGGTAGGAGCCTGGCCGGGCTGCTGCCGATGCGAGCTGGGGCTTAAGCCATGGATGCTGCCACTGCTACTGCTGCTGCGGCTCTAACCTACACATTCAGCCGAGGATGCTGAGAGGTGGGGGCAAAGCTAGCTGGAGGAAAAAAATAAATCAAAGAGGCAGAGAGAGAAAGAGAGAGACAGAGAGAGGGAGGGAGGGAGGGAGGCGGAGAGACTGAGAGGGAGGGTTGTGTGTGTGTGTATATATATATGTGTGTGTTTGGCAAGGGGGGTGGCTGTGTCGAGGAGAGGCGGAGGCAGAGGCAGTTTGCTGAGGTCAGAGATGGGCTCAGCCAATCCCTGCAGCTCTTTGCAGAGTCACATGGCTTACAGCTTGAATCTCCTGACACCATGGCCCAAGAGAACGCTGCATTAGTAACCTCCCTTGCTTGACAAATACTTGTGTGCATACACTGAACACACACATACACGTTGACACATCCAGAGGTGCAGAAAAAGCTACCAGATATGTACAGAGTAAATACACAAATACGGTAAATACACACACAAGCACCCCTCCCCTACATCCTACCTTATGTCAGTGCAGTGTGCCGAGCCTGCCCTGCGGTGAATGGCATTAATTGTTTGCCCGCGGAGAGAGTAACTGGCAGGTGTGAGCCAAATGACAATCCATGTTAAGGACCCGCATTTACGCAGAGTCTATAATAACACACCACTGTACAAAATATTTGCCCTGCGCAGTGACTATTCCTGTTGTAGCTGCTTGTGTGTCCCTGCCTGTGTCCCGCCCCCTATGAAATAAGGTGTGGTTTCACACTGCCCTCTCTTTTTCTCCCCTCCCACCATCCCCTCTCTCTGCCAGGCTGTTTCACTCTGCTGTCTTTTTCTGTCCCTGTGCTTTCTCACTGCACTGGGACCAGGATCAATCGGCGTGACGTTACGGCAACGCAGGCTACAGCTGCAACCAACAAGCAGGAAGGGCTGATGAGAGAACAGCCCCCTGAGAGGGGCGTGCACTTGTGTTTGTGTGTGTGCTGATTAATTATCTATGAGAGGGTGCAGAGAAAGGGGGGGGGATGTTTATGTGGACGAACCAAAGAGCAGAGGAGACTGACAATTAGGCAAACCCAAAAAAACAACTGAGACACTGAAAAGACAAACAAATAAAAATCTGGGAATGCAGCAACCATCTATTCTAGGAGGAGTCTATTGATATTAGTATCAGCACAAGGGTTATTATTTTTACTGCCAGTTGTAGTGGTAGTTAAAATAATATTCTATATTGTGTATCACCATCTTGTATATTAAGTATGTAGCTCATACTGTAAGCCATGAAGTACACATGCCAATATTACATGTAAATTACTATAATGAGAATTTTTAAAGATTAAAAATATTAAATACCCCTTTATCTTTATGAAACATACACATACGTTTACTAATATTAAAATTGAATGTATATTGCCTGTTATTTGCCAGACTTAACATATGCAGAAAGACAAATGAATTTCCAAAATGAAGATTAAGAAAATAAAGAGCAAAAGGAAATTAAATGTTAATAAGTAAAGGAGAAAAACCAACAACAACTAACTAACCAACCAAATTTTGCACAATTTGTCCGTGTTTTACTTGTAAGTCAATGTTTTGTATTTTAAAAAATAACTGGGTTGGGGAATCTTAAATGGTAATCTTATTCATATATCCAGGAACCTTTCCTTACATACCAAATGAGACAGTTCTCAATACACAGTAAAATATGCCAAAGGTTGGTTTAGCATTTCTAAGGAAGTTATTCAGACTGTGAGGTAAAAAAAAAAACTACACATATGACTTTGTATTCACACATAAGCATATATGGATGTATATACAGTATATACTGTGTTTAATACTATAATCTGTGGCAACTAAATCCTTTTAGAACAAGTATTTCTTTTTCCGTCCATCTATCTCTGTCTTCAGTCATGCTTTAACAACAGTCAGCCATGTGTCCCTCCATGTCCTCTAAAGTCATGCTTGTGCATGTGATAGTAACTCCCTCCCTCTCTCTCTCTCTCTCTCTCTCTCTCTCTCTCATTTATCACTTCTCTCCTTTTCATTTACTCATTTCCCTGTTTTTACCCCATTATTTTTGTCAAGCTGCCTCATTCTGTCACCTCCTTTCATCCCTCTGTCTTTCCATGCCCAGCTCCTCTGTCTTAACACCCAGCAGATGCTCCCAAGAAGAGGGTCCCCACCACCCTGGCCCCAGCTGAAGCACCCTTCCCCCTCGTCCCGTCTTCTCCCGCCCTGCTCCAAACCTGTATTTAGTGTCCCCCCCCACAGTCTCTGCTTTTTGATTTATTTTGTCTTCTAACCTACCTCATCATTTCTGTTCTATCACTTTCTCTTCTCCTCCTATCTCACACCTGCTCCCTGGCTGCAAGACAACCAGCATCTTCTCCTGCAGCTCCACCTAGTGTTCACTGAGAGATAATAACCATTGTGCTGTTAAGGCCACACTGCTGTGTTGGTAAAAATGTTGTGGATATTTGCTCAATGTATTGTTACACCAATATCAATACACTGTAGAGGCAACTGGGCTGATATCTGGCCATTATCTAGTACAAATAAAAACACATGTATAGTGATTATGCAGCTGACAGTGACGAGTGTAGGAGTGTAGAATAAGGGAGGAGGAAGGGAAGGGATTTGCTAAATAAAGCCTAATGCCCTATAAGCTCTGTTTTGGAGCTGCAGGAGTGAAGCAGCCTGAATAAAGACACTCTTATGTAATTTACTATGGAGATGAAAAGACAGTCACACCCGCACTTCTGTACATAAGTGAGCATTTCTGCATAACATACCAGAGAGCAGTGCCATTTATGACTATTTCAATTAGCAGTTTTTTTCAACTGCTGTATACATCTCACTTGTATACATGATGATAGTCCAATTTGCAAAAATCCAACCATATTTAAACATCCGGAAAAATATCTATTGACACATTATGTGAAAGCACCTTCACAAACAAAGGAAAAAAAGTATTAAAGTAAAGTAAGTTTTTGTATATCACGCGGGAAAAGAAGCCTTCTCTTTCTCTAATCTTTCTGTATCTAGTCCTTCCACCTGTCTGCCTTTCTCTCTTTTTCTATTTAAACGACATTAACATTTCCGTGATGGCGTGCTCCCTGATGTACCTTCGGGCAGGACGCACTGCAATGTGATCACACAAGCCCCCAGTGTACACATAAACTCATATAAGCACACACACACCCATATCCACATGTTACGCCAATAACACTGACTAAGGTGAACAAAAAAGTGAAGGTTAATCGCTACTTATATCACAGGCAGACACAAGCACACACCCTTACTGCTATTGTAGTAAGTCCACACATTCACAAGACAGACACTATCCATTTCACCACAGGGATTACATAATTTAGAGTAAGCCCCCAGAGAATAAAAAGAAAAAAAAAAGAAAGAGAAATGCAAGCCTTGTTTTCAGGTATGTTACCAATTCTTTCTCTCTGCTGAGGAGATGCTGCACTGTACTGATAGGGCAAGAAAGGGTTTTTACCTACTGTACTTGCAACAATCCGAAACCAGCCGGTACACAGCTCCTCAGCCATTTATGGCTCTCTCCATGGACGCCGTTGTCCTCACCTCAGCCAGACAGAGAGGTTAGCAGAGAGAATACAGATGTAGGACAAAGATTATCCTCTGAAAAAGAGCAGAGGGAGAAGAGAAAGACGAGTAACCATGGACTCTGTCAGAGCAAACTGCTCAGAGGACATGCACGTACTCCAGCGCTGATACCAGCACATCATTTAGCAACTGCAAATGCATCTGCAAAGGCATACACCCGACTACACAGGAGCACATCCTGCAGAGAATAGTAATGTGGCACAGTAGGCTATGAGTCCAGACAAGTCAGGCAGCGAAGGTCAACATGTCCTTTACTGCAGTACAGGCAGACGCAGACATGGTGATGATTTTTCCTATTCATGTACAAATTCTGCAGTACTGGCAGAGGACAAAAATTTGAGACTATGTGTATGCATGTAACACATTTCAAATGCTACTTTGCATCTCTACCAAACTTCTATTATGGCATTTCAAAAAAACAAACTTTTCAACAGTCTGAAAGACTCCATATGATGGGTGTGGATAAGGAGGGCTACAGCTGTGTAATACTGATTTCAGAGACTACAGGCTCTAGCAAGCGTTTTTGAATGTGGAAAAAAAAAGCAGTCTTGGTGATTTCAAAGACACCAACACAAATTCAGTTAGCCTACTGAAGGTATGAAACCACAGTGATACATTTGTAAAGGAATGTTCTCATGTAACTCTTGTATTTGCTCTGATGAAGACAAGGTAGTGTCAAACAAGTCCGTTTACCCCATTTAAGGCTGCTAATTCATAAGTGTACTTCAGATTTCTTTCCTCACCTCTAAAGTTTGCAATCCTGAATGTAAGAAGCATCGTACCTCTCACTGTGTTAGTATAGTTTGGAACAAAAAACAAACTAAAAATAAATGTCTGATTGAAAATTACTTTTTAAATGTGAGGTGGTACACTTACAATTGGACAGCCAAAAATGACTAATGATTTAACTACAGGTGAAGTAGAGCAAAATTAAGTTGATTTACTTCCCAAAAAGAATCCAGAAACGGCATGCTGCTGGCGCCATCTGCTGTTCACTTTAACGCGGTGCTCTTTTCCCTGTCCCTCTCCAACCCCTCCTTTTCTGATCCATTTCTACAGATGGTCTCAATTTCCTTTTTCAAGGAAAGTACAAGGACAGCAAAAGATAGCCTGTGACAGGCAGCAGCACCACAAAGACACACAGTGAAAAGGGGAATCCAGGTAAAAGCAATTATCCTTTTCTGACATCTTGCCACAATGCAGATACAGCACCTGCAAAAAAAAATATTAAAAATTCACATTCATGTTGCTTCACTGCAAGACTAATACCAGTATTCACAATGACATCTTTAGTGACGCAGGAAGGCAATAATAATTTAGTGTTACACTACAGTATAAGCTTGATGCCTTCAGTGACACCAACAACATTTCACTTCATTATCACATTCAAGCACATTGCTAGATGTTCCTTATCTTAGTAATACATTCACTCCTCAGAGCAGCAAAGTCTTCCTGGCATTCAGACAGACGCCACTTACTATTCAGAAATAGACTATTGGCAAGGATGCTCTTATTTCTACCACATTTCATAACCTCCCAGATGACAGAAACTTGTGAAGTGAGCCTGTTTATTTCAAAAGGAGCAGATGCAAAAGAAAACAAATCTGCTCTATCCCTGCCTCATCTACCTCTCAGTGCCTCTCTCCGACCCTGTCTTGGATCTGTCTCTATTTACCCTCCACCTAAACATCCACCCACCCACCCACCCACCCACCAACATACATCCTCCACCTCCCTCCCTCTGACCTACTTTCTCTGCACCTTTGCTCATGCCATTCGCCTGTGGGGTGCAGTGTTGCTCTAATCTTTCTATTTTTCAGTGACGTCTCATCTTTTTGCAGGTCTAAAACGGTTTCCTCCAACAGCAAGAACTGCAAGACAAATTCAAATGGGTCATCACTCTGTTACTGTGTGAATACAGTTAAGAAGGGGAAGCTGCATTTAGCAGAAAATGGCAGTTTTCCTCTGGCAAGTAAGGAACCACTGGGAATGGAGGATGTGGTATCGTGATGCCACTACAGGTCCCTGAATTGCTGATCATTTATCAAATGTGTCCTAGTTCCATCGTCAATTCCCCCACACAACAAAAACAGCAATCTTGCAGAAATTGTGCTTTTCCTTTTCTCGCTGTAACAGTTAATGCTGAACCATTTTGTCGATTAAATAATTGGAGAATTATTGATTAATTATTAACAAAATGAAAATGCCAAATCTTTTCTGGGTAAAATTCTCAATTGTGACGATTTGCTGCTTTTCTCTGTTTCAAATTATGTTGAATGGTAACTAATTTACATATTTGGCTACATCTAGTTGATGGTCAGACAAGTCAAGTGGTCAAGTTGGGCTCTAGGAGGGTAGGAGGGGAGCTTGTATGTAGTTTTAAAGACAACAATTTATCAATAAAACAATCAGAAGATTATTCATGCTATCCATCAGCTCTTGGCTCTGAAGACAGACACGTTTAGACAAGTGCGAGAGTGATAACTCACTGTGTGCTTTTGCAAAACTTCTTGGAAAGTACTGAAATTCCTATTAAAAGAAAAAGAAAAATGAAACCAACTCTATGATGTTCCATCTTGGGCCACACTTACTGAGGTGAGCAGGATGATGACACTAATTCAGTGATACAAGAGCAGGGCACAGGGGAGCAGGGAAAGCCCAGTGGCACATGACCATGCGGTGATGTGAGCCAAGCCAGCAGGAAGAGAGAAGGGCGACTTTTCTCCTACAATCAAATCATCAGGTTCATTCACAGACAGCCAACATGGTCACAGCAGCTAACAGTAAATATATATTCATTCATCTCTTATAGTCTGATTTTGATTTACGATGAATGAATATTGTGCTCCACCTGAAGATAACCCGACGCGTGACACCATTGTAGTTATTTGCCCACCTGGAGTACTCTACCCTAAGCTCGAGGTTTGTCGGCAAAGAGCAGGTGTTCTGTAGATACTTTATGATGCCTCTCAGTGAACGTCATCGCTATACTGGGACTTCCCTTGGATTATGTTGCAACTGTCACGTCTCATGTCCCAAGGACTGCTGCCATTTCCTGCACGCTGCTGAAGCAACATCCCTGAAAACCTCTCTCTCCACCTCCAAAGTGCCCTGATGAGGGACGTTGATTAGGCAGCAGTCATTAAATGTACACAGACAAACACCCACCCACCCACCGATTAGGCTGCAGTGAGTGCGGTCAAACCAAAACAACTCATTCTCCACTCAGCGGCAAGGGAAGGGGTGCAGGCGTGGCGATGGCAGTGTGCCATGTCGAGTGCCTACGTGCCATCCAGCCACTCGTGATGCTCTCCGTCTGGTAGTACTGCCAGACAGACACACTGTTCCCTGTCATTACCCCACTTGCTGCCCTGCCCAGGGGGCCAGCCACACACATACACAGAAACACATACACACTACATCAAGCAGCAAGGATTTGTGTGATTAGCACCCACTTCCTAATTACTTGATGAAGCTGAGGAGGCTGACTGCTAACTCATAAGTGGATTTGGCTTGATAAGCCTGATGCCACTGGGGGTATTATTTTGACTCATAGCGTTATGTTCATTTAAGAAAAATTTGACTTAGCTTGGGAGGAACTGTATGTCGCTGTTCTATGGGATGAACAGGGCTGACACTTATTTATTATTTGCATAGGCAATAACGGATATAAATTAGCATTCTTGCTAACTCCAGCATTTTTACATCTTGTATTCGTCTACTAATCATTAATGTGCTCTGTACCTACCAAACACACAAACAAATAAAAAAGGGGTCAGTTCAGTGCAAAATTATGAGAATTACTTAAAAGTTGAAATTATAGTCTTGTATGACTACATTTCCCATTGCCCCCTGGTTGTGTAGAGTAGTTAATGAACCACATCAGTGTGGACTATAATCTGACCCCAAACCTGATCCACAGTCAACCCTGTTACAATCCCCCTCTGAAAACCCAGTTCTCCCCTTCGGCCTCCGAACAGGGGATGGAAAACATGAGCTCATCCCTCCGATACTGGGCCGGTCTGGTCTGTGGTCTCCCTAATGGTCTCCAGGATGTCAACACCAGTCCAATAAGTCCCTCTTACACTCACCAATTACCATTTCCACACAGGGCCCAAGCCTAAATAAACAGAGCCTAAACTTGCTATACAATCAGCTTATATCTATAAACAGTGGACAAGTTTAAATTAGGCCACTCCCAAGAGTGCCGGTCTTTGCTTGAACAGCCAGGCTGAGATGACAGAATGGAGCCAGATGAACTCACTGCAGGGAGTTTCAAAGGAGAATTTTAAAGACAACAGAAATAGCACAGGCGTGAGTCCTATGGTCCCTAATAGGTTTGTTGGATAAACCAAACTGAAAATTTTAATATCAAGTGGAATTATTTTTAACTAGACATTAATTTGATTTGTAATGCTTGGCTCTGTTCAACTGGTAAATGACCTCTATGAAGAAGGCACTGAGCTACACGAGTCAGCCTGAAGCTAAGATGGGGACAGAAAATTAGGGTTGTGTCAGAGCATAGCACAGAAAACCCCATAGTTCAATTCATTTCAAAACTTGCATACACTTGCCTACTGGCTCACTCTAGTTAGGCTGGACACCCACAAGAAAGTTGCTAATATAGGTTACATGTCTGCTGTGACGTGCTGGTAGGAGGCCAGATCGGCCTCCCAATGACGCATTTAATACTGAACCCATAATTTATGAGGCATCTTAAAATAGGAGTGTAGATTTTTCTATCTGCTATTTTTCGATCTGCCACCTCTTCAGAGTAGCGAGAACAATGAACTAGCCTCTGCCATACTGCAGTAGGTTGTGAGCCAGACTCAGTGTTATGATGTAGGACACGTATGTTACCGTTGTAAGGTTCACAAAATAACCCGATCATGGTGGCTGTGAACCCAACTGGGACCAAGCACAACACATAGATTGACCACATTTCCTGAGTTGGGAGGGTGGAGGACCAGTAACACAGCAGGAATCTGTTTGAACATGTGTTTTTTGTGTATGTGTGTAATGTGCGGGAGTGGATGGGTAATTGTGGAAGTGATCCTTTTAGCATATTTCAGCTCCACTTGTATTGCAATTTTATTAGATGGGTAACACTGATAACTCACTGAAGCTGGGGGCAATGAATCTGTCAGTAGTGAGGGAGTACCCACAGGATTGATATTAGACGGTTATGAGATGGCACTGCCATGGCACTGTATCACTCCTTTGATAGCTCCGAGTTCTGCCCAACCAGGGCTGCAACTGACGATAATTTTCATCTTCATTCAATTAATTGAAGATGACAAAGTCGTACTTGTTTCGTCCAAACTACCTGAAAACAGGTAATGTGTGTGTGTGTTAATTATAAATACTTTACTTCTAGAAAACATCCAAATATAAATGTTATCTTACAGTATAAAACAACGTATGGTACATTGTAGTCCCCTGATCTGTGCCATGTTGAGGCGTATTAAGAGGTGTCCTGTGGAACCATTTGGGGGTATGTGCTTGTGGGACATGCCCACACATGCACACTCCAGCATGACATGACACACAAAATATTGGATACACGCATCAAAAGCCTTTCCAAGAGACTCTTTGAGTCAGAATACAGCAGCAGATAATACACACATAAGTCAAACCACACACTTGCACAAAGCTCAATCTGCGTGTACATATCCATACATGCAAAAGAGCTTCTATCCAGAAGGCACAGCATGTCGTGCTCTTTGTTACTCATCTCTGAGTTTCACACCATCTCCTCAGTGTCAAATAATAAAGCATACGTTCTCCTCTTTCCCCTCACAGAAAGCCGCTGCTCTCCCACGCACGCACAGCTCACCCAAATCCCTCACATACATTTCCGGTAAACTCTCTGCCTTAAAATGAGCGGCAGCCTCTGTGATGCTCACAGACGCACGACTACGACACAACGCCTCCAATGCAATTTCTTTTGCACTGGAAAAATATAGACCTTTTCAAAACCACACCTACCTCAATGTGAAAAATCCAATTCTGATATCAGCTGAGCAGGAAATTTGCAGTCCCAAGATGTCCGTCAGCCAGCTACTGTTTCAATCCAAAGTCCATTTGTGATCTGCAAAACAAGAAAACGTTTAAAATACTCAAACTACACACATCGGTCAGAAATTGTTTTAAAAGTACACCTTGACTTGAACATTTAGTGAGCAGGACGAAAGATCACTGAACAAAAAAATTGATGGACCAGATAACTGGCAGACTGGTCACTTGCAAGGTCACAAGGTTATTCGTTTCAAATTTTAATGTATTAGGACTGTATGTCTTATACTTGAAACAGAGATGTTCAGATAAACTGATGGATTGACATGGTCAAATGGTGTGTAATTTCTCGAGCATGCAGACAGACAGGAAAGGCTGATATTCTGAGGAAATACTTTGCTCCTCCACACTAGCACATAAGGCTTCCCCCATGAACAATCCTGCAGAAGCAGCATGGATGACTCACCCCTTCTCCAACAGCAACAACAACACTTTCTGTATTTAACCATGCAAGTCAGCTGAGGATACATTCTTACTTATATATTTGTTTTGTATTTGCTCTGGAGAGATTCAGGGCAGATAATAAAGACAAAATCAGTGCCTTTCTGAAAGTCACTGACAAAAGCTGATTTAAGTAGATAAACAACACTCTCAAAAACATAAATTGTACACACTATTTCTACTAACCTAGTGAATCAAATTCAGACTTAACTTTGTGAGAGGTTTGTATAACTTTTTATCAAATTATGTTACTTTTTCATGTTTTTTGTTGAGCAAACCTGTGAAAGGAGTGACCCAAAGAGGAACCAACCTTTCATATTCTGCCTTTTATTTATTTAAGCTATATACTAGTAAAACAGGTCTCAACAGGCCCGTGCATGCTGCATGTTTCTCTTCCACCACAAAAATAACAGCTGAATGTGTTTTACAGTGTTCATAGTAATACATGTTAAATGTAATGTCAAAACTTAAAAGTTAAATGTACAACACTTTATTCTTTTCTAGGCACTTAAGGTTCTGCTTATTCATTTGAAACTATCTTTAATCCATCTTTTCCCCAAAGCGTCCGCTGTGCTGCAGTGTGACACAGTACTGTCTTCATAGCCCAGAATCCATTGTCTCATAATGCTGCATTTGAGGGTTTTCACGGCTCAACACAGGAAACAGAGATCAGAACTTTTCCCAGGCTGTATTCCCAGGCAAAGCCCACCTAAAACTGAAACCTCTTTCCACACTCATCACTCTCAAACTTGGCAATCCCTTCTCTCCCCCACAGTGTTTCCCACATAGCACAAACCTCTACTTGACCTCACTCTACTTCAACTTTCACACATGCCGTAGGCCTCTGGGATATTGTAGCTGTCCCAACGAGATACACCCAGGCCCAGAGCTGCGTCTCGTATCTGAACTGACCTTTTGTAGAGAGACAACTTAAAACAGTGCTCATGGATCAACTTGTACTAACTTTGGAGGATCTGCTAATGGCAAATATGGACAGGGGGAATGATTACAGCCAGAATACACTGTGGTAATGTTCATGTGGATACGCGTTTTAAGACAATTTAAAAAAGAGGACCGCCATTGATACGGGACAGCAGTGTGGGATGGAAACCAAACTCAGGTGTAGCTCCATGTGAGACAACACATGCAGCAACACCTGTTCAGAATTCAGGACAAAATACCACAAAAATTCTGATTGGACAAAAACATCATCACATGCTCTCTGTTCTCTGATATTTTGATTTAACCCTCCCCAAGCATCAATGCTACAGCTCTTACAAAACATTCTCAGTGAAATTAATCAAACTGATAATTAATTTCCCAAGGTATTTATTTGTCAGTTGTGCCAAAACGTATGATGCAGTGAGCTTGGCTAATCGACCTGAATGAATTACTCTGCGGTTTGAGACTACAAACGCAGATCAGTCTCCACTCTTTACTTCTTTCTCCAGCCCTTGCTTGCACGTGCAGTATGGCTACATTGTGTAATAAACTTCAACTGACTGTTAGATCCATTGTGTTTATAGTATTGTCAGGAGTTCCATCGCTTTAAGGCCCGAGGTGACTAATGTCAGTGGCCGACTGTGTCAAGAATCCTGTGGCTTCCCAAGAGCAGGCTCGCACCTTTCATAAAGACCATGAAGAATGATCAGAAACCAACGTTGTACATTTGGAATCAATGATTATCAAGTAATTTTAAATAATGTTTATAGACTGTACATAAGAACTCCAAGTAACCACCAAGACGTCACCCACTGGCTTGTGGGTTACCACTTTGAAGTCTTAAATTTGTCATTTTGACCATTGAATCTTGTTTTTTTTTTGGACCCAGAAGTGATGCTTGATTTAATTTCCCACCTGATTGGTTAGGTTTAGGCATTACCCACCTCTGATTGTTTAGTCACAAGCTAGGCCACCTATGACCTCTCACCTGTGTTCACACTGCAAGCAGCATCCACAACAGCGAGTCACCCCAAACCCCATATAGATCTCAGCAACATCTCAGAGGTGTGTGAATGTATGGACAGTCAAAAACCCTCTGCGGCATTTTCTGCAATTAACTAGCATTAGATTTTTGAACCAATATAATTTGTTTTCCTGAACAATCGCAAGCACAAAATCATCACAAACACTTATATTCAACTACAGAAACAGTATGTCAAAAGCTATGGTTGGATAACCGTATTTCAACATGTAATCACTACACTAAAAGGACCTTGGCAGGACACTTAATTGGAAAAAGTGATAGTAAAACATAGCAGGAAACTGGATTACTGTGTATGCGTCATTCATGCCAGCTTGTACTAAAGCTCTTACTCATAACGTCAGATGAAGTGGCCTCAGCTCTACGTGCCCTAGAGATTTGGGATTTACCACCTTTTTCAATTCCATTACTCAGACAAGTATGACAAAGGATGATCCCAGTTACCAAAGAAATGCCAGTGCCCTGTTACATTTGTAGGACATAAGCTGTTCTGGATGGGGTCTCCATCCTTACAGGAACATTGCTCAAGTCCAAAAATACACAGGCCAGCTCTGGAGGAAATTACATAATTTACTGTAAATTAATTTCTGGCAAATTCTGTTATTTACTATCGTGAGTTTCTGGCTATGATATCATTTACCACAAAGGACTGGAATCATTTTCAGTTTCAGTCTTCAGATGTGCTGAAATGATTAAAGCTGGCAAATGTTTCCTCCAGTCTTAATTCTCACTTCAGACTGTATATTATGTTAAGCTATGTGCTTTTCTAGTTGCAGCCAAACTACTATGGTAGGCTAATGTTACTTTGCCAAGTCGACTTGTTGAGTCACTTTTATATTTATTGTTGATAAACTCATCAGTGTAATGACAGCAGTTATTTTGGGTCTAGATCTGACCTGAGTGAGGAGTATGTATCCACAATGATGGCTTACTGTTGTATTTGTAGCTGGCAAAATTTAGCCTGATGAAACTAGATGATGTTATACATCTGCCCATTATTTTAGCCAGGTAGCGAAGCATTGTCTAGCAGTTTAAATGCAATTTGGCAAAATGACACACTGTTATTTAAACTAACTTTATTTATTGGGCACTGTCAAACACTAACGCTAGCTAATGCTAATGCTAACGTTTTTCCATTTAAGCTAATTAAGTCAAGTTCAAATTGTTGCATTTCTGTTTACATTTGGGTCTGCTAGCCTCTCTTTTTCTCAGATGCATACATGTAACACTTACCGCTATTTAGGGCAACCTTTTAATCCTTCAGAGTTTCTTCTGTTCAGGTGAAAACAATGATATTCAGTCTCCTGCACTGTTAAGAAAAACTTCAGCGCTTCATAAAACTTGTGTCTATTTCTCTCAGCCAATGAAAGATGGTCGCCGGAAGTGACACAACTGCTATTTCCGCATATGAAGCAACGAAATAAACAAAAATTAGCGTTTAATCGTCAGGGCAGTGCAACGACATTAATTCATTTTACCGCTTTAATTTTAATTATTTTTAACATATAATGATTCATACAGGCTTCATTTATATTTTTCGTATATTTCTGTCCCAATATGACAAAATAAGGTGAGTCACTTCCGGTTACCGTTAACATTCGCTGTTAATTGTCTAAGAGTTCACGGATGCTCTTATATTATATCCACGATAGGGAAACATGTTGAAAATCGTCTTTGTCATGCAGTTTATATATGATATTTATATTCTATTTGGACAGAGGTCTGTTGGAAATCTGGAAATCTCTTCTAAACACAGGTAGGCTTATTTCTAACGCCTCAAACGTTAAAACTTTGATTATTAGGATATTAAGGGACAGAAGGACACCACGTTACATTATACATCATAATAATATCTCATATCATATATCGTTCATAATGTTATGAAAGTCTTGCATGTCCTATTTTGCGGGTTAATTGACAGATTGTTTATTTACACACACCAGAAGCAGAATAGCTGAATTGGGATTTCAATGCCAGGTGTAAATGTCATTTATGTTTTACTGATTGGACACACCTGACCAGCCTCTCACCCACCCCCTTGGTGTTAATAATTAATCAGAACTGTCCAGGAAAGTAATTTCCTCCGGCAAATCACAATGTTTTGACGTGCAGCCCAATAATGTTGCATAACAAGGAGGCCTGTCTCTCTCTCTCTTTCTCTCTCTCCCTCTGTGCTCACCCGCATTTGATTTTTTCCAAATATAATATCAGCCTATGAGACCAAACTTGGCCCCAGAACATGCAAACTGTACCTGGTCCGCGTGTTTATCCTCTTCTTTTACTTTTGTTTTGTATTTCTGCAGTATTACATGAATGGATCGTATCCGACTGTAGGTTACTGTTTTGGCTGGTACGCATGACATGCATGTTTGACTACGCCCCGAGGCAATGGGTGGGAGCTTATGTGAGGGTGCGCAGGGGAAGAGGAGACCTGCTGGGACTATTGGCAAATATGTCCACTGTGTTTTTCCCTAACAGAAAGGCATTCAGAAACCGCAGCAATCAACCAAGGAGATAAAAGTTTACATTTGTTAGATTTTATTAGCTCAACTTTAAGTATACTTCTCATGAATATGAAAGCTGGCTGACATCTTCAATGTTCAGCAACCAAAGATAATTTTATCATCAATTAATCAGCTTATTATTTTATTGATCAAACATTTGGTGTCTGTGTCAGAAAATAGGGGAATTGCCATTTAAACCGTCCCAGAGCCCCAGTTAATGTCTGTAAATTGCTTGTTTTGTCTGACCAACAGTCTCATATCCAAAGATATTCAGTTTACTACAATAGGAAAGTCTCTTAATTAAAGAGTTTGGTATGTTAATCTTGAACTGTTACATTTTTGTAATATTTGTTTGAAAAATAATTTAATTACTTGAATTTATAGCCTTTAGTAATCAGTTCAGCTGTCATAAGATAATATTTTTGGATTGTATGTATACAAAAGACACAGGGCTGCTCCTATCTATAAAACTGGACCCCTGGGCTGCAGTGATGTTGTAAAGTATATTTCTAAATTTAGTTGTAATCCATACTTTCAGTAATGATCCGTAGCAGCATGAATCTGTGTGTGTGTCTGCCTGAGTTCATATGCGCTGGTACCTGCTGTACGAGACGTCGCCTGCATGTGACTGAGGAGATGCTATCCCTCAGAGAAATGTCTAGAGAATGTGTCTCAGTATTCAACTCTTAGCACAGTTGCCATGGCAACCTGATCGACAGAGAGGACTTGGTCGTCCCTGTGATAGCGATGTGAGAGAAAAACCCTGTCAAAAATCCCAACTCACTGCGTCTCCTGTCTGGCTGTCTCTCTCTCTCTCTCTCTCTCGTTTTATACTCTCACTCTGCACGTGCGCCCATACACCTCCACACTCTGGCATTCACACATGATCACACCCTAATCAATGTTTGTTGGGGGAACAGTGGCTGTCCACTGGGGGGCAGCTTAATTACTGTGAGGTCACTCAATATTCTTGCCTAGAAAAACAGGTAGTGAAATCAAAGAATAAATCAAAAAGATTCTATCCATCTTTCTATCTATCTGGCTATCTGTCTATCTATGGTATAGGGCCAGTCAATTAGAGCGGTCCATATTGAGATCTTGATTGATTGATTGAAATCTTCTTCTTTTTCTTTGTTTCAGAACGCTGAGGATGCCACTTGTCGACACATGAAACTCATCGCCTTATGTGCCCCAGACGCTCCTTTCCTGTGAGGATTGACCCACATGTTCAAAACGCAGTCCGGGATGTGTTCAGCCACAACTTTTACTCAGGTTTGTCAGAAAACACGGCTCCTTCCTCTTCTCTCATCACATCAATGAGACTAGACCAGGCCACTGCACATGCTCAGCTGAACCCGTCAGAACAAATCAGAGCTACTGCACTGAAAACTGCGAAAACGGCAACAATACCTAATTGGAGAACCTGCTGTCCCCGTGTGAACTGGGAAAGCAACACATTGAATCTCTGAATAATGATTTCAGATTACTTACCATTAAATTTGTTTGCTAAATTTCCTCTTTTACTTTCTTTAAATATAATACAACACAAAAAGAAAATCAGCCGGGGATACTTTTGGTATTTGCTTTCTCATATCTTCATAAGTATGATGAGCAAATGAAACACTGTAACACATGCAATAAGACCACAGCAGTTAAGTTCAACAAGAATATTTCCTTAGTTGAAACCATAGATGGTATGAGGTCAACGCTGACGCAAATTCACTCTTCACTCCACACATGCTGCACTCTGCTTGCAATGTTTGACCTTAATGGACAGTTTGTGCTTAGCAATGCTAAAATTTTACTCTGCTTTTTGTGTGTGGGTCTTCAATGGGTTGTTTAATAGTTATTCTGTTTGTCTTGTCTCATAGCTCTGATAAATTGGGAGCTAATTGCTGTATATTATAGTTATTTGCCTCAATATTATATTTGTTGGTTTGTGTGCTCTGTGCACGTGGTACCTACCACAAGTTTTTTTTTTTTGTTCTCAAAATTATCTAAGTTGATGAGCTGAAGACAAGTGTTGTATGCTGCAGAGATTGAGACAAACTAAAGCCTTAAATACATATGACTTGACCAACTGGAGCCTCCAGAGTGATACTGTAGGCAACAGCATCATTTTTATGTGATGCAATATTTTTGGAGACCATTAAAAATATTTGATGGTGGGGTTGTCCAGTGGTCAGAGAATGTTTTCTTTAAAAAGGCGACCCGGGTTCGAGCCCTTTAGCTGACCTGTGTGTGCCTGTCATTAACTATAAATGCTCTGAAGTACTGGAGATTACTGGAAGGAATGGCATTACGGGAGGGCAATGAGGGAAACACATACTCACGTGTGTCATTGCACCAGCTCTCACGCAAGCCAAAGAACTGCTCCCATGTGCAGACCTACGATTTGGGAAGGGTGCGTGAGAGAAACACATTATTTATAAAGTTTAGAGTAATAGAACCAAGCTCTCAGTGACACAGCTGTGGAAGAACCAGAGAAAAGGGAAACAGAAACAACTGTGAAGTTGGTCACGCTACGGAAAAACACACATTCCTCATTCTAGCTCTCAGTCAGCCGTTTTTTCCCCACTATTTCTTCTATCGAGGGAACAATTTGAGACGATAACTCACAGTTGTTTATTTCTGTTCATGTCAGTGATTCAAAGGAAGAGTTTTTATGAATAGACTGTTCAACTCAATGGACTGGTCCAGCCTTTCGCTTCACTGTAGGTGACTGGCTTTTTGTTGAAGTTATGAATCTGTGGAAGCATAAAGAGGTGCTGATTTCACGTACACTGCTTGTATGTCTTTTACAGTAGGAAGTAGTTTGTGACTATAATGAACAGGGAAGCTCTGGCTATGCCCAGAGGTTTAGTTGATTTGAGTTAACTGGTAGTTTGTTTCTTGTTAATGTCTGATAGTTAATATTAGACTTTGTGCGGCAGTAAACTGACAACCCTGTTGTGTGCAAACTATAACTGTACCCAAGAAGCATCATAATGATCACCCAAATATTTTCCATTAATGGAGGCCGTTGCTAACAGTTTTCAGAAAGGCAGACCATGCTGCTCTCAGGAACAAAGTGGTACTAACCTCCACCACCCCAGTGCTCCTATCAGACTGGGGCCTGAGGTCAACTTTGAGCCCTTTTTTATCCAGTGCAGTCTGGGATGTACTGCGGCATATTTGAGACTTATGGTTCACATTTTTGAGCACCACCGACAACATGCAGCAGACATTGTCAGTGGTTTGCCTACAGCCTAGAAGTGGTGGCTTACTTTATCACCAAAATGCAGCCAGCTTTGTCCTCCTGTTCTCTCATCGCTTCCGAAAGCACAGTGAGGACTCGCCGAGGCTCAGAAGGCTGTCAGCGGTGTTTCTCTGCACCCTCAGCCACTTCATCATCTCTCCTCTAATTGGCTCTGGGGATATAAATAGCCACACGTATCAATCACGCGACTGATTTACTTGCTTCACTTACAAGGTTAATGCAGCCCCCGGGGACCCAGGAGGGGCATCATGTTGCCTTTTCCCTGGAAGTCACTGTGGCAACACCAATATATTTACTAATATATTTCATGAATTTGTTTGTTACCACACAGCAGGACTGTCTTAATGACGTAATCATGAAATCATGAAACGCAAAAATTAGGATTTTGTTCAGTTCAATTCAGTGTCTTGAAAGAAAAATGCCTGATTATGAACAAGAAAAATCATCCTGTCCTTTTACAAAATGTGAATGAGACAGTTTGATAACTCTTCATGCAAATTAAAATCAATTGCCAAGCTTGTCATTTATAACGGTGTACTCCTCGGCAGCAGCAGCAGTATCTGACCAGCTGGCCCTACAGCCAGCTATAAAACCACAATGACGCAAAAGCAAGAGCCACATAATTTTCATTAGAAGAAGAGATATTTAACCCCTTGTGATCAAAATAAATGTAAGCTGTTGCATTAAGCCAACACTGAACGGATTGTACTAAATGTACCCTGTACGGGTGATCTCTCCCTTAGATCAGATTCCTTAATTTAGCCCTTGTTGTCGGCAGTCACTGACCCTGAATAAACGGGTGGGCCAGAAGTACGCGTTTATGATTTCACAAATAAGTCTTCAACAAGACTTGCGGGCTCATAATAGCTCTACTGACATCAAAGGCTGGAAAAATTAAGTGTTCCTGCGTGCGTTTGTGCATATGTACACACATAATACGCATTCTCTAACCCACATGTTCATCGTGAGACTTTTCTATCATGATGACTTGTCATTCTGCAGACGGCGCTACAATACTAACGATCAACATCTGGGACAAATTCAACTCAGTTCAACTGACGCACATGCCCTTGTGTAAAGACCTTTCATTTGACACCCAAGTTTGCATCTGGTTTCAGGGACTGGTGTGAAGCTTTTGAAGGGCAAAATCTTCAGTCAGACTTTGGGGCGTTTACACACCTGTTATGTTCAGTGACCATAAAGTGTATTTTGGAGGGGGGGGCGGGGATTTTTAAGTGCGAGTTGACATACAAAATACCAGGCTTTGTCTTAAGACGATTGTAAGAAATAGGTTTCACTTTTGTTCAAGCAAAGATGTCTTAAGGCAAAAACAGTTTCACGCAGGTTAACAGAATGAAGACTAAGAAATCCACATTTGTCACTGCACCATCATTAACAACGCGTGGGCTTTGGAACCTTACATTTAATTATGAAACATCCCAATGAGGCCTTCATGTATTCATCTTAAAGTAGTTATATCAGCTGCTCTCTCCCCCTCTCCAGCTCGTGTGTGTGTGTGTTTCTCTTCTTATCAAACTACAACTTTTAAATGTGTCTTGTTAGAGCAGCCTAAAATCTAATGGCACAGCATCTTATCTTACTTTCTTGTGTTTTAACACGTGATTAATAACACTGAAACAACCATACTACTATTTAAAAGAGTATAAGAGGTGTAAATGTGTATTTCTAGGTTTTTTTTATTTAAGAGATTTGAGATATTAGTTAAGGTGAGAGATTCATGCTGTTTCCACACCCGCTGTCCTTTTTTCTTTCTTTCTCTTTCTCTCTGAATGTCTCATTCATTCATTCAGTCGTGTATAGAGGATACAATGGGGAATTTTTCAGCCTTAAGCCAATTCCCTAACACAAATCCTGAGCTAACCACTTCCTTTTCTTTGCTGAAAATATCCCTATCATCTTCTTTGTGCCACACAGGGGAGAAGTTAAGTGGTGTCATTTTCCTCGACTGGTGGGAAATGCTTTGCTCTGTTTTTAGCTGTATTAGGTAACCCATCATTCCCAAGGCCACCTGTCCCATATTCCAGTCTCTCCCATTTAGCTTTCTTTCGTCATGTATACGCAAGTAATTTAATCAAATCTCTTTCTTTTACTGGGTTATGTCAGAGGCAAGGCAAAGAGAGGCTTGCACAGTGGGAGATGTGAGAGAAGGACAAGGAGGTTGAGGAAATAAAAGGTGACTGGAAAATATTTGAGGTCAGAGACATGCAGTATATATGAAAACTCAAGGATAAGAGCTAAAAGATGAAAATAGCAATAGGGAGAATAAGATGACAGACCCTGGTGATATAATTCACTCACGATTCTCTTTTAAAACAACGTTGGAGTGGATACAAGGGCAGACGGCCTCAGAGCTCTTATCATGGGTCACAATGAAATTAGATATGAAGGGTCATGGATGGAAATTACACAAGCCTCTTAACTCAAGTTTTTCAGGTCAGGTTTGAATAATTCCTTCCCTGTCAGAAGTTTAAAAATAGGCAGTAAAAGAACCCAAGATACAATTGGTTTTGAATATCTTAATGTTACATAAGTTGTCCTTATGTAAATAGTCATGTAAAGCTTCCCTGAACCCATTTGCTAAAAGAACATAAGAAACAATATAACAATGTAACACCTGTTATTACTTTGCAAAACTAGCCTAATTATGTATTTATAGACAGAAGTTGTTGCTGTTATACAATAAAAACGCGGTATCTAATAGCCCAATATTGTGTTACATGGAATGTTCAAATTGTAGTAGTGCCTTTAAGCTGTGGAAAATGGCGAGCTAGTAAAACATTTCCAGGAAATATTTTCTCCCTGGGTTTATGTAAGGTCCCACCTGTTAAATAAAACAACTTAATAATGTAGCAATAAAACAACAGCATCCGCATCCTATCCAGTAAATGTTGCTGGGGGAGTCACTGTTGGAGGAACTGCCAAAGAGCAGGAGTCAGGTTGATGGTTTGATTTGAAACTACAAAGAATGTCAGTGTGCACCTTTTTTAACTGAGGTTCTTTAATCCCCTTAATTTGTTATTTAAATTGCCACCTATAGGTGAAATGCCATCAGATTGTGTGAGAATGCAGGGGGTCTATATGTGCTCCTGTTGCAGTTGAGTATTCGAGAGCCACACTAAGGACAAATTGTTCTGGAATATCAAAAAAACAAAAGAAATATAATCCTTTCTATCATCTACTTCATGCATGTTACGAAGAAGGAGTTTTAAAAACAATTTGCATGTAATCAGAATTGGTTGTCAATTTTTTTTTCATCTGTTTTCATCTACACGCGATTGAGGAGCCGAAAATATGAAGTGCTTCAGAAATGACCACTTGGTGGTGGTAACTGCGCCACATAGGCTCATGGTTAACGCTTACACCAAATCTTACTGAAATGAGTTGAGTAGGTTTTGAGATGCTGCGCCATCTACCACACAAGCATGCAGGGACTAAAAACATTAGCTCCTTGATACATGAAATGATGTTTGAGCCAATGGGAGAATTAATACTGTTTGTATGTGTTACCATGGCTGACATTGATCAATGAAGAGATGACATGATCATTACTGTAGATGTTGCAAAGAAGCCTTGCAAGGCACCTGTAGTGTGTTTGTGTGTGTGTGTGTGTGTGTGTGGGTGCGCACATTTCAACACAACAAAATGAACACTGCATGTGTTTTTGTATGTGTGAGGACCTTATGCCACATCAGGACATTCCTGTCAGATTGTGTGTGGGTCGTGGTGCTGAGTCTGTGTCACACTGTGTTCCCGTCTCAGCACATTAGAGCCGAGCCTCAGTGATGATGCAGCAAA
The DNA here is from genome assembly GCF_042242105.1 of Pempheris klunzingeri. Taxonomy (NCBI): domain Eukaryota; kingdom Metazoa; phylum Chordata; class Actinopteri; order Acropomatiformes; family Pempheridae; genus Pempheris; species Pempheris klunzingeri. The sequence goes on along the minus strand of NC_092017.1, from coordinate 21,580,426 downwards.
CGCAGTGACATCAAAGAAAATTAGGAGTAACATAGTACAGATTTACTAATACACACTGTGAGATCATTTTAATTCTACCTCACTTTCCACTGCTGTCCTGATGTTTGAGGTTGATTGTTTTTTTTTTTTTCCTTCACAAGACGGCCCGGAATCTGCTGACCTTTAGTGGCTCTGTTATTATTTTTATGTAGATTGTGGTGGATAAACGATGGGAACTTAAACTTCACTTTAAAAACAAATTGAATAAGTACAATCTCAGACTCAGTTAGTTTTCTTGTAAAATGGCACAGCATTAAGTCCTCTGCTGTCCATTACGCATTTGTAACACACATTTAAGTAGCCCTGAAACGTTGACTTGTCAATCAGCCGAAAATTCTTTGAAATGTTGCTGTTTTCCATTATTGTAAATTTGACTTTTGTAAATATGAAGGGAAAGCGTCATTTTAGGCTCCAGGAGTTTGTGATGGGCATCTTTTACCTGCCTGACATTTTATGGGAGATTAATTTAAAAAATGGCTAACAGATTAATCAATCATGAAACTAGCCAGTAGTTGGAGTGCTAAATCTGTGTATTTATCTAAGTGATGTAAAGCCTTTAAATGGAGTTCTGCTCTGTTGCATTGCCATGTTTCAGTCTAGTATCTTGTTGATATTTGCATGTTCTTGATATGGCAGTGTTTTTTTGCTCTGGAAATTCACAGCTCTTTGCTCAGGTTGGGTGTCAGCAGCAGCACATACCTCTAGGGGCCACCAGCAGGGATTTTAGACTATTGTTGATGCTGTTTCACATACGAGAGGCTCTTTTTTTTCTTTCAGCACTGGACCCAGGTGCTCAGTAAATACAGTTTTATATTGGGACACATGCTAATGAAACATGACAAACATGTGGGAACCCACCAGAAGCATTACTGTGACCCAATTTGTAGATCACACCCAGAGTAAGGAAAACTAGGCTATGAGGGGAAAAAAACTGCGGAAACGGAATGAATATATTCATGCTTTGTTTTTAATCACTTAATAGAAAAAGTATTTCAGATTTATTTTTGAACACAATATACAATATAATACCATACATTGTGTGAAACATTTAATAACCCACCTGCAACAACTGGTGGACTTGAACATATTATTGACGATAAAAAAAAAAGAACCCACCTCTCATGCAGATAGTGCTAAATCTGGCTAACCATTTGGACACAACTAGGACCAAAAAAAGCTTGAACATAGATAAACATTGTTAATACTGACAAATTTGAATTTCAAAACTGCTAACAAGTTTGGTCAGAAAGAGTTCACACATTAGCACAATCAGTTACATAAGATCATGTTTTGTTGTTAATTCAGAACGATTCACGTCAGTGCCGGGCGGATTGTAGCATGCTACCAATACCGTCCCGTGTTACCTACTTTTACATGAAGTGCGTTAAGTGTAAAAGGAAACAATTGCTTTGTGTTTGTCAGTCGAACCTGTGTCTGGCCTCGTATATCAGCACTCTGCATTCAAATGCTGGGTGGAGAAGCTTAGGTTGTGACAAGCCGCTGAGAGAAAATAAGCTATTTGTGTACTTCAACCAAGCATTGACTAAGCTTCTGTATTCCTTAGCTAGCTTGTACATGTCCTATAGCCAAGCCTGCGCAGTTTAACATGTCCTCTGTGTCGCCTCTGGGTTACCAAATTGATGCTGTCAGATGAAAACCTTGTAGCTTCAAAAAAACTCAGTTGAACTAAATTTGTGTGGAGTGAGGAGGTTCAAAGTCCTATGTAAAATTTGGGCAGTTTTTCAAGAAACGTAATTATAAGTTAATAATAATTATTTAAGAAACTAAAATTTTCAAAAAATATGAAAAAAATACCGTGATGTTAAGTAAGATTTCAAAGTCTAAGGTTTCAAAGTGAACATTTTTGGTTTAATATTAATGCATTATAAGCTTATAATGAAGTTTTTTCCATTTTCTTGTCGGTGACACGACATTAAAAGACCGTTTTAAGTCTTATGTGAAACTAAAAAAGGCTTGGAGTTACAAGGTTCTCATGTGACAACAACATGTCTCTTTAGCTGCTGCTCTGCTGGGCACTCAAAACATTGTGCGAATATATATACTTAGATATATTTATATATTTATATATATATATATAAAAACAATATATAATACATATATAAAAAGACTCTAATCCAGAGTCTTCTACACATTAGACACCACCACTTCCAGGTAATGCAAGTGCATATAAATTAAAATAGATTTTACACTGAACCAGTATTTCTTATTTACAAGCTTAAAGTATAGAATAAATACACACTGTTATAAACAGCAAAAAGGACCAACTTGAGCTCCTAGCAACAAACAGTAGAGACAAAGGTGTGGAGTGATGGGGATAAGGCCTGATGACAAAGTCAACACATCCAAAAACACATACACACATACAAAACCATCCATACATACATGCACACTGCACACAAACGATTGCCACTTAATCATGCTGGAGTGAAGTCAGATGAAGTACCTTTTGAGTATCTCAGTAAACCAATATGAAAATGGAGAGATGTGATTATAGATGGAACCAGAACATTAGTCGTGGAAGCCACAGGGGCAGAAATGTGAAATCTGCACACCATTTTCAAACCATATTCCCATCACATTAGTGGAGAAACAAAAAGGTTTTTTTTTTTTGGTTTGTTTTCAAACTAGAGCACCTAATTACTCCTCTTTTTTTCCAAAAGGGTACAGTCTACCATGCTGAATCCAGCTATTCCATCTGTGCCAAATCCTAATAACCCGACTGTCCTGGAAACCTGATACAAGGGGGGGGGAGGGAAAAAAATTCAATTGACGTCAATGAACAGACACCGGACTTGTGGGATTTTTATCACGAGGAAGAAATAGCCGGCCTGATTGTTTTGGGGTCGTGTCTGTGGAGCCCAGGGGGGTTTGTAAACCATGTGAATAGTGGCGCTGATGAGGGTAGGAGAGGGCCTTTCAGACAGGCAGCAGTAAGAGCACCGTTAATCATCTGGTCTGGCCCTGATTGCAGAGGGGCAGGGGGGCGTTACATCAGATGGGTCTGGGGTCAGGACCTGTTCCAACTAACAGGATTATTAAGACTGCAGCATACCTGTAGGCTAAAAATAGATTCACCGCTGTTGTGCATTTCGTCCTTGGCAGACCTCGTTTTGGATTTTATCGTAGATCTTAGCAGCTTGTTGCCACGTTTGTTTTTAGGCCTGGTTGTATGTCTGCCGATTTTTATCTGGTGCTAGGTTGTAGTTTATTACGGTTTGAACTGGACTAGCCTCCATTTCACACCAACACAACAACAATTGAATGCAAAAATGAAAAAACAAAGTTGTCAAATGTTGTAATAATTTTACACTGAAAATTTAGCAGGAATACCATATAGTCGCCAGTGTAGGATTTCATATATTCACTGACCATTTTGCATTAAAAGTCAGGTTTTGGTGTGAAAAGACAGGAAGCCCCAATGGTCTGCAGACGGTTCCAAAGAAAGAGGAAAAAATAATGTGTAAAGAGATGGAGTATGAAAATAGGTGATGTATTTCAGTGTGACTGTGACATTCATTGACTGACATCTGATATAGAAAGCAACAAACTAAACATGTAACATGAACCATGAGTGAACATAAGTGTTTGAATTCCACGTGTAAAGAAAAACATTGTGCTCAGATTGAAAAACAAATGTGACAAAATGTGCGTATAATGTGGGTGTTAATGTTTCCCTATTTAGATGAGTTTGTCCAAGAGTTGTTTGTCGACGTTTGTTTGGATATCTCTATTGCCCAATACATGGAAGACTGTTCTCTTTTTAACATACAAAAAAGATTTTGCTCTTTCAGATAAGAAAAAAAACATTTCACAGACATACTAGAGTGTTCAATAAATAAAAAACTATTATAAAGACAATAGTAAAAAAGGCACACAAAAGTCCTTTGACAAATGGTACAGGAAAAAAGTAAACACTTTCTCTTGCTATACAAATGTGTCTCCATCAGTAGATCTTACTCTATGCTACTTCTAGATCATATCATATCTGTAAAAAAAGTCTTAAGGTACAAAACTTCTCTCAGTAGTGTCAATGTCCATTTAATGCCAGTCCAGAAAAGAAAGGTAACCATTTCCAAAACTGGCCGAAATCCTTCAAGTTCCACCTTCAGTCTCGCCTGTCCATCAAGACTAAAATGTTCGCAGTAATTATTTCCTGAGAACTCTGAAGCCGCTTCACTGAAACTGTCCGTCCGTGTCTGGCTTCAAACACCCAAGTGCAAGACGCCCCTGTGCGGGACGAAACTAAGCCCTTGCTTCTGTGGGCTTATTAAAAAGCACAGCTGCAAGAGGATCTCCCCTCTTTTTTTCCAAAAACTTTCAAATCACCATGTGAGCCTGTTGATGGAAGCCCTATGTGTCTGTGGGTGATGCCTCGTGTGTCACGATCTCTATTGCTGTCGTGGGCTCCATCATGCTGCCCTCCTCGTGCTCCTGACCGTCCAAATAGTCCAGGGGAGGAGAACGAGAATCTCCGAGACTGTCCTCCTCCTCTTCTAACTCTTCCTCTTCTTCCTCCTCCTCGTCGCCATCTTTGTCTATCCCGTCCAAATCCTCCTCCTCCTCCAAGGTCAGCTCAAACTGAAACTTCTCTCCGCCTCCCTGCCCCCCAGTGCCTCCACTGTGTCCGTGCGTGCCTTGGTCGTAGAAGGGCGGGGAGGGACTCTGGGGGATCATGCTCTGGTACCAGTTCCTGTTGTCCTCCAGAGTGTCCAGAATGTCCTGGGCATCAGGGTGGACCAGATCGGCCCAGGTCTCCCACAGAGGGTGCACGATGTAGTCGATGAAACCCACCTGGAAAGAAGTGAGGGGACATATTAGAGCTGGAATTTAGATTCTTTCGAGGGTTCGATGCACAAATGTGAATGTATACATCCACGTTTGTGTTTGATGCAGTTTCCGTGTCCTCAATCGCCTACCTGGCTTTTCTCCACTGAAGCTGTGTGTTTGTCGCACATAGGGCTGATCTCCATCCCCCTCTCCCTCTCTCTGTCTCCCTGGTGGAAGAACTCCTCCATTATCCGATCAGTCCACTGACGATACAGCTCCAGGGACTTAGTGGGGTTACTCAGGTCAGCACAGTGCACCATGTTACGCAGCACCTATGAATAATACAGAATTGCTATTTAGTAAATTCCTGTATCCATTGTGTTCAATCATTGATATTTTCTCTCCCAAAAACCCCAAATCTACTAAAATGTGCTTTGTTATGAAAGGTGGTCAGTCCACACAGCATTCTAATAAAGAAGAAATACTAGAAGGACCATTAGAAGGGAAGTGTAAAGGGCACACGTAAAGGTAAAGACAAGATGGATGGAGTGAGAAAAGGAGTGACAGTGGGAGCAGAGGTCAGCTATGTAGGAGGCCGGCTAATGATCATTGGCTGAGTAACCTCCGCCAACACTGGCTATTGATCAGAGCTATTAAAAGCAGAAAAAAGAGGTGTGGAGGGCTTAGAGAATGTCCAATCAAAAGCTTGCAGTCCATATAAATGTACATTTTTTTTATTTTTTTTTTAGAAGAAATAGTTTTACAAAAACCAGCATGTACCTGTATCCTGTCGGTGTAATTGTCCAGCAGCAGCACTCCAGAGCTCGTCACCTTCTTGGTCTCCACCATTGTCTTCAGATCAGCCAGCAGACTCATGTGTTTGGACATGTCAGTGGCCAAAACCTGAATGAAACAGAAAAAAAAAAAAATCCATCGTAAGCGACAGGATAATTGGACAGGTTATGTTTTAAATCAGGACATAATAATAAGATGATTAGAATATGAATCCTGCTATCTTACCATGTCGATCACCATCTTGCGCAGAGACTGCCGTTGTTTCTTTGTGAGGTTCTGGAAGATGTCACAGTTGTCTTCCTGCAGCAGCTTGAATCCCACAGCCAAGTGATGGTTCTCCAGCACAGACTCGTCGTTGTACATCAAGGCCAACTCAGAGTCTGGAAAGGGAATTCAGATATTTAAGTCTTTGTAATGATTACCTCTATCTGGTTGTTGAAAGCAACAAATTGAATGTCTTAGTCCTGCGTTAAGAAATATTTTGTCTTACTAGTATTGATCAGGAATTGGTTTGATACGCCGGGATGGTCAACATCATGGATAGCTGCAGCAAAGATGGCTGCCAGGATCTCAAGATCTGTGAAGACGGCCTGCGAAAGAGGGAGAGGGAAAACGGGAACATTAAACTATTTCTGAAGAAAATGAGATCATCTACCTTTCAGACTGGATTTTCATCAGATTTTAAACCTTAATTTAAGTCACGAAATTGAGCTAGGTCACACAAGGCCAGCAAGCTTCACTGTGAGGGAGTATAACACGAAATGTTGGAGGAAAGAGGGGAAGTTCTTTGAGTTAATGGAAGGATGTTGAGCTCTTCAAAGCTGGGATGGTGATCCAGGAAAGTGGCACATGGGATGATGTAAGTGCTCAATTTAGTTTTCCCTCATTTCTGTGGATGCACGCTGGTGCCAGAGGTGGGGCAATTTTTCAGCCTCCAGAGTTGAAAGATGTATGATCTGATTTACTAAAAACTGAGTACAAACTGACACTTCAATACGTCGCTTTATATTATAACTTACATCCAGGACTGGAGTGGAGAGGAGGATGTGGGTGGACTGGGCTACATCAGCGGCGTGCAGGCTGTTATGGTAAGCCACATCTGAATGATAGTGATCTTCCAATGTCATCATGTAGGCCACAAACGTATCCGCAGGGATCTTGAATGTCTTTAACAGGTCTCGCTCCTAGAAGACAACATGGCAAATGTAATTAGGAATAACTTTAGTAGTAATCAAACAAAAAAAATATAAAGATGCAACCGAATGCAGAATTGTTCCTGCACTGATTAAAGCGGGATACCTCATACCTGGAAAATGGCATACATGATGCAGGTAAGAGGCCGGTTATGGGAGTACTCCGAAACCGTGAAGATGTTCAGGCCCCACTTGTTTAGGTCCTCCAGCTCCTTGGACAGCAGCTCCTCCTTATCAGTCTTGACGCCGAAGCGCGAGATGCTGCTGCTGGAGAGCGAGGGCCCATGGGAGACCTTCTTGACCCCGCTGATCTGTGTCATCAGCTGCTGCTTCTGCTGCTTCTTCTTCTCTCGCGTCTTGGACGTCGGCGACGGAATCTCCACCTCATTCTGTTTGTCTGAGGGAGGGGAAAAATAGATTTGTTGTTTATAGAAAAGCACGAACACTGGGGGAAAAAGTGGTCAAAATTCCCATTTAACCCCATACAGCGTAAGTCTTAATCTACTTCTTAACAAAAAATAAAAAAAAGTTCAATGCGTGGGTTGCCTTAGGACCCAGGCGCACTATAGACACACCTAGTGCTGGTTAGACCCTGAGGGATTTATTGATTCAGTCATTCATTCATCATCTGTCCCTCCAGTCATTTGTCCATTCATGCTCCCTGTCTTCCACCTGTAGTCTCTCTGTGAGCTCCTACTGTTCATTCGGCTCTGTCCCTCTCCCTCCCCCGCACCACTTTCCCCCTCGTCTCTCAGCAGGTGGCTCACATCTCATCTCCTGCTCTTTTCACTCTTATAGGTCAGCCCATTGAAAGACTGAGAGCCCGGGTCTCTACACAGTTGAAGCATCACCATAAAATCAGCACTTTAATAAACTGCTGCATTTTAATCAAATCACTTAGTATAGAGTGGGATTTTTTATGGCTGTGTTAGTAAGTCTATTCAGTTACATTTGTTGTGGCCAAAAATAAAGAAAATACGCCCAAAAAAGCTGCAAAAAGCACGGCTTTTATGTAATATTCCACAATTATGAACAATACACCAGCCTCACACTTTATCCAAAAATAAACTCAAAAAAACACGGCAAGTTTCTTGTAATGACCAACCCTTTTGTTTACTGCAAGCACAGAGGAATTGAATGAAATCCTGCAGGGACTGGCTATCGGCATGTATGTGAGCTGCACACTCATCTATCAAGCCTCGACTCAGCTCATCTCTGGCCTATCAGCCTTCCCCTGTGGAGGGTTATTCAATTACCAGCTGTAATTCAAATAATCACTTTCACTCTCATGCTCTCCCTCTCTCTCTCTCTTGCACCGTTTGGTCTGCTTCTCCCTCTGTCTCTCGCTCTCTCTTCAGTCCTCCAGTGGTAATTGAGAATGGGCAATTAAGCGCTCTCAGACATGTGCTGCGTGGGAAACAAGGGGAAGAGCAATATATTGCCCTCTAATTTATTACAAGCCATCATTATCACCACTGCTGGGTGGTGTTTGTGTGTGTGGTCTCTGTGTGTGTGTGCGTGACAGAGAGATCAGATTGTGAGTTTGTAGTGTCATTATCATCCATTTCTATATAAGTAAGTGCCAATATACAGTAAACGGCGTGCACTCTGTTCCACGGTTGACTTGATATGACAGATAAACTGCTCAGGAGGTTTGTGGCACAGCTATCATGATCCTTGTTTCCATATTCTACCAGATTAAGTATCTCTGTCGCACTTTGGCCTGCAATGTGTCAGCCAGTCACATGGATAGTCCCTCTTATCTGTTTTTTCCACACTCTTGTTTTCACTCCTCTCTCTTTTGCATTTAGCTGTTAGTATCTCTTCATTTCAGACACCGATTTACAAAGAAAAGATCAAGTAAAAATCTGTTGTATCTTGCTCTGCTCTTTCCTTCCTTTTCTCCCTTCTCGCTCCTCTGTCACCTCCCACGTTTATTTCGATTTCATCTGATTCTTTTTTTTTTTTTTTTTTTTTCATCCTCCTCCATATGCTCTCCTGTGAGAGACGCAGATGCAGCGGGGAAGCTGGGAGGGGGCTTTTCGGGGACATTTTTTCCCTCAGTATATTCCCTAAACTAGGTGTGTGCTGCTGGCCGATCTAAGGGAATTATGACAGAATTACGCTGCGGGGACAGCTGTGGCGAGGGGAAGGCACACGTGAATGGCCAGCATGCTGTTGGCAAACAATCCTTAACGGAAAGCGAGAAATCCTGGTCTGAAACCGCCCTCAATGAGAAAATGCAAAAATCTGATCTACAATGAACTAATGGGAGAGGATGACCTTTTCAGAAGCAGGCATACGGCAGGAAAATGTCATTTCTGAGTTGAATGGATGCCTTTGTGGAAAAAAAAGTATAAAGAAGAAATAAATGCATTACTGATGTGATGCTTATCTTAATGGATGGAAGGATTAAACAGTCCTACTGGTCAGCTGAGGCCAAACCAGGCCAGCTGTGCTGCTTCAGCCGTTTTTTCCCCTCACTCTTTATTAATGTTTGCCTGTTTTTTTTTTTTTTTTTTTCTTTCTACCGCCAGCAGGGTAGTCGTGATTTCTTTATCGAAGCGATAGCCATCTCTGTCTGGACTCTCGGGGCAGCGAAAGGGGGAGGGAGAGGTGTAGGGACAACAAGGTGTCCCTGCTGACAAAGATGCATTAGGATGGTGATGATGTGATCTGCTGAGCTCATCTCACTGCCAGCAAAGGGGGTTCCTCTGAACCTCTTTATTTTTTTCTCCTTCACTGCAGTCAGCTCCATCTCTCCCTCCCACCCACCCTCCCTCCGTCATTTGCTTCGTCTGTCTCTCCTCACTCCTCCTCTCTCCCTTTCCCTGATCCGACAGTGAGGGATCCACCAACAACACTACACCGGATCAGGATGCCAATCGATCAGAAGCACAGTGTCTAAAAATAATCTTAACTACCTCTATATGCATTAGGTCTGACTTCTATTATCCTTTTTGTTTGTCAATCTATGTTACTTTAAACTCATTCGCTTTTCTGTCTGTCCATCACGCTTCTGTGGAAATCTCACATTTACCAAAAGACAACTTTTCATCCATTTTCGACAAATCATTTGATTGGCTCACTAGTGCTGCTTTATGTTCTCTTTCCCCTACAGTAAATAGTATGGTTTTAAACCAGCGTCATGAAACACTTTGCTTCTGCTGTTTTTTTGACACGCACATGTACAATCTCTCTAAAGACAGTATAAATGCATCTATATTCAGCTTTATCGTTATCTGTTCTCAGATCTTGCATGTGCAACCCACACTGAGAGCATCCAGTTCCAATCCGCTCACTCGGATTCTGGCTAACAAGCTCCCATGTCAGTCAAATTGCACTTTTTACTGTATCTAGCCAACGTAAATACCATTTTTTTTCTCTTAATACTTTGAGAAATGTACATTTTTTATTTCAATTTTAATGGCCATTTTGTGCCCAATGCTGTAAACATCTAGACAAAGCTTAATGGCGCAGTGCTTTATGGTACGCCCCCACAGACTGCGAGAGCAACTTGCACAGCTTAACATCATGTAAAAAAATTGAACCCAGACAAAATCAATGCAGCAAAACAGAAAAATGGGGATCTGCTTGAGCCACTAAGTATTTGTGGATATTTGCATTTTTGTATGTTTGTTTGGTGAACACATGTGTCATAATTACAGTTATGGTAACTTAAGGTGGATTATAAAGACCAAATTGCTGAATCTGTTGGTGTGATTTTGAGTGCATGTACAGAAGACTTTCATTTACCCAGGAAGGTGTTGGAGATGAATTCAGAAACCTGATTCCCAGACCGACTCATCTCAGATAGGTGCGTCAACTCCCGATTCAACATTCTCTTAAACTGCAAGAGAGGAGGGGGTAGAGAGAGAGAAAATGTCGTCAGTTTCCAGTGAGGGAAAACCTGGGAGAAATTATGGTACAAGATTCCATGGAAAATACAGCAGCACCCTGTTTTATTCCACCAGCTCAAGGATATTATTTAATTACAGCGTAAAATCAGTGGCACATCTTATTTTCCCCTCCATTTTCCCTGCAATTAATTAGGGTGCGGATCATTATTTGTGTTACCAGCGGGGAGGCCATCACCTTTTAATGCCACTCAATTCACCCCCTGCAACCAATTCACAGTTTTATTACACTGAATCACATTTTTGGGACCTATTTAGCTGTTTTACTTGCGTCACTGTGCAAGAATTTCAGTGATGTCAAGAGGAAAATTTGCACACTGCTCCCTACATTCCTCTTTGTTACAACATTTTGGTGATATTTTTTTCATGTACTTTTCACATTATGAACAGTTTTGAATAGATGAGATAATTGAGGGAGACAGTTGACAGTACATGGAGACTGCAGTAGCAGCTGTTTATGACAGACAGATGCATGCGCATGCACTCACACACACACACACTAACACACATACAAACAGACACACAGCTCTGCAGAGGGCTCAAGATGGAGCCTGAGCCACTAAACACCATTCTGTCAGACCCCCCTCACCATGATGGAAATATCTTTTGGTGCAATCAGGTTAGCACATTGTCCTGAAAAGCTCCACAAGACAATAGACATTATCAGAATGCTGAATTTCTTTAGAATCGGCCCATAATGGAACAGCAACACAGCACAGATGTACAATCAAATGAGTGCGTTATCCCGACAGCTACGTAGATAAACGCCACACACCTTAATGTAACCCCAAGACACCGACAGCAGGTAATTGGCTTCAGGCATTTTGGACCCCGTTTTCTCGTTCCTACACAAAGCCAGAACTGTAATCCAATGGAAAAAAAATAGAGGCAGACGAACAGGATTCTTTCAGTGCCAAAAATGACAAAAAAAATCCCCTCTTCTCTCCTCTTATATTTCTCTTCTCAGTAGCTAAGAGAGCAGCTCGATGATGGCTCACTCTCCCTCTCAGCAGCAGAAAAGGGCCAGCTCTGAGTCTCCATGCCTGGGGAAGGATAGATGTAGGATAAAGCAGGCACCGTAGCGAGGCTAGGTGGAGATCCAGCAGGCTCGGTGGATCGGCTGGAGCAGCAGCAGCTGGAGCCGTGAGCTGGGGACTCTCACCGCACTGATGAATAATGGAGAAGGAGGGAGGAGGGAGGAGGGGAAAAAAAACAGCGATGGAGACAGGAGGAGGAGGAGAAGGAGGAGGAGGGAGTGAGGCAGCGATGTTCATCTGACTGGAGGGGGGGTTCCTCCACTGGATTTGTCTTGCTTCGCTGCTCTCACTGCTGTAGCGCTCTCTCTCTCTCTCTTTCGTTCCCTCCCTCCCCCCCTCTGTCTCTTTTCCCCTGCTGTAGTCTGCCTGCCCCAGCAACACGCTCTATTCAGAACACATGATTTGACATAAAATGGGGTGAAGGGGGGAGCCCTAATTACAGCTTGGCATTGGCGTATATGTGAGGTGCTGAAGGGGGATGACTGAGTGACTGATATATAATATCCAGACTTGGATTCCAGATATAACTTTTCGTTTCCCCTCTTCTCCTTTTCCAATTGTGCAACCGCTGCGGAGAAAACCCATCCTCTTCAATTCGCAGCCCCTGTAATTCCCTCTAAAAGCCTTTTTTTTTTTTATGAAGTCAGCCATTGTGAAGGAATGTCATTGAGCCGTACAGCTATGCCTCCCCTCTACAGTGAAACAATGAGGGTTGAGAAAGCGAATGCACAGCGACTGTATTTTTATTGCCATTATCTTTTTGTATTATCTGCTCCTCTCCCCCTTTTCGAGTCCTCAGTTGTGTCCTGACATCCTCGAGTGCGGCAGCCATTGTGGGGAACTCATAAGCCTGTTCATTAACCACATCTCGATCCCAATAATATTAGATGCTGTCAGGGTGTCTGCGGAAGGCTATTTTTAACAACCGCAAGACCACAAGAGAGTGGGGAAGCTGGTCAGAGAAGAAAAGAAAATGAAGGAGGAATGGGATATAATTGCATCCTTCCCCAATTTAGGTGACAACAGCCCACGGCGTTCTCTCTCCGCCTGCAAGTGTGTATGTGCCAATTATCAGAACACCTCAACGCCATGGCAACAGCATCAGGCGGCCAGTGTGAGGCTGTTTTGAAAGGAGGAGAGAAGAGAGGAGAGGCTTCCCCCTTTCCTTCCCAGACATGTGGTGTAGCTGCTGAGCTGTCACGAGGACACACCACACACATCGCCTCTGCTTGCATCAACCGATGCACAGACTGAAAATCGCTCCCTGCCTCCCCCCCCCACCTCTCTGCTCCGTCTCTCCCTCACTCTCCACCACTTACATGTCAATTTCTCTCCCGGCTGCCACTTGCCAACACAGTCATCAATCTCTCTGTCTGTCTGCCTCGCTGGCAGAATCAATGGGCTGTCCTTGGAGCAGGTGTTGATACTGCTGCAGTGTACAAGGCTAGGGCCACCTGACTGGAATATACTGTTACATCAGTACCACCGGCCAATTTTGAGGCGCTTTTGTGCTTTTGTCAATTTAGTCACGACTTCTGCTGGTGAAACCCTCGAGGATGGCTGCAATGCTTCGTTAACAAGAAAACATCCATAGTTCTTGTCACGTCAGAGCCAATCCATGGGAAACTGTAAACAGAAGTTCCCAGAGAACCTCTCAGTCCGACGTGTTTGTGTGTGTACCAGTTCGGAAAGATGAGGGGGAGATCAAAGCTTCCCCGAGAGGATTCCGGATTATCCTCCCACTGAGGGAAAGAACCAGAAAGAGAGGTAGGACACGAGAAAAGAGAGGAAAAAAAAATAAGAGAGAGAGGAGGCAGCTCTTTATATAATAGCTCACTGCATAATATATAAAGAAACCAGAAATAACAGCGGGGGATGTCTTTCTGCAATGTGTTGAGGAGCTATGCTACCCCAGAGGCTGAAAGAAATGCCTCAGTGTACACACACACACACACACACACACACACACACACCACCAGCCTACAAATGCTATTATCTACAGAAAAGCCCAGTTGATGCTGACATGTCACATGCATGTTTCACACATGTTTCTGTATGGGTGTGTTACTGCCTGTGTGTGTGTGCTTGATTTCATTGTCCCTTTAGAGGAAGAAGGGAGGCCTCTTTACCTCCTACTGACACTGGAGGCAGATTAGCCTCTTAGAGCTCTGTGGGCATCTCTGTCATCTACCCCTATACTGTATATCCTTATTCTATCATTTTACCAATTCACTTCCTTCCATCCTCTATTTGTCTTTCCCATCTTCTTTTCTCTGTTTTTAACCTCTTGTGGTAGATTAGCTTTTAACTGCCACAATTCTTAAAATTGATTCAGTCCAGCTTCTCTCCTGTCTAAATGCTTTGCTTTAAATCATCAGCTGTTTTCACCTACGGTGCTTCAGACTGAAGTTGTTTCTTTGAGCCACTAGTGGGTGCACTAAGCTCAAACTGCTATACAGCAGCCTGCTCAGTCTTTAGAGAGCACTGACCCTTTAACTGTGCAGTGACAGAACTGAATGACCTGACTTATAGATAAACTTGCATAAATCCTTTTATTTCTCTGAACTATAAAAACATGCAAACATATTTACAGTATGCAATGTCAATGTATGCAATCATTTTCTCCTCCTCGCCTTAGCGAAAATGACAGAGTGGTATCATTGATGCTATGGCAAAGACTTGCTGAGACAACTCTGTAAAGATCAGGGAACATACTTACGTATGAACCGTGCGTACGTTGAGTCAAGCAACAAACGGCCCAACAACCTCTCACTTCCTCTGACTCACTCACCCATGCTATTGTGTGTCTGTATGAGAGAGTGTATTTGTGTGTCCACCTGTGCTCTAAGAAGTATTGGAAAAAGAACGGGCACCTTTAAGGACATGACCCAAAAAAACGGAATGAGAGATAAAAGCAAGTAATCAATCTCATATTGATTCAGATGTGATGTTTGAGTCAGATGTGATGCGCAACAAGATTTTTGGCTGGAGAAACATGAACAGGCAGGTGTTGCGAAAGCAGAAAGCACCCCCATGTGAAATCCCACAGAGGCAGTATTACAGTATTACAAGACATTATTTTGAAAACCTAAGAAACAAGTAATGCTGGAACCACCAGAATGTCTTAAACACTCAAATGTAAGCTCAAACCAAAAAGCAACATTTTATCATGTCAACAAAACTAATGGCAGATATCCTCCTAACTTTTGGGAAAAACCCAATTTACTAGAAAGATTTCCTTTACCACTTTACTGTTTTTCTGCCCTCCCTGTTTGAACAAACCAAGCATTGAGCAGCATCTAACCACATGCCACTACTGCAACTCTCTTTCTCCCCAGATGACCCGAGCGTTCAGCCTCAGTCAGACTCTGTCTCCAGTCTTTGGTACTATGCTGAAAAACACCACTATTCATCGCTCTGGGCCCTTGGTGACTTAAATCCACGGCCATTTTCCTCATTAACTCTTCCTTCTGCTCAGACAACACTGGACTCTTCTAGAGACCAGAGAAAGACAAACACACATGCTCATTTTTCCCAAGATCTTTTTTGCTCTGCTTGCCTGTTTTCACGCACAAGCTACACAGTTCACATCAAGTACAGAGTACTGTTGCCCATAGGTCACTTAATATCTTGGAAGGATTAGTTTACCATTGTTCCGAGGAGGAAAAACCCTCATTTGCAATTAACTCTCCATATCTGCCTTCAATCTCAACACCCTGGGAGAAAGGTTTAAGTAATCTAAACTTAACTGAACTAAAGCTGTACCTGGACAGACAAACCAAAAAACTCAGACAGAAACAACATCTATAATCAGCATTGAATTTAACTTTGATCTTTATGTCAAAGGATGAAGAGCGGCCTCTCAGTGTGTTGCAATATATGTGAATTTGTGTTTTTAGCTTCAGAGCACACTGCAACACTAAAGTCAGCGTCATACGAACGGCTGCACAAGGGCTCTCAAAAGCGGAATGCATGCACAGACTTGCATGAACCACTGAAAAGATGTGCATGAATATACTACTGACAAATACAAAAGTTCACTGTTTTCAACATTAAATCGTGCACTCTCGTAATATACAGCTACAGTAACTTAACATCACATGGTTTCAAAAGGAAGAAAACCCTAAAGCACATATTCAGCATCTGCAGCAGTGAAATATGTTTAAAGTCCTCTGAAGATGACCACTTAAACAGTATCAGACCATCAATGGACAAAAGGAAACCATTCACACCATGTTAAGCGAGGCACAAAAGTTTAGCATTAGACGGAGAGTACAACAATCAACCAAGATACCACAAAGAGCAAAAACTCTTTGCGTCTAACTACAAAAAACAAGAAAACTCACCTTTCTCCAACCATTCAGCTTCCCTAATTTCCTCTCTTTCTTGTCAAAGCAGCAGGCTCCCATGTTGCTGTGTGTAGAGTGTAGACCAGAGTGAGGCTGCCGTCCGTTAAAGTGTCTGTCTCAGTCTGACTACAGCATGAGTAAAAGGACCAAGCCTTAGCTCTCTGACGCTGGGAAACGCCACAGCTCTAGTGACTCACTTCGGCTGCGAGGTCTGACTAGGCTTTACCTCACACTCTGTGCATGTAGAGCAGTGACTGAGTGTGTGTGTGTGTGTGTGTGTGTGAGACAGACCTCTGCCTCATACACACTCCCTCATGGGGGTAGTCCCACCTCTAGCCTCTCGCTTTTCTTGCTCGCTATTCACTCCTCTTGCAGCTCTCAGGTTTACACTGTCAATATCGTGCTGATCATTCTGATGACTTCCTGTTTTGATGAATGCAGTGGATTTCCTTGAACTTGAACTACTAAATCGTAGCTAGGCATAGTTTTTTTTTTCCTTGAGTTTAGTTCCTTGAGTCCTTGAGTTTACAAAAAAAGTGCTGTGGTAGAATAGTATTATTAGAACAAAAATCACTAAGCTCCTTTTTGTTGTATGGATGTACTCAGCACTCCAGAATCCACTGAGTTTGACTTCTTCACTCATACTTCGTGTTAGTGTGCAAACTGTATTTCCCCCAAGGCGCAGAGCACGCTGCAGCCTCAAAACTGCTTAATTTCTTACACTGGTCACTGCAGAAAGCATTACACATGAACACACAGATGAGCCAACAGGCGCATGGGTTTTATGTTTGCCAACTGTGTTCGGTTCTCACAGCATCGGTTGAGTCAAATAAAGGCCATCATTTGGTTGGGACAAAGCAAGACATTGGATGACATCCCATATATGTGTTCTAGGAAGGTGGTAAAAGGACATTTTTCACAGTTTTCTGACGTTTAAAGAAAAGAACTTCTTAGAGCTCTTCACATTTTAGGAGCTTTGCCAACTAATCACTCCATTATCATTCAATCTGTCCTTAATTTTGTCAATTAATTGTTTAGTCTATAAAATGAAAATGGTGAAAAAAAAAGTTTTTTGTCTATTAAACATTCCAAAACTCAGAGATATTTGTTGTGCAGTGATATTAAACAGAGAAAAGCAGAAAATCTTCACATTTGAGAAACTGAGCAGTGGATGTTGACTAATCTAATACTCAATTTTCACTCCTAGTGTCAAATATCAGGGCTATAACCTTGACATAGAAGAATATTATAACTCACAGCAGGCTTTGACCTGTCTATGTCAGCCATACATAACAGGGAGGACAGTCACGCACTGCGAGTCCTCAGTGGGATCAGCCCCCTGCACTTCACCTTGGAGGTACAGTAGCAGCTTCTCGCATTTCACCTCCCTCATGCTCATGTTTCATACACTGCCACAGCTTGAATAACAGTTTTTTTTTCCATCCTAAATACATCAGGTAGTCAGGGGTCACATTGGCTGATTGGCATATTCTTGTTAAAACTAGGTCAAGTGTAATGATCCTCGTGACAAAGGGGCGGCAGTTGTGTAATGCTTTCTTTTACTGTAAAAACAAGGTTAGGAGGAAAATAGCCAAGATATCAATGGGATTAATCCTCTGTTTACATGCACACATAACATAGCCACATAACACCCTCAAGCACACAGTTCCTGTGTACGAGATAGACATGTTTGAGTAGGATTATCTTATCCGCAAATGTTTACGTGTCAGGACCCACCCGCCAACATCGCATCAATGAGAGAGGGTCGCAATAAACAACAAGCGCATTGTGCCACCTGATGTGCTCCACTGTAGATCAGCTGCATCCATCACGTCTTCATTTCTTTGAAAGATTAGAATGACCACCCCGTGGTTTTATGCCTCTGCCAACCAGTTGCTGTACAGATTGTGAAGTCATAATGTGTGTATGGATGCTAAAGTTTCTAAAGTGGCCATGTTTTGTTCCTGTTTTTGTACTTTTTGTTATTACTTTGTGTTACAGTCTTAATATCTTGGCCGCTGAAGGGGTTAGTCTAATACAATGTTTTCTGGCAAATGGAGGATGGAACTGTCAATTCATTATTCCGTAGTTGGGATATTTTGGTATTTCTCAACTTGAGGAGCTTTCTGAAATCATTCATCATCTAGAGATAACTTTAGCCTCAATCCCGCCAACATTTCTGTGATTGCAAAAGTGCTTAAATTACAGTCTTAAGACTGTTTGTGATGTATTTGTATTGAAGATAATTCATCCCATTTTTCTAAAAATAAGTATTGATATAAAAAAAAAACAGCTTCACCAGCTTCAGGATAAAAGTTGTAAAGAGTTGTAACTTTTCAAACTCTCATTTCGTTATATTGGACATACAGTGTCTCTATTGGTCTTTCCTGTGTGATTCTGTCCTCATACTCATGTCTAAATGTCTGTTTAAATTTACTCAGTGATTCATTCTTCATGTGCTCTAACCGAAACCAGTCCAGCTGACTGTCAAATGTTGGATGTGTGTCCAGATGATGACGAGTAATGTGACAAATAAGCACGACCATTAACCAACCAAACAGGCACGATGGGATGCCTATTGTCGTCTGGAGAGAGCGCGGGGGATCAGGAAGGAGACAGGAAGAGAGAGTCACTCTGCCAATGGATCCCTCACACACACACACACACACACACACACACACACACACACACACACACACACACACAAAATTCTCTCTCTTCCTCTCTAAGTTTATTGTGTTTGACCCACTGCGGGATCCCTTGCATCCTGTTGTCCAGTTTTATGAGAAATAACAAGCTTATCCTCTTAGCTCACTTGACAAACTGTTTTCAGGCTCTCTCACTCACAGCTACCACTCAGCCTACGCAGGGGCATTCTGGGAGTTCACTGGCACAAGCAACCAGTGTTTACTACTTTAAGTTTTGAGTCAACAAAAAAAACTGTCTATCAGCTGTCGCCTTTCACCGCAGCAGTAAAGTGTAACAGAGATGGCCGAGCGTCCAGTCTCATGTTTATAGAACTCATGTTACTGTTTTAGCCACTGATGTTTTATAGAAACTGGGCACCGGACTCAAAGATGGCACCAACTTACTTGAATGAAAATTGCTCATCCAGCACAAATGCTAAAAGTTTTGTGGCTTCTGGGTTCGCTTCCCACTTAAAAATATGCTTTTCTAAGCTTTACAAATAGAAAACCTTCATGGATAACGCTGCAGGTGAAGGTGCACTGTCAACAGTTTCATTAGAATGAAAGGTAATCTTCTTGGAGTCCATTATTCTGTTTTCATAATACATCCATGATCGAGCCGAGCTCAATTTAATGTGTAGAACTGATTCACCAATAAAAGGCTGATACACGGACCATGATTTTATTATAATATCTACTTAGACAATAGTCACCTTTATTACTGCCCTTTCTATAGGCAAAAGTAATGATAATTCTCACGATAAAATTTACAATGTAATTCACAAGAAATACATGAAGATACTCAATGTTAAAGCATGAGTGCAGCGCATTAATTCTTAGATATGATCTTCAGGAGCCAGCACCGAGAGAAAGCTCAAATTAATCCAGGTCAGTCATGCTCTGCCAACTTCCTGGTTCTTACATAAAGACCCAGGAACAAAACCTTGATGCACATCACACACAATCAATGACACAGAAGAAATAAAGCAACCAGTGGACAGTGAGAAGTTGTTTGACGGGAAAGATGGGCAACAAAAACCACAAGAGACACCAAACCACTCCCTTCTGTCCCATCCCATCTAAGCACAAAGGAGTGGTGGATGACCTAAAGGGTGCTGCTAAGTTTCTGAAAATCCAGATGGTTGTTATAATCAGGAAGTTCACTCTTGTAATTTACATCATAGTGGATACGACTGGACAGACATTGGTCTGTTTTCAGTTGTGAGAGAACAAGCTTATGCAGAATAGGGTTGACTGGGCCTTTAAAGAGGCCATTTAAAGAGGCTGAATTAGTAACTAACCTGAAATATATATCCATCTCAGCAATTTTCATATACATGTATAGATAAGGAGTCACAGTACAAAGACAGCAGAAGCAGTAAGTAATGTGTAATAAATGTCATACTCAGCCAGATATTGCTGTATACCATGCTCAGTCAGTGAGTAATGCTTTTAAGGAGTTACTTAAAGAACCAGGAACTGAACCTTGGTGCACATCGCACACAGTCAATCAACGATTCAGAAGAAACGGAATATCAGTACTTGATTAAAAGTTCTTACAGGAAAGATGAAAAGAGGGCCACAGCAGGCCAAAACAAAACAAAAAAAAAACACTCTTCCTTTTATCGAACCAGACAAAGAATTCAAGCAGAAATGAATGGAGCTTTATGCTGGTTTAGGCAGAAATCAGCTGATTAATAACATTCACACAAGTGTACCAGACAGCAATCAGGCCTACACTGCTTACTGCTGCAGCCCCCTCTACCAAACCAACCACATCCTGGTTCTTACTGTGCATGTTCAGACTTTCAATGTTTTGACTTTGCTATGGTCATGCTAAGTTCATGTATGTATACAGCTACAGTATCTCTGGATTCTGTCCTGTCGTTCATGTGTTTATGATGCTGAAGGATTAGTGCGCCTTGCTGCTCAGAGCTGAGAGCTCCCTCAGAGAGCAGAGCCTTTTGTCTATTTACACATTTTAAATAAATGGAGCATTGTTCAAAAGATAAAATATAATGAAGACAATGTTAGCCTTGTGCCCCTGAACAGTGAAAACAGAAAAACAAAGATTCTGCCTCTCCTACCTTGTTAGAGGCCATGTCGCTGACAGAGCGGTAGGTCTGGATGGTCTCCAGCTGGTCCAGACACCAGTCCAACTCCTCCATCGTCTCCATGGCCAGCTTCTGGTACGCCTCATCTGTCAACAAGCAGCCGGCACACAGAGACACACAGTCAGAACAGACAGCGCACATGGAGCCCGAGCACTGCCTAGCCACTCCCAGGCAAAATCCACACACGGGTCCCACTCGGGGCGCCTGCTGCTGCTGCTGCTGCTGCTGCTGCTGCTGCTGCTGCTGCTGTGGAGGGGCAATGGCTAAAGGTGGCACCCGGCTGCAGCGCTCCTTCATCATGAGGAGGTGTAGCTGTGGCAAGCTCGTGGGACTCGCAGCTGTCAGTAGAGCCGAGCAGAGCGGATGAAAAGCTACTGTAGCTGACCTGAGATTACTCTGTCGAACACTCAACTTTTCTGTCTATACACGTGTGTGTGTGTGTGACCCTCCCTCAACCTCCAATCTGAGGCCCCCGGCTCATTTACATGAAGTCAACCCCCTTGGGCTGGAAACCAAATACTCCCTCCACAGCCCCTCACCGTTGCCACACACAGATGCACTTTACCACATCTCACAGGAAGCAAGAAGGTACCTCAAAGGTACCTCTACTCAGAAACACGCTCATAAGCTTTTGTCATTCCAAAACCAAAGTTTTGTGTTAACTATTATTCAATTTTCTACACACACACACACACACACACACATACATGCAAACATGCATACATACACATAAGCAACACAGATTAAGTAGTATAACTTAATCAGTGTGTGATACCTCCAATTATTAACTGTTGACTGTTAACACCACTTTACAGATGTGATACAGTTTTGTTTGACTTGACAAACAAACTTGGTAATGGGTCGATCTGCTCCTGGTGACTAAGAGACAAAAAGTCAAAGAGTCCACACAGGGTAGACGACATTTTGGTCTGCAGCTAAAATGATAACAGCTGGGCCATGCGGTAATTGTTTTTCAGTGTTTACGCAGGCCCAACCACAGTACAGACACAAACGTAACCCAGAAATAAATTTACAGGAACTGGCTTGAGGAGTAATTTTACCAGAACTGAACAGTATTTCTGTATAATGTTCAGCAACAGCCAGCATGTGTACACTAGCTTCTCAAGTTATACATATATTGCAAGTGTATTATAATACACTAATTCTACATATTAGTTATTGAATTAGAGCTGCAGCTACTAAGTATTTTCATTATCAAATAATCTGTAAATTATTCTCTCCATTATTAACAGTTCAGTAAATAAACTGCCAACCCTAAGCCATAATTTACTATCCCATAAGCCAAATAAAATCAGCAAATCTTAACACAAGTTGCCAATTAATTTTCTGTTGAACAACTACAAAATACAAAAAACCAACTGTTGAATTAATTGAATAATCATTTCAGCTCTATATTGGATATTAATTTTATCTATTTAAAGTATCTAAAGTGCTTTTAGATCAACAAAAGTAAAACAGAAACAGAATTAAAACATAACCAAATACTACAAAATAAAGTTGTGTGACAAAAATTTTAGCGTGTTATGCTTCAATTTGCACATTTAAGCCACATTAAAAAAGAATCTTGGTTAAGAAAGTAAAATGCAAATAAAGATCAGAGTAAACAAACAGTTACAGAGTTCAGGTCTCTAATACGTGTGAGGAAGATGAGCCATGGTTTTATTTTCCACACCTTACGATACAGTAAGCATGATTATCAATTTAATGAGGGACTTTTCCTTTTAAATAAAAGGGGAGTGTGTTGTAACCACAGCTTAAGTATTTGTGCATGAACTAAGAGTCAATATTCCAACCCTGTTCCTGTGGTTCAACTGTTTTTCAGACAACTACAACTGTTCGTCAAGGTTGAAGTGAGGCTGTGTTGGGTGGCTGGTGGGGCTGGACTCACACACACACACACACACACACACACACACACACACACACACACACACACACTCTTGTGTGCTGCCGCTGCATTGTGTATACTCCGGGTCTCCTAGCTGCGGAGCACAACATGGCAGCAGGGTGTGCACTGTGGCGACCTTAGCGTGGCCACGTAGAATGTGTCCCCTGCTCTGATCTCCTCGCCATCAAAGACATGAGCCTGTTTGCTCTCCCAAACATGAGAGGCACCTGGAGCTCTGCCCACAGCCTTCCCTCACTCTGATGAGGGTAGTGAGTGAGAGAGACGGAGTGTGTGTGTGTGTGTGTGTGTGTGTGTGTGTGTGTGTGTGTGTGTGTTTAGTTTAACTCCACAAGCGTCTGTCTGATGTCAAAACAGCTTACACTCATGCGAGACGTTTCTTCCCAACACTTTTGAGGTGGTTTGTGTTTCTGAAGAGCGTAGAAAGGAGCAGTTTCTTCATTTATACTTTTAAACTCTGCTCAGACAGAAAGTATAACAGGAGTGGTCCTAGCTACTGTGTGGACATGGGCTCTATGGGCTCACACCTCAGACTGTCATCCTCTAAAATAGCTCATGAGACAACCAGATCTTTAACCTAACAGTAATGGCAAACTGCAACTCTGACAGCACTTTTGGCCTGTACCAGCCTGTGTGAATGGTGAGGTTGCTTCGTTATTCTTCGTTTCAGAGGGTTCATCCAAGGCGTAGCTGAGTGTGAATCTCTCAGGGTTGAATCATCAGTACGAAAGATGAGCAATTTGGTTGCTTTGACAAAAAGGTGCGCCTCGAAAGTGTACATAAAAACTTGAGGAGAGAAGTCAGTCCCTCCAGAGGAACAGCCAATCACAAATCTTAAAATTCCACACTACTTATGAAGAGCTGTGTATTATGCTTTGTAAAAGCTGGATAATATGTTCAGTTCAGCAGTTTAAAATCGGTTCACTTTTAGATTGTGGGTTGAGAGTAGATGGATTTAAGTTTTTGATCCTGTTTTGAAAGAGTAACAGTAGTAAAGTTACTATGTGGAGTTTTTGTTTGTTGTGCTATGGAGCTTTTTTTTTTTTTTTTTTTAACTGGGTCCATCTTATTCACTGTTTTGTCGTGATACAGTCCTGCCACTGGTGTTTCACTGATCTACAAGTGTTGATAATATGCCAAGAATGCACCAACGCACAGTCAGGGAGAAGAGGACTGCAAGCTATTAAACATGGAAGTAAACAACGCTGGAATCTAACATTTGAGAAAAATCTGCTTTGAACGTTTCATGTGGAAGGAGACACATTCAAAACGTTTCGTTAGACCCCATGTGTGTTTTTTTTTTTACAAGAAAATTCCACAGGGCGGCTTCTCAAAAAATGAAGGTGTAATATTTCCTGGATTAGATTACAGTTCAGGGGTGCTGATGTGATCAACAAAAGGTGCTCACACACTGATGCATGTTTATTTGTGTCATAGTGAAGCTGCATCGGGGTGTAAAACTGAAATTGCTAGATTGATTGCTTGAGCTCTTAACCACATTCATGACTTCAAAACACACAAGAATGGGTACAGAGCTTTAAAATCTGGTTCAGTGAGTCAAGACCAAAAACTGGTTACAAGGCCAACTTCTTGCGGGTCCCCACATACTAAATCCGTTCTTTAGGTAAGTGCCAGTTCCACTTAACAATGATGCTTGTATAACAGTTTGACTCTGATCCATGCCCTGCTGGCAAGCAGAGCCAATACCAGTCTTTACCCCAGTGCTGGACCCAGTTTACCACTAGTCAAATAAAAAACAAAGGTTTATGTGTTAAGCATTGAGGCATTGCACACTGACTCTGTTATTTCTCCATACTATTTACAGCAAGCATCAAATCTAATGTCAATGTTTTAATTGCTTCAGAAATGGGATTGAAGTGACTATAAATTAAACAACCCAGTCCCTGTTTTTGTTCTGCAGCTAATGGACAGATGAGTCGACTGACATCAAAGGCATGAATTGAATGATGATCCAGTGCCATGCCAGTATGTCAAAAAGAAGTTAGCTCTGTTTTGGAGTGTTTTGCAGTTCCAATTTGACACAGAAACTTTCTGTAAGGCAGAAAAAGCAGCTAAAGTGGTTTTGTCATTAAATGGAGCAAAAGTTAACAGGATAAAGTAGCCAGTTTGATCCTTGAATCTGATAATAGACAGCATAACATCAGCAGCGTTAAATGGTGAGAATAGATATAGAAAAGTCGTAGATAGACAAGACACAATGTAATGGGTGATTAAAGACTTAACGCATGAGCTTCATAGTGGTTTTCAGCACCACCATAATGAAGGATTTAAGCCTTGATCTTTGTGTTTATGTCTTGCCAAACTTGCTGTTCCTAAAATCACAAAAATATTACCAACGAATACATGCTTTAGTCATCACACATGTTTTAAGAGAAGAGGGATGCATGTTAGTTGCATACCAACAATTACTTAAGTTACAGCAGTCTGTGCTGTGTACCCTCAAGGCCTCAGATGGACCAAGGGAAACAGCTTTCAAAAGCCAAATGTCTCACACACGCACACACACACTACCACAATGTAAGAGGGGATTTCCACCGCCTCCACCCAGACACAAGGACCTTTCTGATCAGCGCTCAGACCTACAATGTCTGTCCTACAGGGGCAGACAGGAAAACACATAGATACACATGTGCAATCCAGTCACAAACACACACACACACACACACACCAATGTACATTTACATCAACTGAAATGTCACATTACTGCACTCACACACAAACATGTACTTTCCAGCTGAGGGAGGCAGGGCCAACAGGCTGCAGAGGCAGCGAGGGTTAGAAGGGATATGAGGTCAGCTCTCTCTCTGTCTCATTCCAGATTCATTTCTGTGAAAATAACTATATATGTACAAGAGTGCGAGGAGATACGGGTGAGCAATAAAAACCTGAAAATAAGATACATGCATAATGAAACGTAAAACAAGAACACAAAATGTGACCTTAACAATGATTTGAATGAGCTGTATTAGCAGTATTGTACACAGGTGTATACAATACCACCTTTGTTATGGTATTATTACTAAATATTTCTAATTAAGTTATTTCAGGGAATAGTTTTAGAGTTTTATTCAACATGTTTTCCCAAATATCCTTTATGCCTGCTTACAAAGTGTCCGATTAGAATGGCGTTTCTAAATCTCTGTTGCTCTCTTTTCGATTTATTGACACAAGTCTTTGACTTTATGGGAGACGGCAGGTGCACACGCACCCAAAGCCTAATACAGATACAGTATAAAAAGTGTACGGCATATTTTGCAAACAGATTATTTAAGGACAGGTGTGCCCAAGGGACATCAGACCGGACGAGTTGAGAGTGTGTGTGTGTGTGTGTGTGTGAGTGAGTGCGACAGCTGTATTGGTCATCCTCTCATGGGGATAGTCAGTTTCCTGCCTGTGATGAATTGTTGTATGCGGCACAGCAGAAGGGCTGCAGCACATTATCAGCAGCTAAAATCTATATGGTATTGTGGAGGTTAAATCATCAGTGGAGATTAACTACAGGCACCGTCACACACACTGACATACACTCATAAACGCACAGCATAACAGGTCAGCAGGGGACAATGGTGCAAAATTTCTGCTTTTAATTTATTGGCCGAGAATTCATTGTGTAAACATCTGTTTTGAAGGGTGATGTGCCACATTTCCAGTGAACCAGCATAACCAGACCACACACACATAATGAGAAACCAAACTTTGACGTAGGCCGATTGGCAGCAGTACCAGGTTCCTGAATGAGAGAGACAGAGAGAAGAAGGAGGAGGGGGGGTAGCATCTCTTGCTTTACAAGAAACAGGGAACGATTTGATCTGAAACCCTGCGTGCGGTTACACAACACTTCCTTAAAAAGACCAGAGATGGTATGGTGAGGCAGTGGGCTGTTGTTGCTCTTCCACTTCTTACGAGCCGAATTATGACTTCATGTGCGCAGCATTGCAAAATCCATCAATGACAAGTGTTGTGAAAAGAGGGAAGAAGGGTGGTGGTGGAGCCTGTGGTTGTAAAAGCGCGTTATGTGGCCGTAAAGTATTTGTTGATTGAAACATTTCTGTAAGCCAGGTTCTGAGAAGTGTCAAAATTACATCATGGGCCTGTGTTTCGTTAGAGTTCATTAATTTGATTTACAGGGAGGAGGAATACAAATAATGTTTCAATAGATTTTTCTTGCTGTGTGGTTTTGAATTATAAACAGAAGGGAGATTAATAATGACCGAACCTTCTGTTCCAATGGAGGATTTGGGCATGGTTTACCACTTATGAATTTACAGCAGACCGTCCATGGAGCCATAATGGGTACATTTATCACTCTGGGATGCCGTATCGGTAAAACTTACTGGTGCCTTTTTCATGTGGTGATCCTCAGGAAGCAGCACTGTGACACATATTGGACGCTGACGCACAGATTAAGAATTCTGTTGTGTTGTAATGTGGCGGTGAACTATTTGAAGTACGTGTTTTGCATACTTGTGTATTTGCTGTCTGTCCCTAATGCAAAGACAGAGATGGGGACCAAAGCGTTCATGTTTTCTTCTGCGGCCACTTGGAGGAATCTGCAGGAGGAAATTAAACTGAAGAAGCTGATAACCAGCCAAAGTTAACATTTGATTGTAAATTATATGGAAAATACTTCATACGAATATCTCTGTAGTCTTTAGAACTTTTTATGGTGTCATCTTAGTCTGGTCACCTTTTAGAGGTCATAAATCCCAAAGGGCCTCATCTGGTTAAAGGAATAGTTAAACATTTTGTCTACAGGTCTACAAACACTTAAAGTGCACTAATTACAACATTGCATGTAATAAAAATGTGAGAACTTAACATTTCTGTTTGTGGACAGACTAAACAACAAATTGATTAGTGGTTAGTTGAGTAGTATCGGTCCTCATCTAACTCTCAACAAGAAAGTGAATGAACATGAACATATTTCCCCAAACTACTTTTTTTAATGCAATCACAAAATGGAGATAAATTGAAACACTGATGTCAAAAAGAAAATCTTTTTCATTGGCACTCAGGAAATGTTTGCTCAGAGGCTTTTAGGTGAGCTTGTGGTGTTGGTGTTAAACTTGTTGTTTCTGGTGCAGCGACAAGGGACATTTAGAACATATATAGAACATTGCAGTTTGACTCAGTAGAATAACAAGCAGATTCACATTCATGTGGCTTCCAGTCCGACTTGTGGCTTTTCTGCATGTATTTATTCAGTAATAAAGTCGGTCCTGACCACGAAACCTATGGGGTCACATGTAACAACCATGTGTGGGTGCTTCTGTGGCTGTTAGACCCCCTTATGGTCATTGCTTGTTCCTTTCCCCCACTCTCCTTGGACACGGTGTTCCCTGTCCTCCCCGTAACATACACATGTACACATTCCTGTCTGATTTACTATAGAACTCAGTGGGAAAGCAACACGGAAAGCTATAAATCTGAGTAGCACGCAACAACTCCCAAAGGGTGGACGGTGATACCAGATCCCCTGCAGAATCCTTGGAATAACAGTGAACAAGCCTCTGCCGTGTTAATCAAACCATCTAAATCCAGGTGGAAAACTGAAAGCTCTCAGGCTGTGAGAAGTTTATTTTAGGTGTCTTCTTGGTGAGATACTACAGGAGTTCATGGATGTAAGCCCAATTCGAAAAGGATTTATTCCTCTTGAGAAGGTTGGGTGATTTTAAGTGTCCATGTGCTTATTCAAAGAAGGGCTGAGGTCTGTAAAATGCCAGAAAATGTTTTATTCCATTCCATCCCATTGATGAATTAATTGAGCACAAAGAGCTGAATTTCCAGATAGTGAGACTGAGAATGATGAATTTGAATTCTGTGTGATATTTCTTGGAAAATCATGTGACCATGTAAATTTAACAACCTTCTTCCTTTAATTCCAAAATGGCAAATTTGTCAACCGTACTAATGCATTTTGTTACTGAGGAGCATGGAAAATATTTTAGTACCGCATATAAATCCAGTCAGAATGGGGCTTCAGTCCCACTGAGCCACCCAGAGGCCCATCCTGTCAAATTTGAACTGTGATCTTCTAACTTTTTTTGAAATGGCTTAACTGGGGAAAAACCACATCCATGTTTTTCCCACCAAGTCATGCCTCGCACATTAGACTGCGGATACGTCCTGTACACATACACATGATTCACACGTGTGCAGTTTTTTTTTCCACACACAGGGAGATACAGGGTGATTTACGCATGTGGGAGGTGAATGTGGGAGAATAACGTGAGGAGTGAACAGAGCTCAGATACAGTCAGACGTCACAAGGCCTTGGGGTTCACTCAAGCACCAGGCGTCTGCCTCGGTCTTAGCTGCTATCTGACTGGTCGTCGTGTTCTGGTGTCAAAATCTTCAATGTTTTGCTTCTGCACCTCCCTCACTCGCTCTGATAAAGCAGACAGACGTCAATGAGGCTGCTTATCCGTCCTATCAGCAACTCTTCAGCAGCGGACCTGAGAGTTTAACACCGTGCTGTCCTTGTGCTGCACTCTCCCTCGCTCTCGCCGTCTGTTTTGACTCCTGCTCCCATAAACTCTCACATCTTCTTTTCCCTCCCTTTTGCTCCTTCTCACCACAATGTCTCGCTCTCTTACTCTCAGCTTCTACACCCTCAAACATGTGTACACACACAAACGCATACACACAAACACAGCAACAGACCAGGCTTTGTCTGTGTTACCTGAGGTGAACTCCCACATCGGGAGCAACACTACTGACTGGGCTGAATGGGCCTCATTGTCACACTGACTGGCGTTTGCCCCTCGGGTTGATTAGCATGGATCAGAAGAGCCATGAACCCTGTTAGCCAAACTTCTGTCGCTATTGATACTGCTTTTTTCCTTTAATTTTCAAAGGAGCGTGTAGAGTTACGATCACAGAGGTTTACTGTTGGTGGAGGGGTGGGTCCGATGTCAGGGGTGAGGACAGATTTCTAAAATCATCAGGAAAGCTTCTGCATAATCAGGATGGGCCAGCATGCAGCTGGAGGAGAGAGACGGGGGTAACGGATATAGAGGGTGAATACGTGGGATATGATTCTGTAGTAATAGGCTGACTTTACATGCTCCTTGAGAAGATGAGCTCTAAGCTTATCACAGAAAGTAAGCCGGACCTAACAATGTATGAATTATGTAATTTTAGGAATTTTAAGTACTGGATCGCTGGGTGGAAAATGTTACCTCATATGTTCCCATGAGACACAGCGCTTACTCTCATGTCATACATGTCACAAGACAGGTCAAAGAGCAGAGGGGACTGGAAGCGGCGCCTCAAACACAGAACAGTTCTAATGCTTTGCCCAAGCAGACGTCAACAAGGGGCCCCTTAAGGGTACGGAGATCTGTCACCTAAGGCAGCGATACCATTCAAATTTAGTGTTGCTGTGAAGTAGAGCATAAAACTGGCCTTTGTTGAATATCTGAATGGTCCACATTGCTGTTATAACTGAGACAAATCAGGAATTTTGGCCAACTTTGTCTGCAGGTGTGATCATTTCACTTATTTAACATGATGAAAATATGAAAAGCCTCAGATCACTTTTACATGTTTTACTTCCAATAATGAGGAAGTAAACAACCTCAGTGGGGTGATATGTAACTAGACAGGCTCGGGACATCTGTCATGCTTCCTTTTGTTTCTTGGCTTTGACATCCCAATAACATTTCATCGAGGCCAAAGCAAGAAATCATTTTGGTCCCAAGACTTTTCCAGCTGTTGTTGAACTGTTGTCAAGAAAAACATGACTGTCTTATTAACGTTATCTTGACCGTATTAGTGTTAGTGTGTGCAGGCCTTGAAACGGAGCCAAGCCAGGCTGGTCGAGGTCAGGACGGAGCGGACTTGATGAGCGGAGCAAGAAAAAGGCATCAGAGGGGTTCTATGACGAAGGGGCTTGCGTGCAACGAAGGATCAGTGTCTCCAGTAACGTATGAAGACCAGCTGAGGCAAACCTCAAATGACCTTGAACAGCATGCCTCCTTATGATGGGTAAGCATGGTGTGTCAGTGTATCTGCGTATGTGTGTGTTTGTGTGTATATATATTCTGGACCACATAACACAATCAAATTGAAAGCCAATAAAGACTATTGGCAGTGGTGAGCATACAAAACAAGATTGATTGCTTTTGCCCATATTGGCTAAATGAAACTTCCTGATTGAATCAAGATTAAATAAAAGTTCCACCCAAGTAACAACTAAATTGGCAGGCGGCTTTCATGGCCTAACAGCGGTTTCAGAAAAACCAAAGATATCTGACTCTCATCACTGCTAAAAATCAGCCACTTCACCACAGAGTAATGGTAACCAAACCATGATTTTGCTGTTTTGTTTTCTTTGCTGATAATAATCAGGAGGATCTTAATTGAAGTGGGACATTTTATCTTTGAATTGATTTTTTTTTTTTTTTTTTTTTTACAAGGCGGCTTTCTGTCCTGTTCCACAAAGAAGGCGGTGATGGCGGTGTTTTTTTGGCAGTGGTGGCGGTGTGGGGGACCCGAATGCTTCCCAAATACCCAAACAAAAGAGCTGGTCTGTGAAGCAGAGAGCGTTTGAATCCATCTGCGCTGAGCTGAACAGGCCTGCTGGCAAGGGAATACTTCAGGGGAAGGGCAGCCGTCTACTTTATGACTGTGCTGACGTCAATGGCATAATTCAAATACTTGCAGAGCGCAGGCTTCCAGCTTTCTGAACCTGCTCTCTCTCTCTGTGGCAGGCCGCAGCTAAAACCCGACGTGGAGTTGGACTCCGGTAAAACAAAATAACAAAACAACAACTGGAGTGGAGTCATGTCAGGCTGAAATAGCCCAAAACCACATGCTCTCCATTTGCCAGCCCTTCAGTCGTCATAGAGGCGAGAGACAGATTGACAGATCTCTGCAAATTTGTTGTATATTTGCTTACTGAGAGTGAAATGTTACTCAGGAGGGGCCCTTTGAAACTGTAGCTGATTCGAGGGAAAAGACATTCTATTAGCAAGAAGTGCACATGCATTTATATGTTACTTTGGTTGAAAAGGGAAGAGGAAAACCAAAATGAAATCAATTAAACTCCTTCCTATAAAGAGCTATTCTCTTTTACTGAAAAAGGGAAGTGATACTGATTTTGTGTGTGTGTGTGTGTGTGTGTGTGTGGGTGGGTGTGTGTACGGCTTTCAGTAGCTTGACTACTCACTCAAACACGTTTGCTGTATTCAGAGCTGGCACATTAATTGATTAATTAGTCATTTGAAAGGTAATAAATCTGAAACTATTTTGATAACAACTGTTTGTCAGTTTTCAAGCAAAAATGTTTTTTTTCTTTTTTGTGTCACTTTGAATTTAAGATTATGAGTTTAACTGTTAATTGATTTGAGGATGTCTCCCTGGGCTTTTTCAATTTTTTGATATTTTGTTGCCCAAGTAACGAGTCAATTAATCGAGAAAATAATCAGTAAATTAAGCAATACAGTCGATATCACACATACAGTATATTCGCTGGGATAGAAATAGTCTTTTATTTATAGTATTTTTGCAAGTAAATGCAATTTCCTAAAAAGACAAAGATTACCTGATGATCCCTGTATTGTTTTCATTTGTTACATTTTTTATCTGCTGTTCTTTATCTGTATTGGTTTCAGCTGTACAATTATTATCTGCTGTTTACTACTACCACTACTACTACTAATACTGATAATAACTAATAATAATAAAATATGTTGTTGTTATTGTAAGAAGATGACAACAATAAGAATATTCTATGGCTATGATCAGGCACTTTGGGGTCCTGTTCCATGAGCCCCTTGAAGACCCTTGATGTCAGATGTGGAGGGATTGTTTTCCACAGTTTAAATGACATCATGACTTACAATGTGGGATAACTGAGGATGACATAACTGGATGAAGCCGTAGATGTCTGCAGACAGACTAACAGTCCAAAATTTGGTTTACTCTCACAAAAGTGAGAAAAATTGAACCTAACTGGAAAAAAAGTTTGTAGCTGTGGTCAAAACAATTTCTTGCAAGGAAGCAAGAAAACGTCAAACATCATATAACATGATTTAAAACATCAAAGATACTATTAAGATCCCATCATTTCTATCATAAATCTATTTCACTAACGTATTTCACAAGTATAGCTGCTCATTGGAAGCTTAATTTCTTGGTGGACAAAGCTGGTATAAACAAAGGCAGGGGGTTAATTTTAATCTACAACTGGTCTAGGATCTGGTTTTTCTAAAGGTTGAGACCTAAACTGACATTTGTGGTCTTTCTGTTTCTTGTTGGCTTTTAGCTTAATCAACCAATCTGAATAAGAGGACGCAGAGATATTGTTGGTTTGTTTACAACCTGAAAACTGCAACAGACCTGCAAGTTCATGCCAACACGTCGTCTCATTTAAAGGGAGCGCTATGATGATCTTATTTTGAAATTAGTATTCCTGTTTCACTCTGCGTCTTAGAAGAAGAGAAGTCCAAGACCAAGCAGAATCAAATTCAATAGGGATTACTGATAGCATTGTTGTGACTCAACCAAACCTTGCATTAGGTCTCTACATACACAAGAACATAGTAAACATACACACAAGCAAGTGGGTCTTTTCCCAAAACTCAGCTCTGGATCTCCCTTGGCTAGAGGCCGTGGAGTCTGTGCCAATGGGGGTATGGAGAGCTTTCAGAGGGGTAAATACTTGGCACTGCAGCTTCTCTCTGACACTGGAGACTTGTAAAGCAGGGGCCAGTCCTGACATTTATGGCCGCATTTCAACACCCAGTTTATTTTCAATTAAACCCAGAACGCACCACTACCACAATAGAAGTTTATGTCTGACTTTTAAAAAATCTTTCAGATTGAGTGACACAAAGATTACTTGTGACGGTCACTTTCAGGAAATGCATTCCTTCTTGTTGTTCAGTGAGGAACATCCAGTAGATTGGATGGTTGTGCCAGCTTTTCTGAAAGCAGTCAGTCAGTGTATGGAAACTTCCAGCCCTCTTTAAACCTCTTTGGGCACCTGACTGACACTTGAGAGTTTGAGGGCAGGGGGACGGCGAAATGTGACCTAATGGTGGACAAGGCATGCCAATCAGCTGGCACCTTTCTATGTCTTATTTGAGACAACACGGCTGTTGACAAACACCCCCCCCCCTCCCACAAATACAACCATGTATAGTATACAGCTCAGTCATCCAACATAACTCAAGACAATGAAATGTCAGTAATAATCCTTCATTACTTAGTTTATAAACCAACCTCATGGCCTACCGTACTTGGTGCAGGTTCTCTGTGATTAATGTTATAATGGCCATTTTAGGTGATATTTTTTACCACTAACCGTTGTATTCTCTTTCAAGTAAGTTTGACTGACTGAGAGAATTGTTTAAAATCTGTATGATCGTCTGACTGCTAATGTTTCCTGCTCTTTTCCTGTGTCACATGTTCTCAGATCGCAATTCACATTCAAAAATGACAAAATGCTACACTAAATAAACAAATAATGCCAATGAAGTTAGCAAAATCTTACATTTCCCTCTCATTTTAACCTGTATTATTATCACTACCTCTGAAATACATTTTTCCATGTTAGAATTTATGAATAAAAACTTTTTTAACTTGCTAAGACATCTCTGAACTTATTTTGGTGCAACTCCATTTAGTAAATCTCTTGAAATTAGCTAGTGCTGTTGTGTAATTTAAGAAGAACTTAACACGCAAATTAGAGATGGATTTGCAAATAGCTGGTGAAACACAATCCAGGTGTGGGGCTTATGTAACATTAGGCTAATGTCATGACATCATGGCAGCACAAGGAGAGATAGCTACATACATACATACAAACACAAAGAGGCCATTTCATTTTACGTGTCCAAATGATAGAAGAGTAGTAAACAGATGCTGCCAACTGAGGTGCCAACAAAAAACTAAAGCTAAAATAAGACACATTCTTACTTTCGCCACACACATTTATCTTAATGATACCAAATAATCTCATGTAACTATCAAAATTAATTAAAAAAAAAAAGCAAAGCCCAACCTCAGTAAGACTAACAGAGAGGTCTAAAGGACAAAGAGACTCCTGGAATGACATTGACATATAAGCGAGCCTTCCCATCACAATGTGGTAATGAGCTAAACTCTTATGCAACAAATTTCCAGTGTACAGATAGGCTCACATATCCCCCCCCCCCTACCTTTCTCTCTCGCTCCCCATTCTCTCTGAGGGTCAGAGCAGCCACCAACTCATCAATCACCAGCTACAAAGAAAAGAGAAAGAGCCAAATTCCTGGATAGGAGCAAAGGACAGAAGAGTTCATCTTTTTTAAGGCCTTTTGTTGCGTTTTCAGGTAAATTTCAGGGCTGAACTGCGTAGCAGAAAACCGATGAATATAAATGAGAAAAGTGGAAATGATTTCATTAAATTAGAATCTACTTGTCATGTCTACAGACAGACATTTTAAGGGTTGTGTGCCATTCCTATGTGTTTGCCACAGCCCACCATCCACCAAAGAGATCCTCCGTTAAGAAGCGAGGCACGAGCACCTCTGGTCTCTCATCTTAGTCCTGTCACCCCTCCCTTCTGCCACCAGCACTGACGAGGAAGACGCTGAAGGGAAAATTAATCAGCAACTATATTTGATGAGTCATTTAAGCCATTTTCAGAGCAAAAATGCTTTTAAAAAAAAGCCATCTGATTGGATTTGCTGGTAAATTCAATATTCTTAGATTTGGGGGTTTTGGTTTAACATCTGGTGAGGTCAACAAGGACTGTGGTGAAATATCATTTTAAATTATTCATCAGGAAAATGGCCTGCAGATTAATCAAGATCAAAATCTTACATCCTTAAATTTGATGCAATACATAATGTTCTACCATCTGCATGAGACAAAAAAGTAAAATATTTGCCATGATACATCAAAGTGTGGGGAAATAACGGTTGCAATGTCCCTGTAATGTGAACTTAAACCTTTATTTATCTATGCTAATTAAGTTAGGCTTCCTTTGCTTTTTTCAGTACGTTTCTGCCGGCAGCAGTTGGTTTCAGTTTTCAGTTCTGTTGCGAGTAGCAACCACCACTGACAGTTTAACAGACACTGTGACATGTGTCCAAACTAATGACACAAACTGACATATCTTTTTTTCAACACCTCACGTGCCCTTGCTGGATTATCCTCAGGCACTCTTTTATTGTAGCAGTTTGGCAAACCTTTTCATGTTTGTTCATTTTTACATATTGTATAAGTAAAAAAAAACTCATTCAGACCCATATTCAACTGAAGAGAGAGCCAAGCTAAGTGTTTCCTCATTGTCTCCAGTCTTTAAACTAAGTTAGCCTCAGCACATTCTGACCACAGCTCTGTACTTCACACACAGATATGACTAATATCATATTTTTCATCTCAAAGAAGCATTTCCCAAAAAGCTTGAACTACTCCCTTATTACCTGCTGGAGATTGTGAGTAAGAGGACTGACACTGTTACGCATTCACACACAAACGCTTACTGTATCCTGTATGACACAGAAGCTCTGGTAGAAAATATTATTGGTGACGTCAACTTGTCTCCAGGAGTCGGATCATAAAAACAACAGTTAGATCTGAGCAGAGCCGCAGAGCAGGCGGTTTGGAGAAGGGCCGTGATATTCCTCACGTTCTCTCTGAGAGCAAACATACAGCTACCCACATCTGTCACAGAGTGTATACACACTCTCACACACACAAACTGATGGCAGGCTCTCACTTACATACACAAGTAGACTCCCAACTTCACCTGATGATGCAAGGTGGGCAAACAAGAGTTGAGTAAACACACACACATACACACACACATATATGAATACACAGTGGGACGTGCATTTGTCCAAGTAGCCACTAGCCACTAGCCAGGGTTGTATACACATTACATTTCTAAGTAGTGAGTCAGTGTTACCGGCAGGGAATAGAGAGAAAGACAGAGGACAGTTAAATGACTTTTGTGGTTTAATAGTTATTTCAACTGAGCGGTGGTTCCCGCTCCTCTTCTGAACTCTGGTTACGTCTCTGTGTGTGACACATAGTGGAGATTGTGTGTGACAATAATGTTTGGACAGGCAGTGTGGCTGCCTGGAAGGATTCCGATGG
Source organism: Pempheris klunzingeri (assembly GCF_042242105.1). Taxonomy (NCBI): domain Eukaryota; kingdom Metazoa; phylum Chordata; class Actinopteri; order Acropomatiformes; family Pempheridae; genus Pempheris; species Pempheris klunzingeri. Next base: position 21,543,465 of record NC_092017.1, on the reverse strand, counting down.
ATGGAAATACAGAGAAAGCAGCCAGCGCTCTCGTCATCTCATTTTCTTCCTCATGCATGTGCCACAGTTCACGGCTTTTAAATTTCAGTGGTCAAGACATCAAGGAAAAACAACGTCCAAACTAAACGACAAAATAAGTCATCATTGCCCTCCAAAATGACCCGTAGAAATCTGGCTCAAATCAGCAGGATGACATAATGTTTCTACAGTTAAGGTCTGATTAAGTTTGTGTACAAAAAGTACTTGGAAAGAATATATTTTAGGTTGAATAAAACTACTGGGTTAAAGTTAGGAAATGTCTGTGGTCATGGTAAAAGGAAGCCAGCATTGATTTTTGGTAGAAAATGAGAAGCCAACAGTGGTCTCTCATGTCAGACTCCCAGGCTTTACTGATCCAACCATCAACTGTGACCTCCTGTCTTTTGTCGGGTTAAAACAACATCAAGCTAGAGTGCTTCTGCCTTTGCTTCTGAGACACAAATGTTAATAAAAGGTCCATGTCAGGTAAACGTAGATCACTTTGGGCATTTATACCAACGTTTGGTAACAGTAGCCAATGCTTGTGGAGCAGAGTAGCAGGCTGCTGTTCAGAGGAATAAACTTTCACACCTAAAAAGTAAATCAAGAGAAAGTCCACCATGTTGCAGCTCTGGTCTCCTAAAAATCAAGATGATGGAAAGAAGAAGGGTTTAGGAAAAAATGAAAGTGGTCTGATGATCCTGACAAACACATTTTGCCAGGATGCTAGATTTATGGAGGATGTCATAGACTTTCATTACAATTCTTTGTAATGGAAATCTTAATTGTTAGTTATTAAAAAATGAAACAATGTTTGTCAGCGGACAGCACTGTCTGGGCATTCACCACATCCCAGTCTGGCAATGACAGCCTCATGCATTCATGTCAAGTGGTTTGAGGGCTTAAGTGTCCTTCTGACAGAAGACAAGCCTTACTTTTATTAACTGAAAATGAGACAACTGTAGTTTAGAAGAATCACTCACCTTCACAGAATAACAAACTACAACTCACTTACATAACCAGGCTTTATTAAGACTTTTGCTTATTACATTTTTGTGCTGTTTTCAAATGTAAATATTGTATAAAGCCATTAAGTTAGAGTTTTAAAGATAAAAAACTAATATAAATAAAACGGACCAAGTTATGCCTGGTGTAATTTATTTTATTTATTTATTTTTTGACATCTTGAATGAAGGACTTTTAATCATTGTAAGTCTTAAAGCATAAAATCAGTGGTGAGCAGTGAATATGCTCAATTTGTACATATTTAAATTTGTGCATAAAAACTCACTATATACCAAAGTTGACAGGACAGTAGTTTCAGATTTATTCGGACAGAAAACAGCAGCAGCAGCTTGGCTAAAATATAGATAATAAATATGAAGTGTGGATTATATGAATTGTCTGGATTTGTCTGACGGTGTTGGCTCTTCTGCAGCAGTGGCAATAATGTGCAGAAAAGACTGTGAGGCAGAATGAAGGTAGTAAAAGGCCCTTAGCCTGCAACAGATTCTTTTGGTGCCAAGAGTAATCCCATTTACAGTTCCAAAAGTCTGTTTTTGGCAACATACAGAGCCAAAAACCAAAGTGTGCACGACACAAAGTGCAGCCCAAACTGCTGCAGTCCGATTAGTCTTTGCAGCCCTGTGACAGAGTGCATAGATGAGTCATCAGAGGACACTGCTATGAGTGGATCTTTGTCCTGAATCAAAACTCTGATCTGTGAGGGGATCACACCAAACACAAAGTGACCATCTGAGTGCAGACAGACATTATAGTAAGGGTGTGAGAGAGAGAGATGGGCATTCAGTGGGAGCAGAAGAGGATAATACATGACCCGGGGTTAAGCACCTGGGAAACAGCAGGGTCCTCATAATGAGCCTGACACTGTCCCCTTCCTCAATGAGATACACTGTTCACTGTGTAGAAATGGACAAAAACTGACACCTAACAATTAATTAAATATTATCAAGCCAAACGGGGTTTGGAGGAGGAACTCACCACTGTTTGGGTTACTGAACACCGGATACACATTTCATTTTAACCAAAAAACGAATACAGTAAAACTTTTTGTTTTCATACTTCAGAAATTCTACACTGAAATTATGAGATAACATCATACTTGTAAATTAAAGGGTTGGTTCACCCAAAGTATGAAAAACTTTTCTACTTACTCTCTTTGAATTGGCATCAAGCCACTTAAACTGTATTGATTTAATGTGGGCAGGTTTTCAGATATCCATCTGAGATTATGATGAGCATTTAATTTGTGGTGCTGACAACATTTCAAGGTTACAGGTTACTCTGGATAATCCAAACGCTGAGAGTTTTTTTTTAGGAATGATTCAGAGAGAAGAGGCTCCACTGAAAACTGTTTATTCAGAATAATACAGATTGTCAAGAGAAACTGGGTCACTGTTGTCTGAAAAAGACAGTAGCTGTTGGCAAAACCACCAGGTCCTTTCAGCTGTTCGGGAGCTTTCCATCATGTAACTTGACCTTCTTCAGTGGGTGACGTTTGTCCACTTGTTATCCAATTTGGCTTTAAAGTTGGCATTGAGAGTTAATTCTTTGGCAAAAAAAAAGAGTCCTGTGTTCTTCCCCATTGTTTTGGGGTGGAGGCTGATATCTCAGACATCTATCTCAAAACCTGGACAAATAAAACTAAAACTACCTGCACAGATAGATACCACAGGTGGTAAGTGGGGGGGGGGGGAAATGGTGTATTTGGGCCTCAGGTGAATTGGCCCTTTAAGGCATAAAAATCATCATCACTACACAATTAGCAAAATTCTCTAATGCTGAACTAAAGAGAGAAAATATGTTGTAGTTATATCTTGTTTATTTTAGATTTATGAGCTCTGGGGTGAGAAACACCAACACAAGTGCCAACATAACAGACTAATCTAATACATGTGTTGCTAATTGTAGAAAATATAAAGTGCATTATTGCGATACTTTGCCCCTTCACTTAAGGAGGGAGAAATGAACAAAACCAAGAGCTTTGTTCGATCAGGTTGAACGCCACTATGTCACCTTTAACACAAAAACACACACACACACAGACTATAAATGGAGAAAAAGACAGACAAAAGCAGCTTTGTGGAGTTCTATCTGTTGAGAAAAGCATTGAAGCTTGACTGATGAAGATCTACAGACACATACTGTACCGTATACACACATATGAACACACACATAAACACACACCAAGACACTAAGAACTGGTTCATGGGTACAATATACACATTCCAGTCTAGAGCAAACACTGAAGGTCTGTCTTTTTCTCAGGGAGAGAGTCTGAAGGTAAACAGTCTTATCTATAATCACCAAGAACAGACACTTCTCTCCCTACGATGACTTCTCGATACACTGTACGAAACCAGTTTCTATGTGACCAGCAGTTCACCTTGCATAGCCCAACACACCACGCACACCACTTAGTGCTTCAGTTGTTTAAACTGCGCTTGTTTAAACTTTGCTTGGTCAACATCATGCACATTTTGTACTGTACAGTACGTGCTAATTTGTACTGTACGTATGATTGACAATGAGTCACAAGAGAGAAACCTGACAGCCTACTTGCTCTGTTATTCCATGTAGTTACACTTTTAATATCTCACGTGAACGTTTATAATTTCACCTGTTAAACAACTCTAGACACTGGACTTGTTGTTCCATAGCAAACTTACCAAGACTATCCGCACCTTGAAAACTAATAACAGGGATGTAAAATCTCAACTAATTTTGACCGTAAAAAAATGTAAAACTACAACAATTGCACACAACATTAAATAAAGTAGTTTTAATATCTCAATAAAACACTGTTCAATGATTTCATTGCAAAAGAGAAGTAAACCACATCACTGGATTTCCCCTTGGGTTGGATTAAAGACAGCTGTTGATGGGAGAGACCCCTTAAAAAAAAACACCACCAGATAGATTTAAAGAAAAAAATATATATTTTCAACAACTTTCTATATAACTGTGCGCTGAAACCTTCCATCAACAAGACTCATTGTCAGCGAAGAGTCAGACGTGCAAGTGGCTCTGTGAGGCCTTACTTAGGAACGCTGGTGCTTTCAGCTAAATGCTAACATCAGAATGCTAACATGGACACAATTCTGAAATGCTAACGTCTAGCAGGTATAATGTTTGCCATACTCACTAGCTCATTAGCATACAATCATTTGGTAACTAGTACTGAACATGAAGTATGCTTTAGACCAATGATAATGTAATTTCTTTGTAAATCGAAGGTACATGAAAAGTTAGAGGATCACCAAAGTTTTTACTGTTCATCCTGAGGGGGGTGGTAATGTGTGCATTTCATGATAGTTCATCCAAATGTTGTTGAGATATTCCACCAAAAACCTCAGCTGTGAACCTCATAATAGTGTATAAGTGAACGGATCAACAAGAACATTAAGATTCGTCCTCTGGGGCCAATGAATGTCTGTTTAAGATTTCATGGTAATCCAATGGTTGCTAAGATACTTCCTCAACATGGACCAAAGTGATGGACTCCCCGATCAATATTGCTTCCCCCTTCAGTTCATAACAGGAGTTGTGATGTTTCAGCCTGTGTTAATGGGATGCAAGTCTGGCTGTCTGTGCTCACTGTGCATGTACAGTGTCAGATAAAACTATATTAAGACTTATAATTAGGCTTTGCTCTACAGTCTCTCATCAAATCTACACCATTAAATTCAATTCTGATCAAACAAATGTTCTCATTTTGGGTGATAAAAGTGAAAGAATAATCGAGTGGCTGAGCGATAGTGTGTTTGATTTCATTGCAGTTTATTTAACATGAGAGTAAATCAGACAAGCAGATCTCTATCACGACTGCTTGTGTAGAGCCAGGTTTAACACCAGTCTGTGAACCAGCCAGCCAGGCCATAGATGACTTGTGAATGGGGTAATGAGTGTTTTCATGCTGGGGTTTGTGACGCAGGTCAGGCCCCGTCTGCTCTTTGTCTCTGTGTCACGCCAAAGGAACTCATTTGTCCCCAGAGAAAGATGGATGAACTGTTGTAGAAAAAGAGCCTGCGGGGGGTGTTGAAACACCTGGGAGTGTGTGTGTGTGTGTGTGTGTGTGTGTGTGTGAGGAAGTCGCTGTTGTCCCAGTGGCCTGTTTCCTCATTAGTGTCACAGTCCTGCCCAGTGTGGATTTCCTTCCATGGACAGAGACGTGTCTGTGTGACAAACACACACATTCATACACATTCACAAAATACTCACTCTTGTCGTACATGCATTCCAAACTTATCTTGTATCATTTGTACACTCTCATACACACACGTACACCCAGACTGCACCTGCCAAGCCTGGTTTGACGCATTTCTGGATACAAATCAGTCCTCTGGTAGAGGAATTCCTCATCCTGTCTCTCAGTCAAAACAGGGACACCCTTGAGTGTCAGCACTATATTAATGGAGGTCTCTGAACTTTAACAAGGTTAATGTGAAGAGCATCTTATATAAACCTGCTATTGTGTTCCTTTACTTGTATAATTTTTTTGTTGCACTGACAGGTGCTTCTATTGTTTTGTCCACCATATTCATATCGGTGAGGGTGGGATAAATAACAGAAACACCTGTTTCACCTGTGTAACGCAATACAGCTTAACAGCACCTCACACCCCATTCTCTGACATGATTATACAGTTCTCACCTCTTTCAAATACTTTCAACAAAAACTGAATATTAAAACCTTCATGTGTCTTCATGAATCAATTCAATACTATCATATACTTTTACATATTGGAGGGGAGTGTTGCAGTTTCTTCTAAGTCAAAGGGTTCGAAGACAACATTGATAACACTGAGGCTTTGCCTTTCATAAAGTGAAATACTATGTATGATTCAATCCTCCTTCTGCCATCAGGAAGCTTTGCACAGTACTTTAAAATGGTTAAAAGAAATAATTAGAGAAGGATGCTCTTTCTTTAGTGAATGGATAGCAGCAGCTGTAAACTGAATATGACCCTGAACTTCACAAGCTGTTGCTATCATTCATTCAGCTATTGTCAGTGAGCAGCCGCTACCTGCATGCTGTGCCAGTACTGCCAGAAACATGCATACAAAGTGCTAATATCTCGTCATCTTGGTTTCCAATAAACAAATGTTCCTGTTTGTTCTGTATTACAGCTCACAAGATCTTATCAAAGGTCCACAGGCTGTGCAATACTACCCACACACTACTGTTGATGCTAAGTAATTTTGTCGGAAATCTTTCCACCCGGAAATGCAACAGAAAAACAAACAAACACCGAGGTGCCACATAAGAAAAAAAGAACCACTCTTGATCTGATAACAACACACAGTCAAATGCACATGCTGCCTGCATAGGGCTCTACCATGAGGACCTAGCACATAGCAAGTCAGGTATGGACAAACAAAACACAGTGCCTGGCACACATCCACACATCCACACTCTGCTTGTTTATCTTGCTAAGAGCAGTTGCAGTAAATCCGAGGGGGCAGTTATTCGACAGATATCGCAGCCTTTCCTGTCAGCTGTCTAAAGAGTTTCCGTAAGAGAAACCCAAACCTTGTCACCATCATAAGTTTTTTCTCTACGGTTTCACCTCCCTACCCTGCCCGGTGACCGGTCACTCTGCCTAGATACCTGAAACAGTTAAAGTAGGGTTTAGAAATGTTTAAAACCTCTGGTTATTTTGTCTTTATGTAATGGAGTTTAATCCCATTTTGACCTAACATCTAGCCTCAAACATTCATACATGATGCAGAATAAGGTTGCAGTACAGTACTTGTATAAAGTGATATTTGGAAGTCTGCACAGTAGCCAGACTGCTCTGGGAGCACCCACAGAGGCTATTAAAGTAGCCAGGAGCGGGAAGTAGTTAAGAGGGCAGGTAACACAAGACACCCAGAGACAGAAATACTCAGACTTATTAGCTACCAACACAGAGAGAAACGGGGCCAAGAATATGTTTCTCAATACCTGGACACCTGGAAAAGCACAGAGAAGAGGGGACAGAACGAGAAAGAGGGAAGGGGGGTTATAGACGTACGGCATTGCTTTGACCGGAATAGAGTCGGGGTTGGAGGAAAAAGGAGGGAGCTGCTGCCATGGCAACAGCTCATGTTGGCATTTTGTGGACATGCACAGAGGAGTGTGAGGCGAGAGACAGACTGATGGGTTGGCAGATACTGTATCTGTGACATTTAGACATGCTAGCCCTCTCATAATATCCCTTCTTGAACCAATGCCACATGAACACCACAAGGCTGGCAACAATCCAGCATTACCTCACCAGCCAAAAATGGTTTGTTGCCCCAGAGGCAATGTAGATGTTATTTCTGACATGTGATTTCAAAGAGCAAATGAAAGCATTAGTAAATTCCTATTAATCATATCCTAGCAAATTCATTTAGTATACAGCTTCCAGATGGCAAGTCCATGGTGGCCAAATTTCCACCGATTTCCACAGCCACTATTCCCATCTTGGGTGCCACATTCCAGCAACACAATGTCGTTTATTGTACATTAAATACTAAAAAAAAATAGACCTAACAGCTCAGCTAGGTGCCACATTTAACAAATAAACAGCAACATGCTTAATGCCAGATATTTTCTCTTGGAAATAAGTAGTAAGTGTGCAGTAGGAGTGAGCATGTATATGACATTCCAAGACTGAAGACAGGCCCTGATTATAGACATTGGTAGTGCTGATCCAAGATCAGATTTTTTAACACGTATTGCCTTTGAACAACAATCAATCAAATCAAAGAGATGAGCACACTGGTCACCCTGTCAGATATTCATCTCTGTTTGGAGTCAGCAGACTGCATCAGTGAGAAACCCCAGACAGATGCACCGCTGTGGAGGAGTTATTGCTACTGAAGCCTCTGGCGTTAGCTGGGCGTGTCACATGACAACCTATTATGAGATACTGGTAAATAAATGCCTGCATAGACATAGCTTCTCTGTGTGTTCGTGTGTGTGTGTGTAGAGTATGTAGAGTACTAAAGAAGAGCAGTAGTGCTGCACATATATATGATATATAATGCAGTCTGAAGGGAAGTGTGCATTTCCTGCAGCACACTTCATGCTCACCACATCAGGCGTCATGCGTGTCTTTTTTTTTCTTTCCACTAACAACAAAACACGCTAAGTGACAGCCCATTGTCTCAAGGAAGACTGTTTAGATGGAACAAATTAAAACCTAAAACCCTCTGTATAACAGTCAACCTTTGATCTGGTTATTGTCAGCAGTTTTTTTATGTAGTGGCTTTTTTTGGCATAATTGCTGTGCTTTCAAGAACTGTAGTGCATGACGAAGCTCATTATGTCAGACATACATTTCATTGCAACACACTCATGTGTAGCTATTGTGATTTGTCTAACAATGAATCATTAGTAATATCTTTATGGCTACACACATCAGGGGTGTGCACAGCATATCAATTAAAATTCCTTTAAAATAGCCTTTAGTAGGACAAAACATACACATGACAAAATGGTTGGGTTTTTCTCTCATTCTGTACATTCTACTTGTGTATTGATGGCCAAAAAGTTCACATTTTTGAAATAAAATTGAGGCTTTTATATTCTAATCAGCAGCATTCTCCTGTGATAAGAATGGTACAAATACACTGGGGTTTAATTTATCCATCATCTCCAGTCTGGGTAGGTGGATATTTTCACAAATGCCAGTAAAATAAAACTTAGAAACTATAACATCCATGAGCCACATCATGAGCTCTAATGACAAGTCTACGGTGTACTGTGAGAAGTCTTGAATCACAGACAGAACGTGTTTTGTTTCTCTGTTTTTGCTTTAGAGCCTCCAGGCTCCTCATCTCCAGCCCCCTCTCCCGTTTTCCCTGCATCACGTCTTCTCAGGCACCTTCTTGGTTATTCCTCCTCCTTTCTCAAGACAACCCTTATCGACGCTGCCCTCTCACCTCATCACTCCTCATTGCCTCCTTTCATCCCTCCTCCTGTTCTGTCTCTCTTGTCCTTCTCTTGTCTCTGTGACCTCCTCAGTGCATTCCTGCACGCACTTGATCCACTGTATGGTGCTGAGAGCACAAGGTTGTCTGAGGGCTGAATTAAATAACATTCATAAAGAGACTGTTGAGGTTTTCTTTGTTCACTGCTCACTGCTCTGCTCTATGTAACCCTGCTGGCACAGAGAGATGACACAAAACTGTGTGCTTTTCAGTGACTTGATGAAATTGTGCAAAAAAGATCATCTTTTTTTGTTCTTAACTGCAGCCCAGAACAACAAACTGAAATCGTGGATTGTTGAGTTCATGTTATACAACTGAGAGAGGGTAATTGAGGATGACAAATCCTTATGCAGCACCTTGAAAAAAAAGAGGGTAACTGCTGTTTTAAGATTCATCAAATTGGGTTTGCAGCTCATGAAAAATTAACCTGTTTATATTTCATTGTCTGATCAGCGTAGCTTAGGGCCCTGAATGCCATCCCATATAATTAACGCTCTCCTGGCTGACTCCACCAAACTCTCAGATGGGGTTTTATGAGAACAGATTTCACTTTTACTTTTACAGGATGTGATAAATTAACCCTTTACATATATTGTAACAGTCTACAACCATTCTTGCAGATCTGTTCAAGCTAACACTTTGATGTTTAGCAGCTACATTGTTTACTTTTCTCACCATCTTAGTTCAGCATGTCTGCATGCTAGCATTTGCAAAGTAGCACCAAACATATACAGTGGAAGAGACTGATGAGAATAACATTAGTTTTACCGGAGTTTGCTTATAAACCAAAGTTATTTTTTTTAAACTCATGATGGTGTTAGTTGAAAAGTAAAGGGATTACCAAAGTTATTAGAATTCATTCTGGAGAACATGAATGTTGTCAAGGCAATCCATCCAATAACTGTTGAGATATTTCCCTCAAAAACGTAGATATTAACCTTATGGTGGTGCCGTAGGAAAAATCACATTTTGTGCCAATTCTGCAAGCATGTTTAACAGCATAAGTACAAACTTGGTGGTGGTCTATGAAGAAAGGTCGGGGGGATCACCAAAGTCAGTAAGATTTTCGTGGCAATCCATCCAATGGTTGTTGAGATATTTCAGTCAGGACCAAAGTGGTGGACAGACAGACTGACCAACCAACCGACCGACCGACCGACCGACCGAGTGACATTGCCATCTGTAGAGCCTTGCTGTAGCTTAAAACTAATGGCTGAAAACCAGACAGATGGGCAACATATTTTCCCGACTATAAGTCTAAATCAGTGACACAGTCCAGTAAGAATTTCCTGGTCAGACAAAGATAAAGCCGTGTGTCTGTACCACAACATACACAGAAAAACTGTGCGCTGTGTTTTCTTACCCTATTGCATAACAGTTCCATATTGTCCAAATACCTTTCACCTATGCACTTAACACATACTTATTGTTTAGTGTTGACCAAACACCAGCTCCTAGCTTTGAAATAACAGGGCTTCTTTTTTGGGAAAATGTCACGGGGGGGCCTGCCCGCCCCATATGAAAACACCGACACAATGGAAAGGCACAATGGGATTTAAAAAGCCAACTCGTTGACACCTTTCCACACTACCGAGCAGCCAAACACATACGTGCACACACAGTGCGTATGTGAATAAGGTCGGAAGAGTTCAAGAGCCCTTTGCCTCACATATATCCTGTATGACAGCATTTCATCACAGAGGCCGAGCTCGCCAGGAAGTCGGGTCATACCTTTTTGAGGTTCTCACAGCTAAATGCTGTAGAAATGGGACGGAATATTTCCTGGCCCTGTTATGACACTATGACATAAAGCAGCTGCTTTGGATCAGTGGATCTCTATTATGTGGAAATTTTCAGCACATGTGCGGGCAGACCTCGCTAACCTGTTTTGTGATCGTGACGTGATAATGGCAATGAGCCTCAGTTATAGTTTTCATTATTACATTCAATAACCGCAGTGTTGAAAGACACTGCAGCCTGAGGACCATAATAACGTCTGGAACATGCATACTGCCAGATATGTCTGAAAACTGTGATTTGCAGTCAAAATAAGTTACGGGTGATATCATGCAAAAAGCTCCACTGCAGACCTGTATGACGCAACTCATGTTTAAATCATCTTGGCCTTATTTGATCCAGATTATCTGTGCCATACAGTGCTTGTCCTACCCAGCAGCCCATAGGGTACTGCGTGGTTAAGAGGGCACTAGTCTCAATTGAAGCATGATGTTAACTCTTAAAAATACATATAACTTATCGTCTAGACAGCATTACAATGTGCGCTTTGTGCTTTAATACTGTGACACTACAAGATTAGAACACGAGGCGCTGGCAAACAAAATTAACAGAACACATGGCTCTGTGTCTATTTCCACTCACCACTGAATAGATTAAGGCACACTGATAGAGTTGGCTCAGGTTGCATAACATGTTTTCAATGCATATACATCCTCAGTTCAACTGAGGCACACACAGCATTGTTGAGTTGGAGGCTTGTGCAACATAAATTGCTTGAACATGAAACATTTTCAAAGAGGGCACCGAATTAACATACTACTTTTTTTGCTTGCCCTTACCCTGAGAACTTTGTCCCATTATTCATGATGTAAACTAAACATGATATTAGTTTCAACCAACTGATTTTGCATGACGCAAATATACTGAGATAAACCTCAGTCATCTATTTAACCAGTGAAATCCAGCAAAAAACAGCGGCCTCCATTAATGCTTTAATGCTGCCTCGGCAACTCCTTGTGTGAGATTTCTTTGCTGATGAATGTAATGTAATGTAACTTGTAAGAGCTGTGCAGGTTTATGAAGCTACAGTGCCTACAACTGTCTAAAACATGTTAGGAGAAACATGCTGCAGCCTCAAAAATGATCCAATCATTATGATGCCGCACGTTTTCCTGATGGAAATGTTTTGGGCCGTTTGCCCTTGTTGGCCACCGTACATGTGATTTGTACCTTTAATGGATAACAAGATACTGAAAGTTTTATTTTGCGCCTGTGGAGTTGTTTTAAGCAGAGTATCCACTTCACTCAGAGGACACGCACCTATCTCATGCCTTAATATTCTTTTGATTTGTTTAATGAATGGCAGTCAGAACATGCATGTTATGCAGTTTTAGCTTTATATTCTTTATCTGTCTGCACACAGAATTAGGGGAATTCACCGTGTGCCCCGAGAGAGGGTGAAACAGGTCCACCTGTGTGTAATGTAGAGTGATTGTGCAGCAATGTAGATATTCATGTATCATATCATTGTGTCAGCATGTGCATGTTTGTGCAGTGTGTGTGCAAAGACAATAGGCCTTTGTCTCCTTGCATCCTATTTTTCTCCTGTGGGCTGACGCAGACATTCGTACACACACACACACACACACACACACACACCTTGTCTACACACAGTTCCTCCTGGCTTCCGTCAAGTTACAACAGTTTAGAGACAGCAAAACAGGAACAATCTGATCTTCTCTTCCTGCCTCACGCTTCCTGCCCTCCCCCTCCTCCTCTGATGATGATAAAGAGAGAGAGACAAACAGATGAATGAAAAGGAAAAATAAAGACTCAAGGGGCTGAGGGGAAAAGCTGGACAGAGGTTGAAAATGAATTAGACAGAAGATGTGACTAGGAGGTGGTCGGCAGCGCAGATGTGGTCTGAGATCATGGGAAAGAGCTGAGGGGAGATTCTGTGGCAGGCAGGCGCTGACTGCGCTCAACAAAACTACAAGAATTTGATATGACGCATTTACCAGTGAAATACTGCATCATTTTATGAAGTTTACTACAACTTGTAGTACAACAAGTTTTAAGAAGTGTACTACAACATGTTAAAATATATTTAAGAGAACTTTTGGATTATAGTTAATAAGTTAGGATGAGGTTTTAATGGGCAAAATAGGAGTGACTTGATCTTTTCATGATTCGTTATTATTACGACGACACTTTAAAAAACTGTGATGTTGTGCTGCACATAAATACATGACAAATACATTTAAATGAGCAACTAACAGTTGCTTTTGTTATTATTTAATCTGTTTATTATTTCCTTGATTAATTGCTTTGGGCTATTAAATGGCAGAAAAAAGTTTAAAATACCTGTTACAATTTAAAACCCACGGAAATATCTTCAAATTGTTTTGTTTTGTCCAACAAACAGTCCAAGACTAATAATGATAAATGACCAATAATGATGAAAAACCAAAAATACCTAATAGCACAAGTAATAAAACAAATAATTAACAAAATAGTTGCTGATTAATTTCCTGTCGATCAACTAATTGATTATTTCAGCTGTAGTCTAAATTACACAAATTACAAAGTATGATGCACGTGTCGTTTAGCAGAGACATTACAGCAACCAAACTTTATAATACAATAATAATACTAAAACCGACATAAAGTTAATTTTTGAATTGAAGACCATAAACAACAAACTAAAAGCTCTAACTGTGAGGATGTTTAATATACAATTAAACCTGTAGAATAATGTCTTTCAGACATTTTCTTTCTTTGCATCTTCTGAAGCAGCTCCTTATGTAGCACATGGCTACACCTTTACACTGCGTCACAGTGCTTGTTTGTAAGATTCATTTCTATTGCTATGATCAAAAAACGATCGATAGGATGAATACGGGTCAGAACTGCACATAAAGAAAATGAAAGAAATGTTTTGCAGAGTCCCTGCAGTCAGTCCTATTTAAACTCAGTGGCTGTTGTAAGGGAAATTAAGTTGATTGTAATTTGGTGACAACCTTGTATGCCCTCGCACTCAAAGGTCATGATGCACGTTATGGAGCTGATTTACCAGAGAGACACACACACACACAAACACACACACACACACGCACACACACACAAACTCAGAGCACCTGATGAGCTGCGGTTCTGAAGAAGGAAGTGAAAACTCAGTCCATCTGCTTTGACAGGAAGTCAACAGAAGCCACATACAGGCTTGCTGACGTCAATCAGAGCCACAGGAACACCTCCCCACAGCGCGCACACACACACACTCACACTCACACACATATTACTCACAGTGATGTATATATGCCATGAGAGACACTCATTCGAGTCATACACCCTCTCAATCTGCAATTGCAAAATTACAAACTTCAAATATCATTACATACTGACCACTCCATTGCACACACATCAATGTTTTAGTAGATGCTCATCACACACTTACACACTTACACACTTACACACACACACACACACACACACACACACACACACACACACACACGCGCGCGCGCGCGCACACACACACACACACACACACACACGCTTTCTTTTCAACAACATACATTTCAGTATAAGCACAACTTAACTCGTTTAAATGTGTGGGTGTAATTTCCTTGCAGTGTTTTGGTTAGAAATGATTAAATGTGCTGGAAAAAAATACACTTGTGTTTTTTGTGAAAAACAAAAAAAAAACATTGTTATCTTTGTGGAACTGGCTGAGTTTGACTTTGATGTCATACCTGCCCCAAGTTGGTTTCATGTAAAGTATGTTGGTGATTTTATGGTTAACTACGCTTACTGTTCTCGGTTTCGTTGATGCTCATCTCAGTCCCTCTTTACACAACAACACACCTCACTGTTTTCAATGGTCTGCCTAGAATGTGGGAACATCCACCTACAGATGTGAAGTTAAAGGTCTGATACTTCATTGTTTTATCATAAAAACTAATGATACACACACTATATACTACTACATTTACTCGCCAAAACACCATATTGGTCCTGCAGTAAAAAAATATCGTAAAAACGTATATAAAATGTAAGAGCCTTGAACATTTCTGTGTGGAGTTTGCATGTTCTCCCTGTGCTTGTGTGGTTTTTTCTCCTTTTTAGCTCCCCATCAACTCCTGAGGGAAATATCTGGCTCATAAGTTATTAAATGCTCCACTTTGATCACCACCTAGTCTCCGATTGTGTCTGTCTGCCATTTGGTGCTATACAGGTAGTGTACAGCCAATTATTAGAGTTTTTTGCTGAAAACTGCTGCCTGCTGCGCTCGAAAGCTACGCTATGAGTACGGTGAGAGTGAAGCAAAACAGGCGAGGCAGATAAAACATTAACTGAAAGTCATTATACAGCTCCACAAAGCTGAGGGGGATCTACAGATTCAGTGAAAATTCTTTGCAGATTACTACGAACGGCCACTTTCAAATTGCCACATTGTTTTCATATAGTCTTTGATGCATCGTTATTATAAAATTGTCATATAGATCATAGAATATCTGAAATCTCCAGTTTTAAAAGCATTCATAAACACACAATCAAATGCGTATAAAGTATGTGTAAAACCAATTTTCATCATGTGTCCAGCATCACAAAAAAAAATTATTCACGAGCAATACACTTTTTGCAACCACGTACACTCACATGTATAGCGCTCATGTCCACTCATATACTTTTACACACTGCCTCTTACTGGCGTAGACATGTACTTGCACACACAAACTGTACACTTAGACACACACACTCACACTCACACTCACACAGCTGCTTAAAATCAAACATGATCAAAGAAAATAAGGGAGGTTTGCTGTTGTCTTTGAGGGAGCTGCTTTAATAGACCATAGTGTGAGTGAGTCTGAAAGCGTTTGTCTGAAATACCAGTTCATTTGTGTTGTGAACAAGATTAATGAGCTTGACGACAAAATAGTCTGGACTACATTGTTGGAGCTGGAGACAGATGGCGCAAAAAGTGAAAGTCGTCACGTACGCGAGTTCATGAGCGAAGGACGAGGCAGAGGACATAGGCAGGGAGGGAGCCAGGGAGGCAGGAGAAAAGAATCAAAAGAACAAGGAAAAATTGTGGCAGGGGGAAAGTTCAAGCCAGATATAAACCAGATACGTAGAAAAAGATGCATGTTCTTAACACAGCTTTCAGAAGTCAGAGGCAGGACTTTCCTACGATCCTCTTACCTGGCAGACAAACTCTGGTGATTGGAGGCTGAGTTGTTGCTGCAGGAGACCTCCTGAAAGAAGGAGAGAAAGACAGAGAAAGAAAGATGTTAGAAAATAAATCAAATACCCTACAAATATTCTGCACATAATCTTCACCTTTGAAGGGTTGGTTCGCCCAAATCACAATTAACATTTTCTCATAGTAAGGTGTAAGAGCTTAAAGGGTTAATCATCTTTGTTAAAGGAATAATTCAACATGTGGCTGTTACTTAGAAGATTAATACAACCATTATGTCTGTACTGTAAATATGAAGCTACCGCCTGTAGCTAGTTAGCTTAGCATAAAGACTGGAAGCAGGGGGAAACAGCTAGCACAAACTGGCATTTTTCCATTCAGTTTATGATTTAATAAAGACATATAACATGTTAATCAGTGAGCCCGGGACAGAAATGTTGTTACCTTAGGACAGGGCTAGCAGCTAAGCTAAGCTAAGCTAAGCTGCTGGCTGTAGCTTCATACTAAATGGACATACATGAGACATCTTATCATGTAACTCTAGGCCACAAAGCAAGTAAGTGTATTTCCCAAAATGCCAAACTAGCCGATTCCTTTAATTGACTCTATAAGTATGACAAACTTATGTGTCTGTTCTGGAAATTGACATGGGGCGCCCCCCCACCCACAGAGCATATTTCTATGGCATCACTCAAAACTGAAAGGGAGGTCAGACTTATTCCTTTCATCAGTTTAGTCTGTTAGTTGTAACGGAAACTCGTGGTAGTCTGGTACAAACATTGTTTCATAGTCTGATGCCCCATGTACCATTCAGTTATATATGTCCACGAGCTATTAGTAACACTACTGTAGGCAGTCCTTATAAGCATTTGATCCTCGTTCTATTTGCATACTGACACGCTGAGCTCTGCGTCCTCCCTGCTTTTAGCAATGAAACCAGCCTCCTGCTGCATTAACATTTAACTGCATATTAATGTTATTCTTTCAATGTATGTTCAGGTTCATGTCACATCAAACGCTGTGTAATGGTCTCAGCCACGTGAAAATGTGGCGTCTTGAAGGGACAAAAGACTGCAGGATCTGTGCTTGTGTGGGAGAGAGAGAGAGAGAGTGGCAGCTGGACAGTGGGCAGCTAATGGTGTATTGATAAATTTCCCTTCAGCGGGGACTCATCGATCATCTGCCTGATATTTTGTTGGAATTATATATGTGTGTATTAGCATGTTGGTTTTGGTTGCGTGCTTCAGTGTGTGTCTTAGTTTCTGCTCCTGTCTATGTGTGGGTGTCAGAGCAGAATGTAGGTCAGACCGGCCTCAGGTATTCAATACAGCACACTGAGCGTTCATACAGCCTTTGGAACAGCTTTGGAGTGCTCTTAGCAATGCAGAAGAGAGGGAAAGGCGCCCCACATAGATATTTTCAGGGTACCTGCATCTGCAGTCTCACCTCCATTGGGAGCTGCCATGCTGAAGCTAACTGCTGCTGCTGCTTTAAAGAACTGTGCCGCTTTGATTAGACAAGAACTGAAAGTATTAGTTGATTAATTAGTAGTTCAAAGGAAAATTAATTTATCAAATAATAAAGTTGATGCAACTTTTCAAGCAGCAAACATCCCACTGTTTCAGCCAGCGCAGTGAGGTGTTCTTGGGCTGGTTTTCTGACATGTTCTACTTCATTATATGTGAGACACAAATTCGATCCGCTGGCCTCCGTTACAGTGCAGAATAAATAAGACAACAAATACTTTAAATGCATACCAATGAGGCGTTCTATCTGCGCGAACAGTTGTGGGTGTGTTTTTGTGTTTGTGCCTCACCACCACAGAGGAATTCCTTGAAGAGCATTTAAATTGACTGAACCAGTTGGAAACTATTCTTTAATTTCTCAGGAGATAAAGACGATGAATGACGGCAACGACAAAATGACAATTCCACTTTTATTTCTGTCACACTGAGAAGTTGTATTCAGTCGGTTATTAAATCCCCCCTTAAAAATGTTCAAAACACTACTGCATTTTGTGTCTGTGTGTGTGTGTGTGTACGGATGCGCGTTTGTACAATGCATGTGCTGTATTTGTTTGATGGACTACTTAACCTGCTCCACTGTGAGTGGTGGAAGCAGCTGTGGCGTCAGACCCCACAGCTCAGTCTCTGTAAAGCTCAATACCTCCACCTTGTGGTGGAATAATGGAACTGCAGACTGAGTGCACATTATGACCAGCCTTTGACTTTGACGCTTTGTTTATTAAAAAAGCTGTGAAGAGGCGAAATTGATGAGTTTGATGTATTTCCACTTCCACAACATTTGGCGCATAATGTTCATATCAAATGTATGTGGCACTCTGCCACACGGGAATGTAAAACATTAATCCTGCCAGTGTCTAAGTGCACTTGATTTCTAACACTTTTTTGAGGTTCCCATGATGGCTCTTGATAAAGTATAAAGCTTGTGTTTTATTATCAGCAGGCTCTTCTGAATTTTAGAGTCGCCTGGACGTATTTTCCTAATATTGTCTGTAAACTTGCACGCTGCATCAAATGTGAACTCAAAGAGGGTCACTGAAGTTACTATTTAAGGAGGAAAAGCCATGTTAGAAAAAAAGTGTATAGCACTTACTTGCTGGAGGCACACTGGACATTGGTCAGTACAGTAAAGTTATTCCTCACACTTCGAAGGCTTGCCAGAACCTGGAAAAGCAGAGAAAGAATTTTTAGGCTCCTTTGCACCACATTTATTTTCCTTGGTATTTTTTTCCTTCTGTAACAGTTTCTGCTTGGGTCTAGTGCAATTAATCTGTGATGATAAAAAAAAATTAATCATAAAAAAATTACACATTTATACATTACACACTGATATTTTTACATGTATGTAATTAGTGTTGGCAACTGTACTCTAATAGCCCCATCTGTTTAATACACATTTTGGGCTACAGATGGTGAGATATTTACCTGAGCAAAAGGCGTAACGATCAGGTCATCACCATGTCTGAAACACACACACAAAGACAGAGAGGTGGTAAGAAACACCCTTAAATATGATGCACATCAGATTTTGATGTTCTCATACGCCAAAGTGCTTTCCGTCAGCGTAGTCATGGTGAAAAGCAAAGTAATAAGAACAGTAACAATGACTACTTTGACCCAGCCAGCCTCCTTACTATAATAAACTGAAAGAGATGTCCAAAGAGGGAGTGGGACATGGGGGGATGGGTCATGGGTCAAAAAGCGGACTCTTTTGCTCTGAATGGATGTAACCTTGTAAGGCACTTAGCTCACAGAGTGACCTATTTTCATACACTGAGACAGGACAAAACACTGAATTACTCTTCTGTGGGCTTCAAATCATTGTCATGTTATGCCTCCTTACGCAAACCCCCACGATAGAGTATCCATCACCAGATTTTCCACCTGGGCGGGGGGGGCAGAGCAGTAATTTAGCTGCAGAGACCCCACTCTGGCCTGCTGCGCATCAAGTGATGTAGTTTAATGGTAAATAAAACAGCAGAGGTTGCAGTTTGCTTGCTAAACTTTTTCCCACGTGAATTAATTTCGATTAGGGTGGGTGATAATCAGTGCTATTGTCTTCATCCTTTCAACTTTGAACTTTATTATCCCGCAGGGAAGATTTGTTTTGCATTTAAATGAAACACACACGTGAACATAAAACATAGTACATTGATTATATATATTATATATATTAGGAATACTAGAAACATGTGCTAAAACCCAGCACTCATGTTCAGCAATACACAGGAGTGACAGCCTAACAAAAAAACAGCAGATGGATTTGTAGCACAACTATATGATCATATCATGTCACACAATTGTTTTGAATTAACGAATCTGTGGAAATCTTGTTGAAAAAAATAAATATTTCAAGTTTTTACTTGAACATGTGAAGAATCACCCTGCCCTAGTTTTCATGTACTTCTCAATCAATATCCATAGTCCATGTCTAGAAAAAATAAGATCCATCATCTTGTGGGTGTCTGGCTACAGTTATATGTGCATCTACAGTATATGCAGTTTATTACTTAAGATTATCTCAACTGGAGATGGGCGGATCATGTTCCCCTCACTCAAAAATCCAGTTTTTATCCCCCTCATTTGTGTTGTTAAGCTTAATGAGCCTGCAGACATAGTTGTGCTATTGTGTTCATGCTGTGTGTATTTGCAAGTGTGTTCTATTTACAGTTCAGAGGCGATGGAGGAGTTTCGTGACATCGACTTGGGTGACAGATCATAGTCGCTGTCAGAGCGGTAGAGGAAGGACTCTCGGCGCTGGTTATGACCGGGGAAGTTAGTGTGGAGCACCAGACCCGAGCCGGGGGAGGCCTGTGGGTCCAGAGGGCTGCAGCTGGCAGACGGGCCATTCTCCACATCGAAACTGAAACACACAGTTTTTAAGACGTTAATTTTCTTTTCCTTGCAGCTTTTTTCCCCAGTAATGTTGAGTGTACAGCAATACAGCAGAGAGAAATTAATTATATATAAGTAATAGTAACAGTAATCTGCAGTAAGTGCTTTTGGTTTTCCTGTAACTTCATCAAAAGCTTTTTGCCATTAAACACTCCCATTCTGACCTTCAAAGAACCAAAAAAACAACATCAAGTCTTTCTGACTTTTCTGATAACATTTTCTTTTCATTATCGAGCACTCTGTGAACTCAGGTTTTAATGACTAAAGGGGAAGAGCAATTCTTTCACGTACATCAGCATCCCCTTAGGAGATAAGCTGCAGGCACACACTCTCACTGACTCTGATTATGCATAGAGGACGCTCACATACACACGCATGAACAGACTTGACATGACCGGGCCAGAAAGGGCAGCATGACATGCGAGAGTGCGCGACGATGGAAATGATTGAGACTGAGGCTCCTACATTCATGAGGAGGAGGAGAAAGGGGGAGGAACGGGGGAAGGTGGAGGTGGATCTCATTAAGACATCATCTGAGAGGAGGAGGCGGTATGGCTGTGGTGCATCCGCCCAGGGATCACTTTTCAAACAAACCGTGCATGTGACACTTTCCATGCATTTTCCACTGTTGTTTGATTTTTTGCTTTTATTACTTTGTTCCACCTTGATGGCCATTACTTCCCCCTCTGTGTAGTAAACACACACACCAGCACAGTGGCTGCTGGTTACACTACAAACTTAAAAGTCCCATTGCAATCAAAAATATGTTTGCTTATTTTTACTTCGTTTTGATGTTTGACCTTCGCCGTGCAGACGGATGTAGGTGCAGAGTTTGAAGCAGCTGTTGACACATTCATCCACTGGAAAGGGTAACGCCTCACTGCGCTGACTTAAAATCTGAGTTAAAACAAGAGTCTGGGCAGATTTTTATGGTTTAAAGAATTTGTAATTAGTTAATTGAAGTAATTTTATGTTAAACATGTCTAATGGGGATCTAGAAAATGAGTGAAAGTTTTATTTGTGATGTTATCCTAACAAAATATCCAGTATCTGTGAAAACGTTGCACCCCTTTATTTTAATCCAATCTGGAATAGTTCATCTATACAAAAAGATTTTCAAAAGGAAATATCCACCAGACGGTGTATAGATTTAAGAGCTCTCATGGACTGGTGTGCTTTAGTACAGGCCCCTGTGTCAACTCATACCAACCACTGAACCATTTTTGGGCATATGGGAATAAATGAATGGGATAACATGTATAACATCAGAGCTAAGAGAGTCTGTGTCAAATAAATATGAACTAAGACAAGTTGGCATGGTCCAAGTCAAGTTTAGATGTATAACATTTTTCAAAACAGCATATACAGAGAGGAGTAAAGACAGTAAATGAATGAGACAAACAAGATATTTTAAAAAAGTGGCTCAAAGTGTACAACAACACAGTGAGCTGTAAAACAATGTTTCAGCTAAGACATGACTTAAATTCATATACAGTGAGGGGGAATTGTTTTGTTGTGTCTGTACTCCAAGGCCAATATTGCTGGACACAAAAGGCCTGAATGTTGGTCGGACATGTCAAAATAAACTATGTTTATGTTGAATCGCGAAATAGGATCCGTAAAAAAAAAACTGTGCAAGAAAGCTTCTCATGCGTCATAAAAAAACAGAAATGTCAGTTTAATATTCTAAATATGTGTCCAAAAACAGGCATTCAGTGGCATGAAGAACATACAGAAGACCAGTGTGTTTAAAGCTCAGTGCTCTCGTTGTGTGAGTAAAAGGAATTCAGGAGCTTCTCCTTTTCCCTGCGAATTATGACGTGATATTAAGATCAGTGCAAAGCGAAAGTGTGTGTGGGCCTAATACATACATGCACATGCATGCCTGCACTACGCATCATGCATTGAATGCTTGACTGCTCTGCCCTCAGGTCATTCAACTGCTTTGTGTGTTGTGATCACATGTAGAGACTTCTGACTCAAGAGCCGAGTCTAGTTATCCACAACGCACACACACACACACACACACCTCAAACCTTGCCCCATCTTTTTCTCTTATCTTTTATAAAAGCCAGAAATGTTTTGCCAAGATTTTGATTTCATGAGACTGGATGAGACGATATAATGTAGAGCAAAGTTCATAAGCCAGTTCCTTTGGTGTAAGGATTTAAGTAAGTAATACCAAAGCGTAAACATATGTCCTTCCTGGAAAGTATCCAGTAACTCCAGCTATCAAATCAATGAAATAAAACATATTTCCCTCTGAAATGTATTTGAGTAAGTATAATCCAATGTATTGTTCTGCTGCTACACAAACACATCGGCACTGAGCTGAGTCACATCCTCATGACAGTCATGTCTGTCATGTGTAACGGTAATAGCTGGGGTACAGGTGTTGTGATGGTGCTTGATCCAGTTATGAGAAGAAAAACAGGATGAAAAAGAAGGCGTGGATTGCCCCTCACCAGAGGGGGCTGATGACCACTGTGTTGTGTAAGCATTAACACACAAAGAGATGGCCAAGTATGAGAATGAGAACAGGTAACTGCACCGTCCTGTCGGGGTTCATTTTGCAATAATGACCAACTCCCTGCGTCACCCCTTACATAATACTTGTATGATGGTCACTTATGAGCATTAAGGAAATTGAAATTGCCATCCTTTTGTTAGAAAGTTCTTCGTGGTCAGTTAGTTTAACCCACAGTTCATTAAATTAATTTCACCAGTGAGTAACTGGTAAAGAAGAATTAAATATAAGTATACTTTATAATCTAATATATTGAACTTGGTGCTTTGATTCTATATATTCTATATATATATATATATATATATATATATATAATAACTTGTTTAGTTTGAGTCACAAAACAAGACATTTTAACTACAAGTACAACTAAACTGTGACATTGAAAATTAGCATTTTTGCATGATTAAAATAAATCATGATTACCAAATAATTACCAAATTGTTTCTTTTGATTGACTAATTGGTTCAGCAATAAGAAATATCAGAAGAAGAATACTATAGCAGTGGTTCCCAGAGTGGGCGCGACACCACCGTGGAGTAACTTAAAGATGGACTAAAGATCCTGTTAGATTTATTTCTATTTCTGTTGCTGTACATTTTGAATATTGTTTCACGAAATAAAAAGGAAAACCGGGGCAACATTTACATTAACAGTCACTTAAATATGCAGTTATTGCCACAGTGAATGAGGGGATGCCACGAAGAAGCTGATCATTCAGTTAACATTCAGACTGCGGAGCAGCCGTCTTTAAACTGCACTGAACTGCACTGAAACACAGTCTTATGACTCTCTTGTGACTGTTTGGGTGACTGATGACAATATTTGTGTCTAGTTTGATCCTCAGGTAGCACTGACTGCTCCCCCCTGACCAGCAAAGTCCCATCAGACCCCAGAAAAAATATCTAAACTTGAACTTGAAGTAGTGACCTCTGGAAACATGTATGTTGTGTAAGAAAATAATCAAAAGTCAAGAGTCTCCTTACTAGACTTTCTGAACTTTCAGTAAACACTGTGAGGCACAGTTGTCAGCTCCAAAAGCTACAAAGAAATCCTCTGAGCTTTGATAAAATTGTTCCATATATTTCCAAAACAGGCAACTCTAAATGCTGTGTAATGGTTATCTCAAGTAATTACAAAAAGTCGAAAAATAAGCACATTTATCTCATGGCTGTGTTTTTGCGCTGGTCTACTTAACAGGACAAAGAAAGGATATCCAAGAATTTAACCTTCGAAAAAACAACACAAAGAGAGAACTTGGGAACAAAGACCCTTTTCCATTTAATGGGGTGTCCTGGTGGTTTAGTGGATTTAGTGCATTTGTCTGGGAAACCACTCTCACTCATATCAGTCTCTTTGAAGTTCACATACAGAACAATATGGCCATCAGCATTTGGATCCCACACTTCTACTCTATATATAAACACCTACACCTGTAAAAACGTAAAATTCAAGTTCTTGCTCTGTCAACCGGAAACATGCCTTCTGTTCAGACAGGATGAGAACTGCCGAGAGATCAAGACAAACCAGAGGCTAAATGCTTTATTGCAATCATGAACTCCCTTGGTAGAAGGAGAATAATTAGTTAGACTAGCATGAATTTAAAGAATCTGACAATGTGTGAATGGGGGTTGAGAGGGATCAAAGTGTCAGATTTCATGACGCACGGTTGTGTTTTCATTTTTTTACATAACAGTGTGTCCTTCCAAAGAACTACGGAGGATAAAATGACTCAGTGATGGAGACATTTTCTACTTAATTGTGACCATCATGGTACTATATAGGGGGGAGTTATGTTTCTGGTGTTATGTTTCACTAAAGCAATCAGGAAGTGCTCCTTCTGACCCGAAAATTATTCGCTATGATGACACTACATTCCTTTCCCATGATCCAGCTGCATCTCTGTGACTGATGAGCAGACTGGCTGGGAGTAACAGATAAGTAGAGAGAAGTTCTTTCAGTGTTAATTTGTTCATTGTATTGGATCCCCATTACCTTCTACAGAAGCAGATGCCACCACTGAATCAAATTATCACACATGTACAAAATCAAGGCCAAATAATTCAATCCAAGCACACAGAAACGACAGCTAATAAGTTCCACAATACAACTGACTACATGTTTCATGGACAATCATCCATAAAATGTAAGAATACGAGACACACATGTAATAACCTGTTCATCACACTTTAAAAACGTGTTCCTTTCTCCAGAAGCTCTGTACATAACTGTGTTTGGTCAGAATATTTCAATAAAGCTAAAAAATATTCAACTGTATTTAAAAAAATAGCTTTCTACGTGGAAAAAAAGCTGACGAGAATTCAACTGAGAGCCATGGACTGATGTTTATACATGTCGATAATACTAGAACAGCATGAACAAGAACTCTAATTTTGGACTAATTGAAGTTTTTTCTGTCCTTTTCAGAACAATTTCATGGAAAAACTAAGTAATTTAGTATCAATTCTAAGGAAAACAGAGTAAAAGTCTATTTTTAATCTATCCTTGTGAATTATTGTGTATAAAAGCAGCTGTTGATATTGAGCTGCTGACTCAACTTTACTTGGGGGAACTTAAAGTCAAGTAAATACTTTTCATTATTGGACACTTTATTCTTCATATCTGTTGAATTGTTGTTACTATTAATTTTGGAAGTGGACCAAATGAGTATTGTTTATATGTTTTATGTATTTAGATTTTTGCATATATAAATTGTAGAATTCTTTCCAGGAGACCAACAGAGAATTTAGTAAGAAATTAGAAAAATAAAGCCTTACCTACATTTTAATTTAGGGACTTACTAATGGACCCCTTACAAGCAGTTTATAAGTTGTGACTCCTGCATAATTGATATAATTGAATGCTTTAAAGATCAGTTATAGACCATCAACTAGAAGAACCACTCAACCAAATTGTTAATAAATGTGTTCCTTTGTCTGTGGTTGTAAATGTTGATGAGTTTAATGTTAATGGATTTCGGTTTAGATGCTCTGCAGCTCATTTTCTAGAAGCTCCTGTGAGCAGTTTAACAGTCTGTTGCATTGATTGTTCTTGTAAATGGCTAATGGCTGATCTATAAAGCACTAGTAAATGATTTATAAACTATTTATGTGGTTTACATTAACACCTAAAGACAGTAAGTAACACACACCCACCCCACAGACATCAATCACACACACACACACACACACACACACACACACACACACACACACACACACACACACACACACACACACACACACACACACACACACACACACACAGATACATTCTACTGGTATTTAACACATGTAAGATTAAAGTTACTTCAACAAACGACAGAGGCAGGAGCAGTTTGAATCACTGCATTAGTTTGAAGCAGTTTGAATTGACTGGTTTCGCAACAGCAAACTGCTCCTGGTAATGATGGTGAAAGTAAAACTGAAAGCTTGAGACTTGAACAAAACCTCTGACGTACATTGAAGTAACCTTACACATACAGTAACGGATCAAAACACAGGGAAGTTACAAGACCAAAGTAACAAAACGTCACTCTCATCAGATTTGTTAGATACAGTTTGAAAATCAGCACATGGGCTGGACCTATACTGGATTATTATTATTATCAGTGAGAATGTCAGAAATGTACAGGGAAGCCAACCACTAAGCAGTTTAAAGATTTTTAAATTTGATTCTGCATTGCATTGAAAGCTGTCCAAAAAGTTAAAGAATGGGACTTTAAAAATGATCTTGTACTTAAACTGAACATTTTCTAATAACCGCTGCTTTTCTCTAACCTTCTGTTTTTGTTTCTGTTCCCACGAGCTTCCAAGCTCTTCTCTTTCCCTCTCTTTCTACCTCTCTCTGTCTCTTTCTTCCTGTCTTTCTTTCTTTCTTTCTTTCTTTGTGTGTCATATCCTCTTCCTGCTCTCCATGGTTGACAGGACGGGGCATGGAGCTGTTTGGCGACACCTGAAGATGATGAATGTCCTCCTGGATCAACATTCCTCACATATATTTTATCATCTAAATGTGTCAGAAATCTTGTCATTGTAAGATCAAGCTGGACTTGGATCCTTCATGTGTGCAAACAAACTCCTGCTACGCTTTCACACACATTCTGGACCTGTCCAAAACTTTCTGGGTATTGGCAATCCATCTTTGAGGCTTTTTCCAGCATTTGTGGGAAAGCGGTACGCCCCTGCCCATTGACTGCTTTATTCGGGGTGGTCTCAGTGGATGCTCCCTTAAGCAGATATCAAACTAGCATGATTGCTTTTTGCTCATTGTTAGCCCGAAGACTAATATTGTATAAATGGAAAGATCCATGTCCTCCAACATATGGTCATTGGGTGAAAGAAGTTATGGGTCATATACATTTGGAAAAAATTAGATATACACTGAAAGGATCTGTTGGGAAATTTTATGAACAGTGGCTACCATTTTTATCTTACTTTGAAAGTGTGTCTGCTGACAAATGTTCTTAATTTGCATAAGCTCTGTACTCTGTATACAAATCAGTGCCACATAAAATATGTTGCCTAACGCTCTGATCCGGTATAGCCGGGGTAGGATTGGGGTTTTTTTTGTTGTTTTGTTCTGTTTGTGTTTAATGTTTAACATTGTCTAAAATAAATAAAAAGACGTCGATCAAAAAGAAATCTTGTCATTGTACTTTGTATATATTATGATTTTGTTGGTCCGTTCTACTTGACATCAAATCAACCATCAAAGGCAAACTGGGATTTGTGATTTTGGGCTGTATACATAAGATTTGACTTGACTTGAACTCGGGCTAAAGTGGATACATAACTGCTACATAAATCAACAAGCAAAGTCAAATATATGTAAAATACATCACTGATTACCAGAGACAGAAAATGTACTTTAGACTTGTTGTAGTTTATTCTAAATTTGACAAAGCAGACATCAGGGACCACAGTCTCTGACATTGAGTAACATCTGTCTTGTGGCTTTGATGAGGAAACTCCTACAGTGGTAAAAAGAAGAAAAGAAAACAGAACTAAACACATCCAGTAAGAGAAAATCAAGATAGCAAGGAGCTTGGGAAGTTTTGTGACAAATATTATTTTTTCCTAAGAAATGACTTCATTTCCCAGGTTTAAGACAATGGTGTTATCTCAAGTTTACAGTAGTTACTGGTCAGTGCAGTGAGTGTCATTTACTGATAGAGTGAGGCAACTCAGTATCCTGCGTGTTGACTCATGTGACTGTAGGTGTGTGAGGTAGAGCTGTTTTACACCCTGTGGGACACAGTGATTATTTTCAGTGTTGATTCAACTGTAGATTATCTTCTAAAATAATTGTCAGGCTAGAAAATGTCAGAAAGTAGGGAATTTCCCACAGCCTAAGACGACGTCTTCAAATATATGTTCATATATCATATATAATATATGCTTTGTCTGACCAACAGCCTAAAAATCCAAGCTGTACTACCATGAATGACAAGAAAAGCATCACATTCTCACATTTAAGAAGCTGAAATCAACAAATGATTAATATTGAATTATCCTACATCATAAATACCACTCACTCACCTGAGTGAGCTAAAATACAATGAAAGAGACTATAACTGAAATTTGGCCACAGTCTGTGAAGAACAGACAGGCACTTGTGTGTCTGAAAAGAGAGAGCCACAGAGTGTCACAGACAAGGAGAGAGAGAGCATTCTTATACTTTGAATTAATCTCTTCCTTCCTGTGTGTTATGGTTGGGGGAAACCAGTGACCATTTGTCTGTTGGGTTGTGCAAACAGAGGTGCCATGGTAACACCTCCTGTTTGTCCCAGCGTTTGCCGAGGTTTAAATATTATTTCTTCTACACGCACTTGAATTGGATTTTGTTCTGTTATTAAATGAGCAATTCTACTAATGTTAACACTCTTGTGGTTTGAAAAATAATAGATAAAAGCCACCTGTGTCACTGCATCAGAGAAGCAGACATAGAGCATTATGCTAAAATGTATTGGAGACATGCGAGGGATCCTTAAAAAGACCTTTCTGTCTAACCGGCCATCTCGGTGAAATGTGCCAGAGCTCTCAAATGTCTCATAAGGATGATGAGCTGATTGAGCTATCCCATCAGACCAAGTAAAAATAGCAGCTACATTCATGCTCCAAAAGATCACTGTAACATTTCCTTACATGAATCTGCAGCAGAGGCATCTAAAAATACATTAATTACCCGAGCAAGTCTAAACATGTGAATGCTGAAGCAGACGTTTCCCAACACATGAACTCTACTGGAGCAAAGGGCTCACCTTTAACAACCAATGACTCAACAAATATTATTTCTTCATTGGCCAAAACAGATCTATTCCCACATCTAGCCTGATACCAGTAACGTCTCTTTTTGGCTTCCTTCACCCACAGTGGAAATGTTTAAAGCTGCTCAACTCCTGATTCATTTAAATGATGCAATATGAAGATATTGTGCCAGTACTAACTCTCGGTTGTCACACCATCTAAACACAGACCACTTTGATTACATCAAGAAACAATCAACACAAGAAATGTTCTTTTGCTTGCCTCATCTCCGGATTTCCATCAGATATCTTAGAAATATAGAAAACATCCATGGATACGATCCCTGAAAGGAGTTAGCGGGTGCTCTGCCATGGATACCTAAAGCACTGTGAAGTTTTGATGTATGATTCACCCGCTGATGGCACCACCACAACACCAGCCAGGCATGTTGTGTGTGTGATGAGGCTGTATTCTGCTAATTACTATATCCCTGTCACTGTGGTTACATTCTTTCATTCACTGTGATACAGAGTGATGGTGAACTACTCATGTAAGTTATAGAAATGGAGTTACATGCAGGTAACATCTGCTGTGAAATTACTTGTTTGCATTCATTCATTCATTCATTCATAGTGAGCAAAAGGTTTGCAGTGAGGATGCCTTTACTAGATGTGTGTTACTGAAAAGCTACAGATTAGTGGCTTTTTCCCCGGCTTCCTTAACATTGTCTTCAAAATCAACAATCTCTTCCAGCATCAGAAACACAGGAAGCCCAAGCTGACCAATCACAGCTCTTGCTGCTCTGTTCTCATGTGGTATCTCTGTAACCCTGATGTTTTGAGGCGGCTCTGAAGGCTCCCCTGAACGCACAACTATAAATACAGCTGCAAAACTTTGTTGGCTACAGCCTATATTGCATTTTGTTTCCCACTGCCTCAAGATTTATTGTTAAGTTGCATCAACTGTGACAATTATATTGAGGTCTGCATTCTTGAAGAATCCATTCTCCTGCCAATCACATTAATATAAAAAATGATCCTCCAGAATTATGCCCATAAGCCACAGATGGCCTTGACTTTTAATTTATAAAAAAAAAAACAGGCTAAAACCCTTGCTGAGAATCAAAATAGCTTCTGGCCTTTTGTAATATGTGACCGAAAACAGAAGAAAACTCTGGTATCCAACTAGACACAGCACTTATTAATAGAAATTAGGCCACTAACATAATCAGGACTTGTGCCAAGTCATTATACATGCGTATTTAGGAACAAATTCATCTAACAGATGCTCCCATTTAGGAATCATTTACAGTCTAAATACGCAGCCTCATGTGTCA
The DNA here is from genome assembly GCF_042242105.1 of Pempheris klunzingeri. Classification (NCBI taxonomy): domain Eukaryota; kingdom Metazoa; phylum Chordata; class Actinopteri; order Acropomatiformes; family Pempheridae; genus Pempheris; species Pempheris klunzingeri. Next base: position 21,513,001 of record NC_092017.1, on the reverse strand, counting down.
TGACTTCAAGAAACACAAAGCAGAGGTGGTCGAAAGGTGTGATGATGGAACAGGGGCTATGGGTGGTTCAGTGTGTGTGTGTGTGTGTGGTGTGTGCAAGTGGGTGGGTGCAGTGAGACATTATGTGTTACAGAGGCTGACAGACTGATGGACACTTGTATGAACTGAAATGCACTTTTAACAGCGAGGAAGACAAAGAGAGCAGGAAAAACACAGAGAGGCTTCACAGGACGCTGCTTAGACAGAAAGAAAAAAAAAACATTCCAGGGCTGGTAAATTGCAGTGTGGCATCTCTTTTCCATTACATTCCCTGGTCTGTACAGAGTCAGGCTATAACCGTCACAGTACCCAGCTTCTCTCTTGCTCTCATTGAACTGTGTACTCTGGAACAGTGTACACAGCTCAGTTAAGAAAATCATTTTAGCAGGATGGTGGAAAGTAAATGTACTCAAGTAATGTACTTAATCATAGTATTTACGTACTTAATGCTTAATGTGAGTAATTATATTTTATTCTTAGAAGTGATTTGCCTTCTAAATCTCATCAGATTTTCTTTTTTTTAGCAGATTGAATCGTTTTTCTCCTCATTACATTTTGCTGCAATGCTTCCGTACTTTTACTCAAGAACGTTCTTAAATTCAGGACTTTTACTAGTAATGGTGTATTTTTATATACATGTATTGGTTATTTTAGTAAAGTAAAAGATCTGAATCCTTTTTTCATGCTCCTAACGATCATCATCATCATCATCATCAGTGATCACAGTGATCCTCCCAGCCATCACTGCTATCACTTGCCATCATCTTCCATCAGCTGAAACGATGACTTTTATCATCATCAAACCCACTTCACGGTCACGGCGGCCAACTTCAACTTTGGCGAGTCACTCAGAGAATCTAAAGCCACGACCACACAACCAAGGCACATTTACCAGTCCTCACCGCATTTTTTTTTTTTTTTTTTTGTGTATCCATCTCCATAACAACATGTTATACGGTAAGTGAAGTGCACTGCAAATAAAATACTGCTGAACCACAAACTCTATAACACAGTGCTGCACCCCACCCACGGGCAAGCAAGCACAAAACACTCTTATTTCAGCACAAAGTCCTGCGATGGAAAAGGAAAATTGGGCACCAAAATTAAAAGAAATTTGTTTTTTTAAACGCTGACAGCTATTTAACATGTAACAAAATATAAGATGAAGAGCAGCCTCAGGATCAGATTTGTTTAGTTTAATTATACATAGCGTTAGACTCCAAACTGATATGGGCAATATTTTGTGGAACCTCTTTTTAAATCGCATTGTTCTTATGTGTTTTTGTTGTGACTGATTACAATCATGTTACAGACAATGCCGCGCTTCTTCTTTGCCGTAGAGGGCTCCCGATGTAGTACGCCACTCAGACAGCAGCATGACTAGATGTGAGTGACATCTAATTTGTTAATTTGTACTCAGTGTCTCAGCCCATGTTTCAGAATAACATTACCACAAAGTCCATCCCACAAAAGTCATCCCACTTTAGAACTTATTCCAAGACATTGACCCGAAATGACCCAGCGCCCAGAACAACTCTCTGTGCAGATAAAAGGGGTTGTGATCTTTGTTATTATGCCATAGGAATCCGGGTCACTGTTCAAATATTTGGTTAAGCCCATCTCTCCAGGAGATTAGCTGTCCTAGCTGAACATGTGAGAAACACTCCCTGACACACAAATATAGGCTAATTCATGCACACCCACATACCATAAATGGCTCAGACAAGCCAACTGAATGTGTGTAACTTTGTTACAAGCTATGCACAAACAAAAGCACATGTATAGACCAGTGTGAGGAAGCAGTCATGGAGTAATTATCCTCCCCGGCGCTCACGCGGGCCTTGTCTACCTATTTAATGAGTGAAAACATGCAGCACAGTACAGTACACCATCTGTGCACTTCTGCTTTCTTCAGTGTAGTCCAGTACTTTCCACAGGAAACCCTCAGTCACAGAGGTGGAACCCACCCAACCAGAGGTGGATGCCCAATGTCTCCAGAGCTCAAGCTCTCCACATTTTCATGAATGCCACTTAGACATCCGGATGTTTTGAATATTAAGGAAACATTTTGCATTACATTGATGCACTTGGGGAACTCTATTGGTAAATGACAATTCATATGACACAAAAACTGCTCAGTAAATGTCATGTTGTTTTAATAAGCTGCAGCAATGTCAAGTCATTCTGAAGACTTGGGTCCAGCTTCACGAGGACATCCGTTCTTAATCTTGTTGTGTTTGTTTCATTGTTTTCTTCGCTATGCTCTATTTCATTATATGATGTCCCCTAAACTTGATGTTTCTCCAGATGAGCCAGAATACCCTCAGTCCTCCTGGGGTGAGACCCAGCCTAGTTTTTCACACTGGTTTACTCCTTCTCTGACTCAGACATTAAAAAAAAAAAGTCTGCTATCAACATCAGCATCGGTGTTGGTTGGTTGGTTTACAATATATGATTATATGTATAGATCTACATCTACAGATCTATATAATACATATAAACACATATATTGATGTTGCACTAATGTTCAACTACATGTATTTTGATGCTTTGGCTACACTGTTCTTATGCCTTCATGCCAATAAAGCAATTTGAAGTCAAATTGAACTCGTAAATATGCTTATAGACCTGGTGAGTTTTATCAAAACTGATCAAAAAGGAAAATAGCAGGTGCAATGAGATGAAGTAAATTAACTAAATAACTAATAACTAAATAAAATAAGTCAATTTAATCATTGTAAACAGAGATTCTCATTTGAACTTTGATTTTCACCTGGCTATGATCCAGACCAGGCTCTTTAAATTGTTCTGTGACACAGCAAAACTGTCATGTCATCCCATCCAATCTACCAAAACTCTCACTCTTTCCCATCTCATTCCCTTCTTTAATGTCTGCCCTTCAGCTTGTTAATCATCTTGCAACTTCTCAGATTTGTGTTTGGATCCTCTGACCCCACAGGTTGGAAACCACAGTTTTAGGTAACTGTGTAAGAAGAGTTTGACATTGGTGTTCTTGGACGTACAAAACACTAACTAATACAGTCAGACATGAAATCCTGCTTGGCAACAAAGTCAAATTTACCACTGTTGCTAAAGGCTGAGACAAATGGAGACCCTTCAGTGTCACGATTTCTTTCTCCCTTCTTTTTTTTTTTTAGATATATCCTTCGGGTCGTCTGGTGTCTCACAGACAAGACTATGTTTACACTGTGGCTAAAAACGGAGGAATGATATACAAATTAATCTCAACACTTCCAGACTTATTTGCGTGGCAAATTGCTTGACTCTCTTAACCACACGTAACCTCTTGAAAACATCATTCTGCAAAAATTTGTGCATCCCAAAACCATAAATATAACTTAAGATGGATATTCTCACCCAAACATGTGACAGCAAATAAAAACACATTCCATCTGAGGATTACTATAATGATGAGAAACACATGAGAGGACTGCTTAATGTATGGGAAATAGGAAGTAAGCCTACACATACTATTTACTATAGACACGCACAGCAAAGTGAGGAGTTTGGCGTCTCTGAGAAACGCGAGACTTATTGATGTGAGACCACTTTAAATGGAAGAAAATATTCAAATGTTAAGTGATTAGCTTAAAAAATTACACTAGATTAAAAAAAAGGACCACACCAGAAGCATCTGTTTAAGTTTGAGACAGCGAGAAATGTGTGTGTATGGTTGTGTGGTTATCCGTGCGCCCTAACCTGTGAGCGTGGCCATGGTTGGTGGCGTGGAGTTTCCTGATGACTTCCTCACTGAAGTCAAAATGAACCCTTCCTCTGGCACAGGGTGAACGCCGGTACATCGCCCCGACACACACATGCACTCATGCGCACGCTACCCGGCACATAATGTCACATACAGAACCACAAACAGATCAACTAGAACACACCCAGGGTGTTAGCCTTTCACGCACCCAGACCAAGCATATGAATGTCACACAAGCACACCATCATACACACATCTGACAGCAGCATTAGTGATAACTGCTCGCTAGCATGCATATACACAGAAAGATCACACACTATACTGCACAAACTAGGCGCTTTAAATGAGATCTACTGTATCTGTCAGTTACTACAAAGCACCATCACACACACACATTCCCCTCAATAAATAGCATCACATGCATCATCTATTCAGGCCACTCAGTCATACATTCACATGATTGTTATCCATGAAGTCTCTGTTTAAAAAGTTACTCAGCAGATTATCCATCAGCCATCCCTTCCCCAGCACAGATAAAAGCAGCAAAACAGGTATCCAAACACCTTATCCACACATGTCACACACAACAGCAACAGCAGTCCATACGTCACATCACGGAACTGTTTAAGCCCTTGTTCACACTCTGACACTCTCCACACTCTCTCTGTGCTCTCTTTGCGGACTCTTCTCTTTGTCACAGGCTATACTTCCTCCCCACGGTGTGTGTGTGTGTGTGTGTGTATGTGTGTGTCTCTGTGAGTGTGTGTGTGTGTGTAGTATGTGTGTGTATGAAGCTCTGTTCCCTTCAGCACGGCCCAGCAGAGTGAGGAGGAGCATCTAAGTTCTGGAGTGGAGTCACTGGAGTGGAGTCATAATTCATCCATCACTCTGCCTTGTTAGCTTTAATTAACGCCGTCTCTGTGGAAAACATATAGACGCATACCGGCTACACACACGGCCACTCAAAACATAAACACTGCACGTGCATAACTGCTGTACTGTACAAACTACAATGATTTAAGAGAGTTCATTCTGCAGGAAATGGCTCAACAAATCTTTGTCTCAAAGGGCTGGAAAAGAGTGACAGACAGAATATTTAATATTTACCCCACTATTGTATAGTAAATGTTTTCCCACTGACGTCCACTTTCACTGATGACAATGACAATCTGTAGATTTAATAGTGAATTTATATTTAAAAAAATGTTTAGACTTTTTTATTGTACTGTTTGAAAATGTGCAGCTTTTATAAATGTATACTGTCTATAGAATATGCATGACACAATGATAAAAGAAAACAATATTTAGACATTTATTAAATGGTTAATAACACTCTGTAATGTAATGGTGGAGGTTGCTTTATGTTTTTTTGTACTGGATCAGAAATCCACTTACTGTGCAAAGGTGATTTGACTCACTGTCATTCTGGCAACCTGGTCTACCTTAACTGTCAAGAGTGTGTCTGTGTGGGGAAGAGGTGGCATCTGGCACCCTCGCAGGGGGGCCACAGTGCCTGATGACACTGTACATACAGTACAGTACAGTATAGTGACACTGAAGCCTTGATGACAGATTTGTGATATATAGCAGCACGAATGAGGGATCAGAAATACATCGAATTTGAAGCCACTGAAGGATGTGTGTGTGTAAATCATGTCAACAAGCTTTTGATTGTGCAAAACATAAGAAAGTCATTTCAGCGAAAGTTGAGCCAAATTGCATAGACAACAAAAATGAATGCAATATAACAATAAAATACACCACCAACGCAACCAGACGTGGAGAGTGACTCAGTAAATTAACTCAAGTACTTTACTAAATACATTCTTGATATATTTATATTTTAATTGAGTATTTCCACAGAGGGAAATATTGTACTCTTTACTCCATTACATTTATCTGACAGCTACAGCCAAAGCTATAGTCTTCCCACGGTAGTCTTAGATAAACCCTCCTGACAGCTGAGGGAGTTTAAAGTAAATAATGTCATGACAGGACACATAAGCTTCCTTGTAATTTCTTTGAAAGTGAATCGGAAAGATGACACATTGCACCGGCACTTTAAAGAACACATAAGGGGAGGAGTAGGATCAGAGAGACCAGAACTGAAACATTACTACATTCCCACAGTGCAGCTCGCCCTACTGCTTCACAATACACACAAAGATGAGAAATGGGAGAGGCGGAAGACGTGGTAGCCACAGGGCTGTGTGTATCCTGCGCGACAATAACAATGGCACTCCTCCTTAATGACCTCCCGAGGGTTAACCATCGAAGGAGATATAGAAAGAGCTCCTCCTCGCGCTTTAATGGTCATCATTTATGGTACACCAGCAGGAACCGATTCTGAAAACGTACAATTGATCTCGGCTGTAAATATAAGCACTTCAGGAGATGAAAACAGCTAGAATATTTAGCGAGAGCTGCTGAAATGTACGGATAATCTCATATCTGCTTTATGTTTTTGAATATCATGCAACTAGCAAATTTCCATCATGACAGAAAAATACATAGAAAGGGCTGTTGTTTTAAAATAGCTGTCCATATGAGCCTAAAAATGCTGTTGTTTAAAGGAAAAAACCCTCTCTATTGAGTCTAAGTCTGCCATCTTACATACATGTGCTCATGTAGAGTACATATACTTTTAAACTGTTGAATAAATAGTGACGCTTTATAACACTGTAAACTGGCATGAAGACTGATTGTGTTTATAAGGCTTGGTGCTTTGTCAGATGTAAAATAAACCGTATTAAAAGCCACCATGGCACTGTAATAAACAATGGAACTATACTATATTCAGCACCAGTTTTAATTATACCACATAAAGAGGTATGTGTTATTGGGCAGGGCACCTTGGTGCTCACAGCCAACAATGCTGATGGGTAAAAACATTGACTGTATAATCGCAGGACTCCTCTCTGAACAACAGAGGGCGCAATTTCATTCCACAGAAAAAGAAAACCTTTTTTTCTTTTTTCTTTTTTTTTGGAGGCCTGCATCCACAAGATGGCAGTGTGTCACTGTATTATGTAGTGAGGTACAGCAGGGGAGCCATGAAGCTAACATTTCCAGGATGTGGCAGGCGAGATGTGCCACCACATGCACAGCCATGCCCTACAGAGCTGACATCATACAGGGTGTCAATGTTATCGGATATTGGATCAGAATGACAGAGATAATGGTTCAGGGGAGTTGTAAAGCAGCCACAACGTCACTGTGACAAAGTGATGAGAGCCTGTGACCTCAACATCCTAAATCCATATTTAAGAATTACGATAATAGGCTCTCTGGATACCATGTTAACAAGATGGAAACTCAATACATCCGTATGAACCCTTAATTACACGACAGGAATCTTCACTTGAAGCTTGAAGCGTTTTAACTAGTATCTATTGATGAACACAACCTGCTGCAATTAGCCACTTCTGTTCAACTGGAACCCTGTTTTTGCTTAACATCTGACATTTTTATCATTTATCCTATTGTGATACATTGTCTTGGAAAATAATGTATGTCTGTATTTTGACTGCAAACACTAACAAAAAGAAATCTTGAAACACGCAGAACAATTTCATTGTCTGCAGCTTTAACAGGGTTTCACATAGAAGCAGAGAACCATAATTAAACGTCTATCAGGGCTCCATTTGACAGCTTAAGTATAGCCTGTCAAATTGTCGCCGGCAGACCACACCTCTGGCTTGTCCTTGTGATTCAAATCAATATCACACTACGCACGAGGCGACCGAAAAAAGACAAACTTTAGCTAAATGCCCTTTGTCTCGGTGTACCAAAAAGAAAGACTGCAAATAGAACCTCAGATGTATCAGACAGAACCTGACAGGCACAACATCACCTTTGACATGAAAGCTGCCTCTCTCAAACAAACACACACACGATCACATTAAATCAGGATCAAAGTACAGGCGTGATCCCTGAAAGCTATTTAAATATAAATTCTAAAAAGGGAGAAATTGAGTACGAGGCAGACAGGGTTCAGAGGGGCAGATAGAAAGACAAGTTTAGAAGACAGAGGCTGACAAAGGAAGCGAGACACTGTGAAAGATATGATGTGATTTTAAGGACCGGGGAACAAACAGAAGAATAAAAATGTTGCCAGCAGACTTATAACTGTCACAGAAATGATGCATTTTAGCATCATTTTTATCACTATAGCCAGATATCAGGTCGGTACTCCTTAGCTACCCTGCTAGTTTAATTATCTGACTCAGGAGGGTATCAGGGGGGAGAAAGAGGGGTCAGTGTGGTCCTGATCTATACAGCTCATGTCGTGATCATAACAAAACATCAAGGCGTGAATGTCCACCACGCAGAGCCACTGAGCAGAAGTGATGAAACATCTCGGGGGAGTGGTGAGACATTTTCAAACTCCGATTTCTGTCCGGCCACTACATCCTTGTCCCATCACTGAGCACACAACAGCACCTTCACGAGAAGAGCCTAACACACTGAAATCTACCCATGATACTACCCCTGAACGGACACATGTGCTCCCGTTTGCTGGCTTTTCTACTATCATTCTTGGACATGTGTAGTAACACTGTTTTGGGGACATTTTCCATGTTCCCCAAATACCAAAACAGCCATCAACACATCAGATTAGCAAGCTAGGCGTCATATCGAGTAACAACTGCTTCCTCCCTGCATCTGGTTAAGAGTGGCAGGGCATCCTTCAGTTTAAACATTTATTCATTTAACCTTCCACTTAATAAGGAGTGTCCTCCATGGGTTTGAGTGTGACTTCATCTAGAGTGACACTTGGTTGTGGAGTGGAAGTGGAGTACAGGACGACCCTGTTTGGAAAACTCTCCAGTCGCTTTAATGGTGTTGGTGACAGTGATTTCAGCCCGGCGATCAAATGATCCTGATATGTTAAAGTGCAGGTGTGGTTTTGTTATTGCCAAGGTTAACCCTTTTACTGCTCCTTATGTAATACTGCACAGTCTGAATTTGTCCATTTATGTTACTGAGTTGCCAAGAAAACTGCGAGCAGCACAAACACACACACACACACACACACACACAAATCTTTGAGGTCTGACTTGAGCATGAGCATCACTCCAGACACTTCATTCATCCAATCTTTGCTCTTGACACATCACTCCCACCTTCCACTGGCTTTCCATTCAAATTGAAAGAAGAGAGAAAAAAGAGAAGGGGAGAGAGTGAAGGGGGCAGGTATGAAAAGAGAAGAGAGAGAGAAAAAAAAGAGAGATAATAAGGTCTTATCTACGAGCTGCCACATTCGATTTTCAGATACACTAGATGGAGAATTTGAGTCTGTCTTACCACCACATAGCTTTCCCTCTCTCCCCCACCATGTCTCTCTCTCTAAATCTAATTCCCCTCTCTGAAAAAGAGGGCACTGCAGTCAGTCCCCCTGTGATTAACCTAATCCCCTGATCGCAGAGTAGCGCTGCTCTCCGTGCCAACACCATACCGTATTTGACGTCAGCAGCACTCACGCTGTGATAACCAGGGGGCATACTCCGCAAAAAAATTTTGAATTTTAAGTAGTACTACTACTAAACATGGACTAAATATGCACTAAGCCATAAAAGCGCCTTCAGTACAACAAAGTAAATACCTCCAAAAGGTTGGCTGTTAGTACATTTGTTAAATACAGAATATGTGACGTGTGGGTGTGGAGGCTCTGGAGATGATTAAAGGTAGCTTTGACTGAGTTGGACTGCAATTATTCGGATCTAGATTCAGCTACTAAAAGTAGCAATACCACACTGTTAAATCACTCCACTACAAATAAACATCCTGCACTCAAAAGCTTATTTAAGTAAAAGTATGTATTATCAGAAAAATGTGGATATACACGTATGGATTAATATTACTGGTGCATTGATGTGTATGGGGTGTTTTACTGTCGTAGCTGTTGAAGGTAACTCAGAAAAACAGTTCTGCTTTCAGCTTTGTAATGATGCATTTTCCAGCTAATCCAAAGGGGGTTTAAATAGTTAAGGTAGCTTAAGAAGTTATCTTAAAAAGACTTTCTCAACACATACTAAAACAAGCAATCCTGCAGATTATCAGAAAAATCTAAATTCATCAAATTTGAAGATTCATGGCTTTCACTGAACAGGAAGGGAAACACTTTATCTGAAAGTAACTACAACTATCAGACACATGCAATGGAGTAAAAAGTACAACATGTGCCCCTGAAATGCAGTGGAGGAAAAGTACAACTTGTGTAAAGTAAAGTACAAGTACCTCAAATTTGTACTAGAATAGTACTTGAGCAAATGTACTTAGTTACATTCCATCACTGGTAATAATTCACGTATTACTTTTGCTCTCAAGTAATTAATTAACATGTAAATGAGTCTATGAGTGAGTAATATATAATGAGTGCTCGATTCAACTTTTCAAGCAACTTACCCAGCACTGGGAGTGTCGTTGTGTTATCTGGTAAATGTATTTTTCTGTTTTGTTGTTTTGTTTGTGACATTTTTGTCTGTAAATGTGGCATCTGGTCCCTCTCTGTCAAAATAAAAACAACATTCACTCACACAAAGAAGTTTGTCTCACTCCCCGCACAGTCCAATTTAATTATTTATGACAGCTACGTATATACTGCAAAGGAAACCCAGCGCGTACGTCATTGCTGCATTTCAAAGACACAACACACATTATATTATAGTCTATCACATGGCAGAGTGTGCATGTACTTGTGAATGGTACTGTTTGTTCTCATTTTTCCAATCAATGTCCAGCCAATAACGTGCATGCATGTGTGTGCGGTGGTGAGGATATTTAAGACTAAGAACATGGCGGATGGTGTTTAGGGTTAGAGGGCCTGATCCTGACATAAGAACGGGGAGTCAGGTAACACGGCCCACATGTGCCAAGTTTTTTTTTCTTGCACGCTCTTTCCTTCCTGCTTCTAAACGTAGCACCTTTTTATCTGGTCCATCTCCAACTGTTTGGCAACAGGATCCGTAGGAGTGTAATCCGCAAAGTGGTTCAAAACAATGATTCAATTCAGGTTCATGGATCAAGGAGAGTGAATATGTGAGTGTTCAGTACTGAATCAGTAAACTGGCATCTCTGCACGCACTTCAGCTGCTCAGCAACATGCATAAACTAAGCTAATGTTGTAGTCAGATTAGATTTTTGAACAAAAGTAACTAGTTTCAAGGCGCACTACTATACCGTATCAATGCAGCGTTGGTGAAAGTGATTAGCTGTTGATCAGTGACTTTGTTATTCTACTAGAACTGATCCTGCTTTTAGGTTGATTATCAAAAACATGTCAATTTGGCTGGATGAGCTTTTACATTATTTCATAAAATTAGAATGGGTGTCACTGAAATCCCCTGAGAGGATGTCTACTTCTTGTGAATGAAACCCTGTAATATCGCATTTCATTTAGACAACCTGAGAAGCAGAAACCCAATTACCGTAGAGTTTAGGCTGGCTTACAGTACATCCAGACAAACAGAGCACACTTGAAGTTTGTCATTAAAAGCCCCATTTGAAAGACAGAAATTGGTCTGATTAAAGTGCAGATGCACATTAGTGAGATGAAATGTCCGCGCAGCCAGCGAGACAAAGGAAAAGAGAAACAGGGAGTAGGGAGACTAAAGATAAAGGGGAAAAAAGTCATTTTCACGTAACGACTCTCCCCCTATGCACTGAGGTGACTTTCTTGCGGCTAAAAGTGTTATCAGCAATTTCCAGCAGCGATATACACAAAGTACACCACTGAGCTCCCACTACAAACGACTAGTCTAATGAGAACACACTGCGTCAGTGCGTCCTCTCACAGCAATTCTGTTCACATGCAAAAGCACACACAGACGCATACACACATACATCAGCACAGACTTAATAGTCAGCCGTCTCCTACAAATTACATTTATATACAACTAATTTGCAGCAGCATACAATTGTTTAAGGACACGTAATGCTGTCCAGAGAACATTTTTCTATCAACACAATGAGGTAACATTGTTATCTGGCAAGTCATAATAATGTTGACACTGCATGTATCAGTAAAAAAATAAAAACATTTTCTAGTTGTTTTATGCCAAAATATCAAAACGTGTAAAACAATATCTACTTGTAGAAACTGCTGCCTTACTAAAGGTAATGTAAGTGTGAAGGTAATTACTAAAGACTAAACCTAACCGCAGATGGGACAAAACAATTTAGTGATATATTGAGGTAATTTCTAGGAGACACAAGACACACGCCCATGCTGTGAGGGGCAACAGTGACAAAGCAAGGTCGCCACTTTTCCTCTATCTTCACATACCAAACCCAGGAGTGACGACGGAAGCAGAAAGGGCTGATGGGAACTTCCAGACAGGATGACGACGTCGTCGTCATCGTCTTGGCTAACCTTGTGATCAAGAATCAATTTGTTTCTTGTTTGTTTATTGTTCTCTGAAAGTCTCAGCTCAATAACTTACTTGATTTGATTCATAGATGATGAAAGTGTAAGACTGGTTTTACTGAACCAATCTTCTTAAGAAGAAGTTGACACACAGTCGTCGCATCTTGGAATCCCACTGTGGATCGTCTCAGGTTTTCAGAAATTCAGTAGGATAATCTCAGCATCCATCACTTGGTAACTGCTCCGTTCTCCGTGCTGTCTCAGATTGGCCACAGAAAATCACCTTCCATGTTCATTCAGGTACTGCAGGTTAGCAGTTTCCAGCAAATAGGATGAGACAAAAACTAGGCTTCAGACAATGCAAAAACAATCCTTATTCTCTCACTCAGGAAAGAGCAGAATATCTGTAGTGCTGCTAAAACATTTCAAAGTCCTTGCATTTAAAGGCCAGCATTGAAAAAAACAAGACCAGACAAAACACAAGAATTACAAAAAAAAAGGATCCAAAAATAAAAATGTTTTCTTTATGAAAACACCTCCATATCCTCTAAACCAGTGTTGATCATCATAGCATCTATTCCATGTCAGTTTTCCTCTGAGCACCCAGAGCCATGTCTCACGTCTCTGCCTGTCCCTGTCCTGCTGAAATTGACGCTGTTCCTCTTTCTAGTCTCTGCCTCAGTTCAGGTCTGCTGGACTACGTACAGGTCACATTTCATGGATGATCTTTGATCCCCCAGCCCCGAGTAACCAACGTATATGTTTGTATGGGCCAAGACAACAACTGCATAACAATCTTGGCTTTCCTGGAAAAAATGAGAACTTTTTGTGATTTAATATAGTTCCAAATAAAGGGGAAAAAAAATGCATTTTTGAATTCAGACAATAGTCTTGTTTTCTCATGACCCCGTACCGTAAATTCTGATAGGCCATTTCCTTCCCACTTCTTTCTCTACTTTAGTTACAATTTAAAACAAGATTAGCAACAACTTTAATCTAATCTGGAACAACAGAAATTAGTTGATAGCACAGTCAAACCTCAGTGTTGATACAAGCTGCTTTTAGAAGTCTCTTATCTGTTTCTGTGAAAGAGCAAGAATGCATCATCAATTTTTTAATGGCTGCAACTGTATAGGCCTTCACCTACAGGGTCTATCTCACCTTAGTCTACGTTACATTAAACAACTCTTGATTACCTACAATTTAAAATGCTGTTAACAACAGTTCTGGCCTTTTCATTCAAATAACAGCCCAGCATTAAAGGATTTTGACAACAAGCAAGGAGAATCGTATTCTTATTGGTGCCCCCCTCTCGTGTTACCTGACCACTTCCTTCATAGCACTCTCTGTGTCACAACAGCCATGTCTGTCTCACTGTACGTGCTGATTGTACGTGCACGGGGTCTGATTACACAGAGCAGTGGCACACGGTACGAGGCGATAAGGGCTGCAGCAACAAATCTAGCCCACATCGAGACACACAATCCCCGCCTTTGAAAGCAACACACACGTCGAGAACTGCGCGTTTCAAAAAGCCAGCCCTGGCGGCTTGACACTTGAGACCGCGTGTATCAAATAGCATTCAGCAAACACAAACGACTGCAGCTGGATACAAAATCTGTTTTTACACTGGTGCCCACTTTACTGGCCCATTCAAAGTGCCTGTATAACGCAGCATGTGAAACTGCCTAGCAACAAGTGGGATCGAAAGCACTTGACTTGTGGCTCTGTGTGGTCGGCAATTGTTTGCATTGAAACCTGGTACTTTTTGTACGATGGGCTCAGGAAATTTTTCGTTGAAAGATGTTTTTTCATGGATGGAACAGGAAAAGCTTTTTGTTAGGTGAGCTGACTGAGTCAAGCAGAATTTATATTGGTCAAACTGATTTGTTTTGGTTTCAAACAATGATAATAAAGCCCAGTAGTGCAGTGGTAGATTTTAATAAAGATACACACTCTCATTAATCTCCCTACCTCTATTTCGAACAAGTCATTAATCATTTAATAGTTAACTGTCAGTCAAGTGCTTGGACAGAAGCTTGATGTTTTATTTGAACGTGAGAAGTGTTTCCTCCTCGAGTACAACTAAAGGAGAATTGCATTCAGTTTATTATTTGAACTGAACCACTTATGTTCATTTTGCTAACAATTTATGAGCTGGCTGAAGCTGCATCACAAACTCTAACAAACTAAACAGAACTGAGAGAAACACAAAAGATGAGAAATACACTCTGTGGACAGACATCTTACAACCACAGTGAGTTATTTTGTAAAAAATCAGCACAAGTAGGAATAAAATGTATAATATTGTAGAAGGACCTTTAAAACCTGCAATCAACAGGAGGTTTCCACCCCAACTTAAAGCTACAAATTGCAACATATTTCACATGGACATCAAATCATATGACTTTGTGTAATGTGAATAGGTCGCCGGTGCTGCCAAACCCACAGAGAATCAACATCTAACACTGCAGCTCTGTGCAGCTTTTAGTCTTTATAGCATATTGCCTCGGTTTTCCAGGCTGCACTAGAACATAAACTTTTCAACATGAATCACATCACCGCCAACTGTTTTTAGCAAACAAACACAGACTGACTGTACGCGGCCTGCGCATCAAGATACAGCAGAAGAAGCTGAAGTTATCGCATAGCTGGCCAAGAAATGTAAGCATGCAGCAGCTTAAAAGCTTGTCTACCTGGGAGGTGTTTCAGCCGCATTTTTCAGTGAGGCACAGAACATACATGCACATATACGAGGGTTTTACAAGTGTCACTTTTCTGACGGTTTACATTTGCAACTACAGTGATTGTGTGTTAGGCTCTGAGCAGTACCGACACACAGATGACCTACACAACAGTGCTGTGCCTGAATGCATCCTGTGAAGTCACTGACACAGGAGTGAAGCTACTGCTCTGCTATTGTGCTGCTTTCATTACGCAGCCTGTGTAAAGATTGTTTAAGAATCAAACCGTGAAACTCACTGTTGGACTTCATCAGGTGGCCACAAACATGGCTCCAAAGGGCTGATTATGTTTATCGGTGTCTACTAGATGTGTGAGTAGGCAATTGTTATTATTCTACTTGTAAAAATATATTAGGGCTGTGTTTTATAAGTTTGTTTGGAAGAATTTCTGCCCCCCAATGGTCAAAAATAGACTATTGCAAGTGGATTTCCCTTACAGAATCTGATAAATGGAAATGTTTTATCTTTACTCTGACAAACTCTGAGCTGTATCTAATTATTTACATTTGTCCGATCTAAACTTTGAATTAAGTAATCATGCTTTATGGCAAGACTTTAGGTGAGTAAATTATGGCTTGAAAAATAATTTATAGCCTAAGGCTACTCTGATCTGTTCTTATGCAGTAAACAATTCCATTTAATTAGTGATTTAAAGGTTAGAGGTCTCATTTTATATTACAAACTGACATTAAACCAGCCACTAGACCCTCAAAATTAAAAACCAAATACTGCATCTCTCTCCCTCGCTCTGTAGCTGAGAGCTGTGACTCCTGCTTAAAAGGTGAAGAAAATCACAGATGGAGTGTGATTCAAAGTTCAGCTAACTCATGAGCACACGTGCAGTCACATACACACATGAACACTAACGCGTGCACGAACACTTGCACGCACAGACTTTAATCCAGGCAACGACTCATCCTGAAAAAAAAGAAAGGGGATGACAGAAAATATTACTCAGCCTGAATATTCTACAACCATACAGAAAAACACTTAAAATCCCCTTCAGCTGGGAAATTCTTCAAACACACTAACTTGAGAGAGAGGGGAAAAAACCCAGACAAAAGCATGGAGGTGAGAGACATTTCCATGGCAACCACATTCATAAGCCTGACTCCACCAATGAGCTGTGACCTTATAGTAAGCCTAACAATTCCTAATATATCTGAAGCATGACTTGGCAGCATTTTACCCACATGTCTTGCTTGAAAGCCAGGATAATGTTGCAATAGTAGTTTTCTTTTACTACCGCTGATTAAACATAAAACGTTTTTTTTTTTTATGACTCTCCCCATTTTCATAGGCTTGCTAAAAGCCACACATAAATGCTGACTCTCCGGAGGTGGATGTAGTATCTCATAACCAGCTGATTTCCCCACAGCCTAAAGTCCCCTATGGCCTTAGTGCTCTGTAACAACGCAAACATTCACATGCACACATTTAATTTAAGACAATTGAACAACAAGACGCCTGACTGTCATGATGCCTAAATCTTAAACATCCTTAGAAAATGATAAAGGAAGAAAAGAGAAAAGAGGGTCTAAAAATACATTCAAAGTCCACGTTGGCTGACCGTAAAAGTGAAAGAGGGCAGGCTTTGGCAAGGTAGAAGACAAACAAGCTGGAGAGTTGTGGTAGACGGGTGTGGAAATGATCGTTGACATGAATGACTAATTGGCTGGATGGTGAGCAAAGCAGGTGGAAAGACAAGAGAAGAGAAGTCACCACTTAATTTGAGTTGAGTTTCAAATGTTTTGGATTTATTTTGTATTAGATAGGACTGATTCCCACCGTGTACTTAGAGCCAATTCATGGACCAGCTTTTATTCTACCATGCATTTATTCAAATGACATTAGTTGTTATTGTTGGTAGTAGTAGTAGTAGTAGTAGTAGTGTTAGTATTATTAGTATTATATAATACATCTTCTCACTCTGAGTGTACATGTTGTCATATATTATTGTTGGCAGTAGTAGTAGTGGTAGTAGTATTATTGGTATTATATAGTACAGCACCTTACTATGATTGTGCATGTTGTTATATATTTTTATTAGTAGTAGTATTAGTAGTGGTATTATTGTTATTATTATTATAAGAATCTTTTTTTTATTCCTACTTTTATATATTTATATTTCACTTTGTGTTTGAAGTTTATTGTTATTCTTATTCTTATTATTTTGGAGCTGTGTGTAACAAAAAGCAATTTCCCTCTGGGGATTATTAAAGTAACTCTGATTCTGATTCTGATTAGTAGATACCTGCTAACTTAGAATGATGTATGGACAGAAATCCAGGGCATGTTTCAGCATTTCAAAGAGAAAGATTAAAGAAATTCTGTGTTCACCAGCACATTATGTCATTGAGGGCAAGACTTCAGGTCACTATTACGTAACAGTATTTAATGAATGAACATCTTTGGTTTGGAGAGAAAAAAAATGTTCCAACATAATATTTACTATAAAATATTCACTTAATTAATTTTGGCCAGAAAAAATGCTTCATAATTGAAATTATATCTAGTCTGTTAAGCTTGTAAATGAAATTTAATGTAGGTCCTTTTTAATATCTGAGCAACTAGAAGAGTAAATCAAGTAAGTGCAATTAAATGCCAGCAGTATAATGTGGATATTAGCTGCTTTCCCAGTTAAGGTATTATTTATGATGTGAGACTCCCTTCGTATTACTGCTCCCAAGTCAAATACTGAAAAAAAAAAAAACAAAGAAAAAAAAAAAAAGATGCTGCTCAGCTTGCTGCCACCACCACTGCTGCGGCTGCCAATGCAAGTCACGGCCCACCACCACCCCTGCATCGACCTGTGGGCTCTGTTTCTTCACGGTTCCCTACGGGGGGGCTGCATTGATCTCACTGCACTCTCACTTTCGTTGGCTTTAAATTATGCTTGGCAGGGAGCAACATGAAACCTCTAGCCTCAACACCAAAACAAAATCTATACTCTCTTTCGTTCCCAATTAAAACGCTCTCAATCAATATGTGACGTGGCTGAGTACAATGCAGTGAATGCATGAAATATTAGGAAAAATATTAGGAAGATTACCTCTACCATTACCTCTTATGGATTTCAGGATTTAGCCGCATTTGCAATTCCATATTAGGATTATGTCTAATCATTTCAGTACATAGAAATATAATGTTTTGAATTGTCTCCCAAAGCTCTAAACCAGTACAAACTGAAGCCCTACTGCATTATGTCCTTGACACACAAACCAAACATAAAGAACACTCATGTACAACATAAATGCCACATAGGCCACCACTGACATCACCTCGACTCACATAACAATGTAGGCAATGTAATGTAATTATCACCACGGGCCGATGTGAGTCTGTGCCTGTTTCCCCTCACATGTACTATCTCTGCATGTGTGTGTGTGTGTGTGTGTGTGCGTCTGTGCACGCATAGGCATGTGTGCTCTCACAAGGTGTGTGCACATGTCGGTGTGTGACAGCGTGACGCACATACTTACAAGTAAACATCGCTGCCTGGTTGCCAGGGCCAACGGTTTCAACAAAGCCAAGCTTCAAATAGCTTCCTGTGTCTCCTTGCCATCTCTGTCTCCCCTATTTTTTTTTTTCCCCAAGTCACTCGTTTTTTTTTTCTCCCCCCTTTTTCTCCTCTGTTGTCACTTTCTCTCTGTTTGCTTTGTGCTAGAGACATCTTTTATTTTAATTGGGCTGATCTCTCCTTTTCCTCTGTTGTATGTCCTCCTTTTTTCATCGTCATCATGCCATGCCATTATCTCATTTTCTATTATTATATCTCTAGTATCAATTGGTGCATTTGTTTTAGTGTGTCCTTACCTGTGTCTATCTTTATATTAGAGATGAACAGTGTATCATGTGATGCTTCCAACAAAGGCCTATTTTTGTCTTGTCTGAGTTTGTCTCCCACAAATAACAACTCAATGGGCCACATGGGATTTGACTTCCCTGTGCTGAGTTCTTTCTCTGAGGTGTTGTTCATTGTGTCTGAATTGAAGGGAGAACAGCACTTGGTGCAACAATGATCTGAAACCACATGGCACTAACATTTCAAACTGCATTCTTGGCCATTTTCACATCATCCTTTGGATTCAGGTGTCTCTCTCTTTAATTGCTTTCTCTCTTTCACGGCTCTCTGTCCATATATTTCTAACCATCATTTCATACATCAGCTTATCTTCTGCAAGGTTGCAATCTGAGTGTGCACTGGGCAAGGGGTTGATGTCTTTTACAGGGGTACACAAACAACACATTCACACTCACATATTCACACTTGCAGGAAAGTTTGAGGTTTGACAATCAGCTTCCTTTCTGGCACCCAAGGAGCCTGAGCAGTGTGATACCCTCATAATTTGAGAACACCCTTAAGTCATTCTTTACAAGTCAGGAACCGTTCTCTATCCACTCCTCCTTCCTCCATGGATCCTCCGAACTCTTTTAACACCAAAACCACGAGAAAAATGATTAAGTACAGAGTACTTCATTCCTCCTGGAATCGTTTCTGTCATTGTGCAGTCCCGTGGATTCCTCCAGCCCGACATCTAGACAGGCACTAACTATCTTCTAGCCACAACTCTGACCTGCCACATCCTCAACAAAGGCTTTGAGCTTGGCCTACTCAGATTTTATGACTCAAACCTCCTGTGGGTCACAGAAAGAAAAAAAAGGTCTTGCAGATTGATTCCCCTTTAGGCAGAACTGCAATTTTCTTGGTTGCCGCCCTTTCTGTGACTTCACCGAGTGACTCCAGGAAGACCAAATACATTACATTGATGATCTAAATGACAGAGACAAAATAACTTTGTTTAGCTCAGCTAGAAACTTCATCCGACGCAGTTTACATTATTATGCACATCTCAACAAAGGTCTAGTATTTTCCAGATGATTTAATCCAAATAAAAAAGTTTCACAGTGCCATGGAAGTGTCGCAGACCATGGTGCTATTGTGTGTGAATTATAAAAAAAAATAATGCATACACGATGAGAGAATACATTAACCTACAAGCTTCTAGGCCAGAGGATCAAATTAGAAGCCGTGGGCTATGGCAAGGCTCCACGGCAGGCTCCCCTGCAGGTGCCAGGTTATCCTGTGTCATGGGTCAGTGACATCACTGGTGACAGGAATGTAAAGGGACCGATGTGTACTTGTGTGTACTTCCTGTGTGAGGGGGGGGGGGGGGGGTCCTCTTTCTATGCAACCATTGTGTAGCTCGGTCCCACAGAGCCTTAAGTGTATGAAGGTAGACTCACATACTCACCCCCTGCAGGTGCACACACACACAAACCACACTGTCTGCAACCTGATTCTGGGAATCAGATTCCAGCCGCTCTACACACACACAGGGGCCTCTATCTCACAATAGGCCCGAGAAGCATTGACAGAGAGCCATATAATTTATATGACACCAGCACCACATGGGAGCAGACTAGAGGGAAACCTACGTCATGCTGGTTTACAAATGACAAAGGAAGGCCGGTGTTTTAGCAGCATCAGCACACTGGAGAACAGGCCTCTTTCTCTTCTTTCACCCCTCCTCTCCTCTACTCATCCTCCACCTCTCCATTTCTCATACTCCTCCTGCACTCTCATCCACTCTTCTCATGGTTCCTCTCTGTCACTCAATCATCTACTCTGTCCTCTCACCTTACCCTCCAGGATTTCTCCTGCTGTATTATTTAATAGGGGAGAATGAATGTTGTTTGTGTACTACAGGAAGAAAGAGAAAATGTGCTACTGAGGAGCGGAAGCCGACAGCTATAGACCCAGTAGTCACCTTTAGCCAGTACAGAAACCTTCAACATGTGATCAAGGGAGGCATTTTACCGTGCCCCGCCCCGTCTTATTGAAAATCACTCGTGCCACGCCTGAATCATTGGTGCTGATCGTGGTTTGCTCACAGTGTGGCTCGTTGCAGGTGTCCCAACCATATGGCAAGGCGGCATTCACACCTAGTCATCCTTACAAGTAAGACGAGGGGAGGCCGGGAGAGAAGATGAGCCCAATGAGCCCAGTGGTGGAACAGCTCTATGTAGGCGTTAGAGGATTGTTTCAATCCTTTTCTGCAGCCTGTATGTCCATATACTTTGCAACAGCATCCCTACAGCCTTCTGACACAGCCTGCATCAAAGTCTTAAGCCCCAAATGGCAAGGAATCAGTGGTCTTAAGGGATGAAGGAGAAGTGGGAAAAAAGAAAAGGAATGGGAGGGAGAAATGAAAATAATGGAGAGAAGAGACAGAAGAGACTGAACGCAGGGAATGAAACGTATTAGTAAGCAGATAAAGAAGGAGGCAAATGAGCTCCAGACAAGCAGAAAGAGTAAAGGGATCCGGAATAGACTGAGAGGAAAGGATAAGATCAAAAAGAAGTGAAAAAGGACCATACACTGGCTTCCTTATAGCTTGTCCAGCTGAGTCACTCACTGCAGAGCAACCGCAGAGCTCAGCCACCTCTGGTCTGGCCTGCATTTATTTCACAGCACAGGCTCTGATAAATTATCAAACAAGCACAGTCACAGCCACTACAGCAGCTGTGAGGCTGGCACGGACACCGCTGCCTAACAAGCCAAAATCGGTACAGTTGCGGGATCATGCTAATGCGACACACTGCATCAGCATGTCGCAGAGCAGAGTGGTGCAGATTTCTAAGCTTAAACTCAAACTTTGGGATTTATAAAAGCATTTTATTTTGGAAGTTTTTTTTATGGTATTAATTGTCAATAAAAAAACAAAAAAACACAGCATAGCAAGCCCAACTACTTCCTATACAAATCCACATCTAAGAGCTTTCATAAGTACTCAAAATACATATTCCTAGTGGTACTGATTTGTGATTCATACTAAAATAATTTTCAAAAATGCTGGCTTGGTGGGTGTGATGATTCTGAAACAATTTCAAAACACATGGACTGTAGTAGTAGTAAAAAATGTATCACTCATGATCTGCTTATAACACACTATGCCCACTTACTAATAGATATGAAGCTTTGAGGCATAACAGATAAAAATAACTTGAGACTTTTTCCCTTCATTTGATGATGCCAGGGGCTCTGATGAATTATGCGACACACAAAGCCACACTCAGGGACCGTACCTACAACAGCTGTAAGTGTTGCACAAAAACAGCTGCATAACAAGGCTGAAACTGTCACTTGCCATCCCTTGAAATCCATAGTGCAATGGGGCAGACAGTTAAATTGTCAGACACGTTTTGTGCCATGATGTGCCAGACTGCATTACACAAAAAGCTATTTAAATGGCTGTGACTGTGCAAGTGCTCCTTTCTCTGTAGCCTTGAGCTTTAATGAGCCACAGAGATAAAGTAGCGCTAGATTAACGACCTAAACAGCCGAAGTCCTGTCATGGGACTCGCGGTGTGTAAGACAATCAACACTACTCATTAATAACCGCATAACTCCGGTGGCACTATCTACTGTGCCTAAACACTACAAATCAAGCACTCTTTATGCTCGGTTTGTTCCACTTAAGCAGACGAGGGATACACAATCAAAAAGAAAAAAAAAAAAAGAAATTGCATGAAAATTGCATTTTAATCCAGATCAGCAGGGACTAAGAACATGTTTTGCCACTCAAGAACATCTTTCACATGTCTAAAAACTCCTGTTACGTGTTAAAATTGTTTCCAGTGTCTAGCTGTAATGGATCAAATTTGGAAGTGGAAGTGACAAATGTGGATGCGTTTCAAAAAGATGTGATAGTTGTACCAAGTTTGGGAAGCTTAACACAATTTATCCAACCTGCAGTGTCACTCTCTAACTGCCTCTCACCATCACCTGTCTTCACCACTTCAGGGAGTGAAGGGAATAAGGACGGTATTGAAAATTGCCTTCATCTGCTGTGGGGGTGTTTGATTTGATTATCTTAATGTGGACCTCTGAAAGCCCGGCTTTTACAAGCCCAAAAAGACAACGTCAAGCAGCACTCCATTGGATTTAACAGCAACAAATGTAATAACAGCCATAATATCAGGAAGGTGGCCTGTTGGGGGAAAACTGCAGTAAATCAGTGCTTTTATACTGTTGGAAAACATCACCTGGGCTAAAATAAAGCAAACTAAATGTTTATGTCCATTCTGTGTTTTGAATTATATGTTGTAGCAAGGAATAAAAAGAGCAGAATGTAGCATAATTGGATGATTGTCAAAGAAAATGACACTAGTACCCATCAGACTGTGCTTGTGCATATGGGCTATTTTTGGTTGTTTGCAACTTGGGTCTCATTTTCATAGTTTTGGCAATTGTTCCTGTCAGTGATAATGGTTTGGGTGCAATAGGCAGAGCAAAATCATTTGTAAGTAGGAAAGTCTCCCTTCTCATTACTCACTTAAGGTGCTTTCTGACAGAAAGCAGTCACCATCTGGCCTCAATTTTTTCCCCAGTCAGGTTTCTAGTGATGTTGCTACGCTCCCAGGTCTCAGAAATGATTTTGGTGAGTATAGCGCAATCAAAATCGATGGAAATGATGGCTTCACGTGACTGGCATGACTACCACATCAAGAATACAGTGTTTGATTCATACTGCAGGTTGTTGCAGACAGAAACTTGCAGACAGAAACTTGGTCTCGCAATGTTCCACGCTTGTGATGGACCATAAGGAATATGGGCACGAGCACAGACGGTCTAACTGTCTGCCATCTTCACTGCTTACCAGATCCAGTTACACATCTGTCACTTTTTTAAGCAGGAATGTTTCTGCACCAACCTCGACTGAAAAACACAAGCCGGAGGCAAGTGGATCTACTAATGTCTGCGGCTGTCCCTAACGCCGCGCCCAGCCTGGTTGAGTGGTTTGTGATGACAGATGAAGTCAGAGAGCGAGAGAGAGGCACATAACCCCTCTGGGGCCTATTTAGGTGATTAAAATGACAACAGTAAACAAGTCTGTAATTAAAAGCTCATCTCTTTTTGTTTCCCTGGTGGCAGGAAGTGGATTGCTTTCTCCACAAGTCAGGATGATTTATCCTAAGAGCTACAGAGCCACTAACATTTCCAGCTATTCATAGCAGATGAGAGGAAGTCTTGGTTTCTTATTGCATAAGCTGCTGTGCTAAATTTGTCCTCTGTGCCTAAGATCGATTCTTCTGAGGCTCTCTTCTGATGCTGATTAGTCCTTGTCTTCCGTTATTATGATGTGGGTTACATGGCGTTACACGTTGGCTTTGAATTTGAAGCCTTTTAACTGTGGCAAAATGACCATGCGACTGTTGCGTTGGTCGGTATCACCACCGTCATCATCCTCGCTACCATGACCCTCTTCAGTGACCTAAAATAATTACGGCCCTTGTCATTATTAACCATCATTAGACCCGTTAAGGCTGTTCAGAGTCACTGGCATTTATCATCTGCCTCCTCTCCAGTTCTATCACCCTCAACAGTTGCTGTATGTTGATGAGCAAGAGGTGTGAGAAGAGTCAGTGAGATAAATGTGTCAGTGGGAACCAGTGTGTGTGATCCGTGTGCGTTCTCCTCTGTTTCAGAGGTCTGTTGTTTTTGCCCGACACTCTCCGCCTGGACTCCTCACAAGGAGCACTACAAGGACGTTGGCAGATGGCGAGTGTTGGCAGGGGCTCTGTCCCCGGTGCCATACACCAACTGCCAGCAGGCAGAGCAGCACACAGCCACAGGGAGGCTTTTTAGGCCGCACACACTTGACACAAGGTGCTAGCAAACAGGTCAACCTTAAACACACTGCCGGAGCTCTTACAAACGCATGGAAGCACACACTCATTACTACACACAAGGAGACTGGCAGCCCAGATTGCGAAGTGGCCAAGACTTGCAGTGTTATAATTCATTTTGGGCCTGGTGTGACTTTTCTAGGCCAGCAGTTGTAAAAGTGGAGTCTGTGATCCTCCAGGGTAAATGGAAGGATAGAGGTGCTCCAACAAACTGAGGAATACTCTACTTACTATAAGTTTATTCACTAGAAAATCTCAAGTAAAGAAAAAAACTGTTATTATTGTAGGCTATTTCCCAGCAATGACTCACAAGCCAGAAATAAATATTTCAAGGAGTCAAAGCTGTTATCAAGTGGGACATCCTGTTCTAATAAGATTGTTTAGCTTTCTGCAACATGATCATGTTTGTCTATGGCTTAAGTGGAGCAGACGGCGAATAAGAACATGAGAGGTATTAGGTAATAACTGCAAAAACAAACAGTCACAACTGTCGCTTACATTTATTGAGTATTATTAGCAAAATGTATGGAAATAGGGCTCATCAAAGGAGCTAACTATGCTGAAAGGCCTCTTCCACAGGGTGTTATTTCATAAATATCATATCTTTTTTATTACTATGAGTAATATATTATGGTGTAAGTAGTACTGTACTGTCATAGCTGGTTGAGGGTGAGCTAATTTGAACTTCTTTATATATTGTTAGGTAGGTTAAACTACCACAATGGATCATATTCTATAAACTGATCATAGGTTTTGTATTAACAATCATAATCTACAGTAACTAGCAGCTATAAAATAATAGTATTTCTGCTTATATTTGCATTAGAGAAAATATAAATACTTTCCATCATTAGTTTTTTGTTATGTAGAACCTTTATACAATTACAATTAAACAATTTATCCAGGCACATTTAGATTTGAGCAAATGATAAAAATTACCCTAAAATTCCGTTAAGTTTTGACTTAAAATGGGCCATTATGATGTCCAATCAATCATTTTTGTTGCTTTGGAAACAGTAACGAAGGCCTTTTTGTTTGGACATGAGGAACAAGGGCCAAAATACCAAAAGCCAATTCAATTTCCTCTGATGATCAAAGAGTCAGAAGATTGCTATTGAAGGGTAGCAGGAAATTATGCTTGTGTCATCTGTGTGTGTGTGTGTGTGTGTCCAACTTTGTCAGGAAAATTAATAACTTTGCAGGATGTGAGTCAATGTTTGGATTACATCCGATTAATTTTCAATTAGTTTCATGGATTTCTATCAGCGGGTTTACTGACAGTGCAGCAGGACCAGCATGTTTGTTGTTCATTCGTGACATCATACTTCGCCACGAACAAACCACAAATAGCTTGTGCTGATGAATGACGAAATAACAGCCAAATCAGTAGTTCAACAAAAAATAGTAACACATGCTGTTGGAGGAAGTCCTTCCAAAGGGCACACATTGAATCACACCTTCACACAAAGTGATCTACAGATCACACACACACACACACACACACACGTACGATAAACTGAGAGAACTGATTCAGATGACAGTGAATGTAGCTTCACCGAGAGAAAACAGTGTATTTCTAGCAAATGAGGGTTTGTTTTAAAAAGAAAAGCTCATTGTGCACTGTGGAGATTTGTTGGGATTTGTTGCTCAAACTTTGAAGTATCCTCAAAAGGAGCTGCACCTTCAGATTGCACTGCAAATTTTGTTTTGATTTGCATTGATCTTCAAGGTTAAATGAGTGATGACTATTGAAAATAAAGGGAGCCATAATATGATCCTCACAGTAATTTCAAGCTCAGCTGATTCTAATAGTGCAATAATTTTGGAATAATTGATGCCAAATGACCCTTACCGACTCCTTAATGGGATGAAAATTGCTCAAATTGATGCCATGTACGGCCATGATTCACTGACACAGTTTTGTCCAGTTTTTTAACGTTGTGTTCGTTCTGTTTGCTAGTGTTAGTGATTTAAGACATCTCTGAATGTTTATATTCTATGTAGACATGAAAGCTGGTTCACCTAACATTAGTGCTAGACACTACTTTTGTTATTTAGCTGCTGAGTAACTAGCCTCTCCCACACTCCGCGTCCTTTCTCTAATGCATATTTGTTCTATATAACAGAAAAGGGGCATCTAGCTAGCATTAGCTTTCTTCCTGTCTTTCGTATGTTCAGCTGCAGTGATGGTAGCCTCAAACAGCACAATATTCCAAACAATTCTGAACTTCGTCTTCACAGATATTGCACAGATCAAATTAACTGACATTGCATTGTGAGTTGGAAAAAAAAACTTAAAAGCACATCAGTGTGGTAGAACGAGCTAAAATGAGCTAAAAATGTATTTCACGCATACTTTTTTTTTAGTTCGGCCCATGTTTCATGTGCTAAAATGGAGGGTGCAGGGTTTATGATCTGTGCTGCAGCCTGCCACCAGAGGGAAATCCAGATGTTTTGGCTTCTTTATGGTAATTACAATAGGTAAGTAAAAGTATAAAACTCAAAGCAGACACCAAATATATAAAGATATATATAGGCCATTGATTTCTTGGCAAAAACACATGTTACAAACAGCTGTTGGTTTAGTGTAAAAACCTCTAATCCTAAAAATGGCCACTGCTGGAGAGGGTAGACAACATGAACTAGAAGCCAGGAGACGCTGCATTGTACCTGACAACCTGCTATCACGACACATCACTTGCT
The DNA here is from genome assembly GCF_042242105.1 of Pempheris klunzingeri. Lineage (NCBI taxonomy): Eukaryota > Metazoa > Chordata > Actinopteri > Acropomatiformes > Pempheridae > Pempheris > Pempheris klunzingeri. The sequence goes on along the minus strand of NC_092017.1, from coordinate 21,485,730 downwards.
ATCCCCTCCATCCACCTCAACCCCATCACACCACAAACACACAAACACACACTAAACCCCATGGTTCCTGCTTCTTTCGTTACCATAGAGACCCAGCAGCAGCCATCTCCGCAGACAGAATTTAAAAAAAAAAGATAGTCCCATCCTTGGCATTCACTGGCGCACAGACACACACACACACACACACACACACACAAAACATCCACATCTGTTGCCAAGACAAACACAAAAACACTCACAGAGCTGACACACACAACGATGCTGTTCAGTGATTATTCCCGCAGGGGCCAAAGGGTCACCAGGATGACCGTGAACAGTGCGGAATCCATCCGTCCCCTCAGCGTCATCCCATCACTGCCTCCTTGGTAATCATCAACATGTCACTGCCTGGCCACATGTCACCTGTCACACTAAGAGGCAGGGAGCAGTGATGGAGAGGGTGTGTGTGGATCTGTATGTGTATGTGTGTGTTTTCACACATTCACATTTAGGAATATATGTTTCTGTTACGTAAAATGACCCCTTGACTTCATTTTAGGTTGATATGCTCCACCCTAGTCCCTGGGGAATAACCAGTGAGAGTGGTTAGTGTTTGAACAGTCTATAGGCCCTGTGTGTCTCCAACCAAGCCTCCATACAAGACCACGCAGGACCAGCCATGTCAAATTTTATGCCTCATTACCCCTCCACACACACACACACACACACAGTTCACGATATGCGTTCAAATACGTACAGATGAAGATGTAAACATGGTCAGGGCACATGGATCTCCTGATACTGCTTCTGTTACCTAAGTAGTGATAGCTGATGCCGAGTAACAATCTGATACCAGGGTTTAATTCACTGAACTGATTGTGATCTTTGTTCTCTACATATGACACTTCTTAACCAAAAGCGGAAATGTTATTATTGATATGACAGGGCTGTGCAAAGTCATTATCTGTCATTATCATATATCTAATAAGGGTATTATCTTATTGATATATATTACAATATAGTAAATCTATGCAAAATTAACACATATATTCTAACTGTTCTTCAAAGCAATAAACTGTGTTCCACTATTAAGCAATACAAGGGACCAATTCCAATTAATTTGGACAAAAAAATTAGTAGAGCTTTAAAATGTCATGGCCATGTCATTATGATACGACTCTGCTGAAAATCAAACAATCAAATTCTCCATCAGAGATCGGCCAGCAAAGATTGCAATAATCATATTATTTAATATAAGTGACAAAAGAATTGTCTCTGCTGGAACACCCAATTTGTTTTATATGGTCAGTATTAGAGCAATCCTGTTATACAGCAGTTAAATCAAAATTTGTAAAACATGTTTTGCAAGCCAAGTAACCAGTCTGGAACATATCACATTATAATGTGAGCAGGATGGCGGTTCAGGAGGCTGCTTTGTCAAACACACACAAAGAGGTGAATATATTATACACACAACAGCAGAGTAAGTAATTACAGAGCATTCTGGACACACATTATGGCATACACACACATATTTGCATATCTTGCAAATACCTTGTCACGTGATATACACACATAAACCATTAATCCTATTAAATTGTACCGCAGCCTAGAGAAGGTAGGTGCATGTGTGTGTGTTTACACACTGTGGCAGCACACACACCCCTCCCACTGCTAATGCTGCACCCCTACAATTTCACATCAACCAAATCCCGGCAACATCCTGTGTCACTGCTGACAGATGATGCAAATTCACTCAGCATTACACAAAACACATGCAGACAGAGAGACGGAGAGAGAGAGACAGACAGGGAGTGTCCTTGTGGACTTCTCTAAGCAGCGTAACTGAAACTAGCCCAAACAACCCCATAAGAACTGGGCCAGACAGACAACAAGAGGAGGGGAAGTAGGTTGGTTGTCATAGATGAATTGCTGCACCTGAATGTGTGTGTGTGTGTGTGTGTGTGTGTGTGTGTTAATGTAATTGCTGCCGCTGTACATCCAACACAGAATTATGCAGCTAATATGATAATAGCAGGCAACTTGTCACATAACACTCCCATCTAATCTAAGCCAGGTTACTAGTAAAACTCTATGATTTCCATTCATTATGTAAACAGGCCACTGGCCTTTTAGAAACAGCTGGCAGCTGCGCTTTTGCATGTAAGCTTATACAATTGAGCACACGAGGAAGTTATTTGCATAAAAAGATGCACACTTGAAACATATTCTAATACTTGAGTAGAGTTCAAGAACAAAATATCTCTATGAATCTAAAAAAAAAAAAACATAGCAACATCACCCAATATTTATAAGGTAGTATCATTGTATGGAGGATAATAATGACTGTATGGATTGTCTTACTGAACACAACATCAGACTACGAACACCTATTGCACACACTTTAACAGTATACCCTCAGTTTTACCCTCCTGGGATACAATAGTGTGACCAAAACTTTGTAAGGAAGATGTAAATTAATAGGATTATTAGGACAAATACTGTACTTAAGAGCTAATCTTATTATTGCTATAGACTATTCATTTAATGTGTTTCTGTAACCAGAATTAGTAAATTAGGATGTGAGCACTGTAATTGCTATGTTTTATTGCTAAATAAAGTGAGCATTAAACTTTAAAACCAAGTTTTCCTCACCAGAGCGTATTAAAAGTGTACACCCAGAGGAGAGGAGCAACAGCCATCACTAATTCTATAAAAATTGTGTGAGACTGATCATAATTACATCATCCATGTCCTGAGATATGTTGAATTGTGCTCTAAGAATTGAAAATTGAGCTTCATAGACTTCATAGGCTTCAATAGACTGAACCCTAGTTTTATGCACCACTTACTATTCAATTTTCAGTGACCTGTACTATTTGACAAATTATATTATTAAATCCAACTGACAGCATTACATAAGTCCAATTAACAGAATGACTCTATAGCTTAACCATCTATAATGTAGCAATAATCTATTAGCATGTGTGACAGCAGTGATATTGACCTGGAGATCGAGACTCCATCACTGTTATGTCACACCACTGCTTTCCCGCTTGCTTCCAGTTCATTATGTGGATCGGTTCTCATACCAACACTTCACGTCTTAAGCATTTAAGTGCAGCTTCACTTGAAAATAGGTAATAGTCCGTCCCATGTCTGAAAAAGACACACTCCACTCAAGTGTGATTCAGAGCTTAGTGTATCCCACAATTCACCAAGGTCTACTGCACCACACAAAGTCCATTTGTTAGCAGTAGCGCAGCAATAGGCTGCATCAGCTTGATAAATAAACATAAATAAAGAAGTTTAAATGTCCCTGTAATGTATATCTATGTATATAACAATAGTTATCATGTAATGACAATGACTTCTTGATCTGGTCTTCTTCTGACATTAAATGCCATTTTCTTTTACATTATTAAATGTCTGTCCATTTTCTATCCCTTTATTCACACAGAAACCATTCAAAATGGTAACACATTAGGCCTATTTAATGAACAGCAGATCTACATGCACCTAGATAAATAACTTGTATTAGTCCTCTCAGCTCCGGAATATACGCTTTTTTTGTAGTCATCTAATTGTAACTGTAGCACTATATGGTTGATTCTTCTTTGTTTCAGCCATTCATCAGAGCTTAATTGTGCCATGCAAAGTATCTGCATTTAATGAATGATGGGACGTCCTCATTAATCAAGTATATCCTAGTGAGCTATTCTAAACTTCCACACACTTGGAGTCTTAACTGACACTGTGGCAATTACTAAAGAAACATCACAAAAGTAGACACTTGACTGGCGATGTAAAAGTTTAATTTAAGCACTATATTAAAAGCAAAACAACAAAAGAAAGATGGAAATTTTGAGGCATAGGGTTGAAGGATAAAATTATGAAATTCAGATTAAAACTCTACGATTGTATAATTACGGCTCGACAAAATGTTAGAACTTTGATTTTGAAGTAAAGTTATGTTTGTGAGTTTCTTTATTTAGCCTGTAAAATTACATAGAGCTTAAACTAGCTTGTTTTCCTGAAGCTATCACAGGTTGTTAAATGCTGTTACAACTTGAATCTGGTTCTCTGATTCCATGTTGAACATGCAAGACCTACCTACCTCCTACAGACAGTTTACTGCATATACTTCACTTCACACATGAAAATTGGGCTCCTGTGATGATCCAGATTAATGATGCTCTACTACACAAACACACACACAATACTCTGGAACTGCAACGATGTCTGCTATTGAATTGATCGGCAACTATTTTGAAAGTCAATTCATTGGTATGAGTAATAATACGATAAGAAGAAGAAGAAGAAGAAGGAAAAAAAAAGCCAATTTCAGCTTCTTCTTCTAACATTTTCTGTTTTCTCTACTCAACTATGACAGAAGACAGAATTTCTTCGGGTGGTGGACAAAACACCATGTTCATCATTTTCTGACACTTTATAGATCAAACAACTAATCTGTTAATTGAGAAAATAACTGACAGATTAATCAACAACCAATCATTGAAAATCATTATTAGCAGCCCTGCTAAATGAGAAGGCAAGCACTGGGTCAATTATTCATCCTGTTTTCATTCTGTATTTGCTTAGTTAGCCTTTCCAGCCCGTTATCACCTCTCTGCTTGCCTTGCTCCCAGCTTGCTGCCAGGGCACTGCCACCTCACACAGTCATTATCATCTTCTACAGAGCAGCAGACACCAAATTACTCTGCAGTGTCCTCGACACAACCTTGCATGTCCTCCCTGTTTATCTTACAGGTTGATGTCAACAAACAGGTTGATCCATCCGATCAATTTATTCATGTATTTACTCTATGAGCTCACATTGTGTCATACTGATCATACAGAAAAAGATTAGCATCATAACGCAGCATTATAATGCAAAAAAATGCATTTAAATTTGGGATGAGTTGACGATGAAGAGAGATCAAGAGGTCTTTTAGTGGTTCAAGATTTCCCACAATAGAATTACAATAATGGGAGAAAAAGGCTAGGAGAAATTACTACTGGGCAAAAAGCATGTTCAAGGATAGAGAATATGATCAGACTTCAAGTAGACATTCCTCACTGCTGACATCAAAGGCAATTAATCATTTGCAAGGCAAATTAAAGTAAAGCAAGCTGATTCCTGCCATTAGATGCTGGTACACAGTACGACTGTGTGCCCCAGTTCCTCAGTGAGAGCACTCATGCATCAATTTTGGCAATGAGCAAAAAGTGAATATATTTTCATTATTCAAAGTCAAATCATACAAGATTGTCTTGGAGATGTGCAAGGATTCTGCTTTAAGACAAGAGCAACATTAAAGGCACTAAACATAAACATATAAAGAGGGACTGACAAGCAACAATATTTTGGTCTTGTCCCAATTCAAAATATTTAGAATGTAAATGTCCAATAACACGTCAGAGTACTGTATGTCTCTCTTAATTTTACAAATACATACACTGTTAGCTGGTTCAAATTAGCTACTGTAAATAAAAACTGGTGTTTTACTTTAGCTGTATTAACTTAGCTGTAAATAGTTCATCTTTGTAGACACTCAATCATATGAAAGCTGATAGTTTTGGGTTAATTTTTTAAATGGTTTGTGTTCTGACATACATACAATGACTCTAGACATCTGGGGACTGTAGAGTGCATGCATCGGTGAAATGTAAATAAAACAATGCATGGCATTTACATCATTTGATTTCTAAAAGAGAGTCACACAGGCCGAGAGACAAATTCTCCATCTATCCTACAAAAATGTTCTGAATAATTCCTCTTGAAGCTGGAACAAGTGCCATAAACTGTGGGGTTTGATGGTGTTGTGGCAGCTCAGATGACTCAGACGCATACTGTGTACCCGCCAATCTGGCATGCAACCTTTGTCTCATGTCATCATGCCTCCCTCCCGTCTCTACCGCCAAACTACCAAAGACAGCAGAGAGAAAAACAAGTGCAAAGAGGCTGTAGGTAGGTAGGACTGCAGTTACATAACAAACAACTTTCAAACATCTATCAAAATTACAACTATTGGTGTTTTTCCTGAGATGAATTTATCTCTAGGGCATAACACTCACTGTGAGACAGACAGGCTGGAAGAGAGCAGTGGAGAGGCAGGAAATACATAAGCTGCCACCACCCAGTCCCTCCGGCTACAGCAAATTCTATATCACCCTATTGATTTCAATTACGATAACTGTTATTAAGCGGCATGCACGACATGAAGTCGATGATCCCGTTCAGCAAATGTAGTACGATGTAGTGAAGGGAGCCCATTGTTGCTGAGGGGGACGGAGGTGTAAATGGAAGGAAATAGAGTGACAAAGAGGAAGATTACATGAAATATCCTCTTAGCTCCACCGCAAAGTAGCAGCAGGTAATGTGTCTGAGAGTGGCAATCAGTAACCTAAACTCTCTAGTAGTGTAGAGTGAAGTCTAAGAGCCAAGTGGTAGAGGTGGCAAGAGTTTTCCCTTTAAATCCACTTATTAAATCTCTCTATATTTTTTTTTTCAAAATGGAGGGGAGTCATTTAACTTGTTATAAAAACACAGCGGATTTTTTTGATGTTGCCTTTTTTTAGAAACAAAGCTTTCTCTTTACAACAGCAATACATACAGTTGGGTTTTTCTTTATGCCCATGATGTGTGTTTGTGCCAGCAATTAGAAATATGTTTGGAGACATGTGAATAATGGATGCATCATGCAGCAGAGAGGCAAGTAAAGGCCCACGGTTGCTTTGAATTAGTGATGACTACAATGCAGACAACCACTCTGCTGCATGTGACACATGAACAGCAGAGGAATACGAAGGGAGTCGACCGCGGGAAAATACTGGGGTGAGAAGAAAAGGGAGAAATATGCATAATAAGAACAGACATGAGCGGAGGAGGAGTGTCGTGAGGAATAAGAAGAAAGGAGAGGAAAGGAAGAAAGAAAGAATTTAATTATCCCAGTCAATTGTAGCAGAGTAAACACACATTTGCACGCCAAAATGGTCTGGATCACTGAGCGGACAAACACAGGGGCATAATCACATAAGGATACACACACGCAGAAAGTAGCACATTAATGGCAGCTTGTGAACAAACATTTTCAGCCCTGTTGCAAAGTGTTTAATGAACAATTTAACATCACTATCAGTGCTAATATGATAAAAGGCAAGAATAATACAGAATAAAAATTCTGAACTGGATGGGGAAATATACTTTTCATTTTCTTTCCTTGTAACTTATCTTTTTTTGGGGGTAAAATGGGGTTGATTTTTTTAAAAATGCCTTTTTTTAGATAGCTACAGTAGAGAGATGACGGGAAATGAGGAGAGACAGCAGATGGGAATGACACGCAGCAAAGGCCTCTGGCCAGACACGAACCAGGGACATTGTGGTTCATGGTCATAAAGTAAACTTCCCAAACTGTGTTTCACACAGGTTTTAGTTGGTCTAAACCTCTCACAAAAAAAGCCAAAGTTAAATAGTATAGTCTCAACCACTTTTGGCTTTTAGCTGAGATGTCAGACAATGTCTCTGTGGGAGTCTATCCACACATGCCACAAGAGGTTTAACTCTAAAATAGTAGCTAGGAGGCAGATCCCATAAAGCCAAAGAAGTAATTAGTAGTAAAATAAAATTTAGAGAAGACAATACATACCACTGTAATCCTGTGCTGTACTTGCATTTATTCACCAGAACTCTGGCAACAAGAAGAGGATATTATAGGATTTAAAGCAGAATATTAATAAAACTGACAGATTTTTCATTATCATCTTTGAATTCTGGGTACACACACACACCCACATATCAAGCAAGACATGCCACAACTTCCTGATGACGGTCACTTTTTCACTGCCAATGAGTTCAGGCGAGAAACCTCAGAACAGTCTGAGGCGCTGATGAAAAATGAAGGGATGTTAGATAGCGAGAAAGAGAAAGTGACACTGCTGTACTTTGTGAAACAAAAAAAAATGGCATGCCTCCTTCAGCGCGCCTTCTCCCCTCAATCTATTGATCTGTTGTTTTGCCACATCGTCACCAACCTTGAGATGACACTGAGTGACACTGAGGGATTTTGGAGGGCTTTCCATGATGTCTGACAGAGTACGCAATTTACACAACACAGAAGTTGTGTATTCTGACATGGATGCTAACAAAATAGGCTAACACACACAAGGTTAAAGATGAAGGACGGTGTTATCAGTCAACATTTTGTTGATCAGTTGTAAACAGATAGAACAGAACTTTTCTGGATCTTTGAAAGGCTGATTTGAATATAAAAACATGCTCTTTTGCATAGTGTTCACTTAAACATTTCAAAGGTCTGCGAGGCCACACAAATACATGCTTGTCTCCGAAGCAACGTTTTTTGCTTCTTAATTGTGTGTCAGTTATTGCTGGACACAGTGGAGCTGCAATGACACAGTGGAGCTGCAAAGAATGAGATTACAGCAAGTCTCATTAATTTGCTGGCCATTAACTCGCTGAATTCAAGGACTGAATTCAAATGTGTCTCCTGATGTCTGTGTGAAGATCACTAAACCATTCAAAAAATAAGAGCTTATCTGGACAGGAAGTTTTCCTTATTTTCATATGAGTGTTTGATTCCATTCATTACTGCGACACGCGTCAATATGTTTCATGTGTACGTGTGAGGGTATTTATGTTAATTTCTATCATCCTCTGCCCTGTAGTCTGAACAGTGGTTCATGGCTCCTCTGTGGTTCTGTACGATTGACCTTCAAATGCCAGGCCCATTGGCTCAGCGCTCTGTGCCTCCTGGAATAATCTGAAAGGTTACAAATGAGAGTGTAAAAAAAAAAAAAAAAAAGACTACAAGCACTCCTGGAAGACTTTAGTCAATGAGCTTATGTGGACAAGAATAAGGCAAGAAGACGGAGATTTAAAGACAGAAATCCAAACGCAGTTGCACAGAGACAAGATAGCTTGTGCAGTGCAGCAGAAAATACCCTATGACGCAGGAACCCCACTATAATACTGGACAATTTCATGATTGATGTCCTAATGGACATTTAGGAATGGCTACAGCCACACCTACATCAATACAACTTCACCTCAAATATATCAACATGACAGCAGTGACTTTTTCATTAAACCTCCAATGTGATGTTTTAGCCAATTAATGTAAACTCTTCACCTCAATGTGCTGCTAACACATGACCAGTGCACAGTGGACTTTTGGATAGTTAGGGCGAATAAGATACATTCATTTTCATATAAAAGAATGAAATGCATGTGAAGGAGCAGTGGACACACTGACTTTGTTACCTTGAACGTGGTGGAGTAAGAAAGAAGAAAAGTAAGAGACACAGATGAATTAAATAGGGATAACATTTTAAGAAAAAAGCCTTTAAGATTTTCTAGGCTACATCTTGTGAAATATTATTCCAGTCAGCCATTTGTTATGCCAATTAAAACTATGGTGGCAGTGGTGTGTGTGTGTGTGCACTTCATACTTATCCAACAGTGGACTTTAGCTTGGATGCTCACTGTTGTTTTAAATTACGCTAAAATCACATCTAATACTATCTGCTTTTGAAGTTTCAAGGTCAGACAGAGGAGGTCAGAAGCATACATACATACTCTTTTCTGATGCTGTAGTTCTTGATAAGTGCATGTTATTAATGTATACAACCAAACAACTGATGATTTACAGGTAAAACATTCCAAATTTAAGTGGTTGTGAATTTTTCAGAACATTTGTGTCACAGTCTGTCCTAAGAGTGATATCCGTTAGCTAGCCAAGTCCTAGCAATGAGCCAAAAAGTCCTTCATCCTCCACTGCGTAAATCCACCAACACACTTCCCAGGTCCCGGGGATGGACAGCCTGGGAGCTGGGCAGTGTGCTGGTGGATGTGCAGGCCATCCATCCCCGAGAGCCGACTGTAGCACGCCGACCAGATTATGGAGGTAAATGCAGATTCCTGAAGCTTCACTAAGCTTGTTTATTAGTCCCTGGAGTCTTCGTTGGAAGTAGTATTGTAAGTATTATATTCGGTCTCAAACTCAAAATATATTTGGACTATTCCTAGGCACTATAATTGCTCATGTAATTTCTTTTATATACTAACATCATTAACATTGGACCCTGTCTGTGTGCGGTAGTAGGGGTGAACTACTGGGGATAGCTACCAAAAGCTACTGGGAAAACAAAAGCACCAGCCTCTTCCTGTTTTGGTTGCGCAGTTGTTGACACACTTCCTTTGTGGTGTAAATCAAGCCTTCATTTTCCTGGAAGATAATTCCTGGTGGTAGATAGAATTGCATGGTGAAAGTGATGCTTGTAGGAAACCAATCTGAACACCATTATTCTACTGTCATTACTCTACATCCATTACACTACACAATCAATACCTTCATAATGATTCTTCATAATGAAGTTAAACCAGAAAATCCCCCAAAAAAGTCCACTTTAAATGAAACATTTTAAGTCTTTGTATGTGTTCAGTTTGTAATCTCTAATCACGATAGACAGTTTCATAACAGGCTATAAAAGTCACATTTGCATTTAGATTATGAATGTCAGGGTTAGGGTTTTTTTTCCAAAATGACCAGGAACATCAGTTCACACTTGGTCAGTGTAGAATGAGAGTCCCCTGTTGGTAATAGAGGAGTGTGTGTGTGTGTGTGTGTGTGTGTGTGCACGCAAAACATTTCACTGCTCCACTGGAATGTGTTCCTCATTAACTTCTCTAGGAAGTTCCAAATATATTTTCCAAATCTATATATTTCTCACCCTAACATCAGTCTACAGGCTTTAGGCGTGTATTTGGGTGTGTGTTTATCTCTGTGCACAGTATACCTCTATTTGAGTGTGTTTATATACATGTATGACTGCATATCTGTGTGTGTGTGTGTGTGTTTCCACTGCCCCCCTGGAATGGTTAGCTATATGAAGTCTCCCCCACATGCCACTGAGTTATGATGTTTCCATCAAGTGGAGAACTACAGTAGACAGAAATGGTTTTGAGCTGGCCTTGGTATGTCCATTTAGTCTACAGAATCGCTGTGAGAGATGAATCGCCTCACCCCCTTATAGGTGGCTGGTAATAAGGCAGGCAAATAGTCCAGTTTTTTGTTGGAAATGAGAGATGAGAGCATTGGCTGCTTTAGTTACAGCTGGGCGATATGGCAAAAAATATCAATATCAATATTTTTTTCCCATATTGTTCAATTGATATATATAATGATAAAAAAAAAGCATAAAAGCCACAAAAGCATTGCTGTTATTGTTTGATAATGCTGCCAGTTTGAAGAGTATCCTGATAATAACTTATGATTTCGTCATAAAACAAAATATTGGACAAATTAACATTTTTACCTGATGATGATCTAAATGGAAATTAAGGATTGTTGTTATTGAGACATTTTCTCAATTAATGAATGTATATACCAAATTTAACGTCAAACCATCTCATAGGTACTCTAGATATTTAAATCTTAGCCAAAATAGCAGAATGACAAAACAACTGACAGCCATGCCTTTAGCCGTAAACTGTAAATATTTAGTGTAAAATTGTTACCGGAAATCTTGCGGTACATCGTGGCTATTACTATGACGAGGAAGGATCTCTGAGAAACATGGTTTCAAAAAGGTGGGACGTTCCTACATTGAGAGATAGGTGAGACAAGTAAAATCAACTGCTTTTGTCACTATTAAACCTAAAATAACAGCCCTTTAACAAACACGAAGGTTATTTCCATCAGAACTCATTAAAAAAAATCCACAGATAGACTTTAGGCGTGAGGTAAGGAAGATAACAAATATGTAAGGAAATTACTAGACAAAAATTGCAACAAAATGGCACAAAAATTACGTTATGCTTTGCTCACTTTATTGATCTTTAAGGGTCAAACGTGGGCATCTAAAGGATGTAAGCAGCTTCGGTTTGACTGTGAATACCTATTCTATCCACTCACATTCTTGCTGTGAGGCACCAAGCTCATTAAAGAAGTCTGACGAGTATATGAAAAGGCCTCTAACAGTTTGTGTGTCTATAAATCAATGTGACACTAACTAAACAAACCCTGCTGGAGAGAAGGGATAATGAACAGAAATGGACTGAAGGCAAACTGAGTCTTAATCATGGGGCAGGCCTGATGGAGAGAGGTAGGGAGGGGAGAAGGCAGGTGGAAAATGGCTGGAAAGAAAGACTTAAAATGGTGTTTCTTTATGTTTTTTTCAACCTTTTTATGGGCCTATAAAGTTTGAAATGCTATTGTGTGATTACCAATTTGACTAAAATTGCATCAGCCGGTCCAATGTGGTAAACCCCTGTAAAGTGCCGTACTTGTTTTCAGTAACAGCCTAACAGCCTGCTAATACAGCATCCAAGAAGTTGTTGGCCTTTAGAGACTGTGAGGAGATACGTGAGGCGTTTTATTAGATGATCCATATTCAGAGGCGCCACAATTTCACAGCCCTCATCCCTGACTGAAACATGAATATCAGGACAAACAAACAGTTGGCCGCAGGGACACAAAGCCTAGGATGCATCAATGTCAAGTGGGACACCTGCAAATCTGAGAGTAGCCAAGGGTGATCAGACAAAATTAACACACCCATGGGTACCCACTCAGTCACTGGGCTCGACTGTCTGCACAGGAGGTGGAAGAGACAGAGAGAGAGAGAACGAGAAAGAGAGAGAGAGAGAGACTGTTGGATGTGAATGTGGTGCCAATATTTCACTGCCAACATCCCAGCGTGGATAAACACTGGCCACATGGCACTCTGTGACCCTCAGGTCTCTATTATTTAACACACAAACATGCAGAAAAAGGAGCAGTCATGAACAAATGAGTGTTACCATGTCTTGCTCACACACACACACACACACAGACCTCTACAGACGGGGTTAACAGATGACCAGGCAGACGGCCGGTAAGCTATCCGAAATGCTCCAAAATTTACCGTGTTCTCTTTGTGGTCATCTGACAATAGCGAATTAGCGCCTGCAGCAAAATGTGCAGAAAGAAAGAAAACAAGAACATGTTTACTTGAAAAACACTCTAAAAGCACATCCTGAAATTAGAATTTAAAACCCTACTGACTCCATGAGTTTGCATGAACATAGCTTCTGAGGAGCAATGTCCTCTCGCAGTAAGCTTGGGGGCATATTGTGGGTGGTTGGGGGAAAATAAACTTAGGCAAACCAGTTGAAAAATATTTTGGTTCATTGCTAAAACTGTTTACACATAGATTTCTGTTTTGCATGTAGGCAAGGGACAAGTCCCGCTTATGATTGCACAGTGTGTGCACACTTCTACAACCCTCCAGTTTTAAACCAGGTTAACAAAACGCAAGGTGGTGTCAAAGGATGTGCCTTTTCCCACAGGTACATACACCAAAACAGACTTAAGGCACACAGGTACTGAGAATGACGATAAAACGAGCACAGAAAAAAAAATGTAGTCAGTGCTACGGAGATGTACTGCCCTTCAGAATGTATCACTCTTTCCTAAATAATACCTCAGTCTGTGTTGCCTTAACTTAGTGATTCATCTTTGTGACATGATTCTACTATTTTTCTACTGCCCTCACTATTGTATGTGTGTTAGTCATAGACAGCATTATGTAAGGGATAATGTACAGCGAACTGGTCATTACTGCGAGGGGAGCCCCAACAGGATGGTGCAGGACCCTGACGCGAAGCAGAGCAATCTTTTCTTTTGCAATAATCACCGCCGCTCGCTGCACATTTCATTTCCCTGCTTATTACATGGCTTTGTACTCAAGAAATCAACAATTTGACACAAAATACTCAATTAAAAACGATTTTGTTGATATGATAGATGGCAATGGTCTGCTGTACCGAAAAAACGGACACATAGAATGCCATAATTGACCACTCAGTATCGGGTATTCAACAAAGTCGTGTAAAAGATCTATCATTACATTCTGTGGTGGAGGTACACAGCTATACGGCGAGCTAAACACACTCCCAATAAAGTGAAGAATATTGTGATTACAAATCAGAAAAAGATATGCTGACTACACTGTCCCTCATGTAATGACATATCACTGTTGTATTAGCAGCATATTAGCTTCAAACAGCTAGTGCAGTGGCTAGTTTGGTAAGCAGGAAGCTGATCGCAGAAAAAAACTAGTGAATCACAGCAAACACTAAACAGAGTAAATACAAGAGTATCAACATTTGATTGATAAAAATGTAAAATGGTAGATGTACCAATAGGCATATTTATGTACACACTGCATAGGCTGCTTCAGCCCTTTGCTGCAAACCATCATTGTCTTCTGGCTAAAAAGCACTGTAACATTTACATTCTTCAGTTGACTTCAGTCATTTTTATAAAGTAGAAAAAAAAATCAAATATTTTTTCTACCATTAACTCTTGAACATAAAAATGAGTCATTGAAATTGTTTGCCCCATGTATATGTTATAGTGCTTTTTATCAAGAAAAAACGCAGCTCCCACACTTTCTTTTACAGACCAGACCTACCCAGTGCAATATCACCATTTTAGCTAAAATGATCTATTAAAAAATGATAATACTGTACAATACATCCATTATTTCCTCTTTTTCCTCCATATAATCTCCCAGGTTTACTATGTGTGTCTCATTCTCTCTCTCTCACACACACACACACACAGAAACAATGCACACAAATCCTTTTATCCCTGAGCACAAACTAACACTAAACCATTCAGCCTCTCTACAAGTCCAATTTTATTCACATCAGACATGCACACACACATGCACACACACACACCCGCACGCACGCACGCACACGCACACACACACACCCGCACACGCACACACACACACACTGCATCTCACACTGCATATCAGAAAGTGTGTGGGTGGTGGTTTCCCCATAGGCCTGTGGTGACAATGAGTCAAGGAGACAGGGACGTGCAAACATGTGTGTGTGTGTGTGTGTGTGTGTGTGTGCGCGCGCACACACACACAAAAATCCTAGGCACAGATGGACATACTGTACATGCACCAAGTCACAGACTCTGCGGCTAAAATGTATACACACATTCCTACATTCACTGCACTGCTGTTTGCAAAGAACACTGATGGGCAGTATGGAACGATAAGAACGACTTTGACAACAAGGACAATGGCGATTAAAACACGATAATGTGTGAACGTGTGGCCAAAACCTTGTTTATCAGATAGCAGCAAAGCAAATCTTGTACGAGAAGATTGTGATTCAGATTGGGTACCTCAGAGCCAGACAGTCGGCAGACGCTGTTTCCCTGTTGGTTTGATGAACTTTGTGGAAATTTGAACAATTTATCTCGTGTTTAAGTCACCAACAGTGTTCTGGGTAATCCTGTGATCAATAAGCACGCTCTTTCTGTCTCAAATAAGGTGATTGTACTCATAAATACAATATGAGTTTTACAGTGTTGTGGGATTAGTTATTAGCTAGTTATGGGATTATGCTATAGTTTCCCTTGGCTAAATATATTTCACCAAAAAAAAACATTTCATCTTCAATCTTTCATCTTCAGGTTTTCAAACAATATTGATATTTCTGAGAGGGATTGTTATCTAAATCCATCTCCTGCTCATTCCTCAAGCTTTGTGCTTTTCAGCCGTTAGATAAACACACTATTTTTCACATAGCTGGAGCTCTGAGGTGACGTTTAATAGCTTTTGTAAGGTGACTGGTTGCCACAGACACATGAGATGCTGTGTTGGTAAAAAGTATAAACTGATTTTTGTTGAGACAAATGGGGGGGAATTGATTGATAGTCTTTTCACTAAATGATTTCTAGATAAAACTAAACCACTAAGTAATTAATCACTTGAAATGTAATATTTTAGCCTCAATTAAGGGTAGACTAATCATCACAAAGATCTCTCAGCCTAACACAATATAATTCAACAGCACCACAATCTACACCCTCCAAAATTACCATAAAGTTGTATCAACACTACTCTGAAAACTAATTTTACTTACTCACTAAATGAATATTTAAATGTTCATGTAAGTAGGACCTACTGCAGGGCTACTGTTATTAAGGGAACCTAGAGGTCAGGTTACGCTCGAAAAGAACCAGCTTCTATGTTGTCCGACCACTTCAGAATCCAAAAGACCACACTGGAAGGTCAGAAAGAAAAGATAACCATCCTGGAGAGGGTTGATAAGTACAGCACACATTCCCAGACAGTGTGAATGTCTATGAATGTCTTTCTAGCCTCTGTTCTCCATGTGTGTGGTTTTGCACTCACTTGTTCACACCAAAAGTGACAGAAACAGTTGTGTAAAGAATGAGAAAAAGAGAGCTAGAGAGAGAAGTTCAAACCCTGGCTGCTTTCTCACCTCAGTGATCAGCCCACTGAGTGAATTGGGTGTGAATGTTGAATCGTTGCTTTCAGAGCGTCTTCCTAATCTAACATCAGAGAGGTAAAGGAGGCTATTCAACCATCAAACAAGTAGAAGCATACTGGCAGCTTGATAATCTGTGCACTCAGTCGATTATTTTTGTCTATTTGTACTGTATCCTATTTTATCTATTTTCAATATCTAATTTTATTCTGTAATTATTGATTTCACACAAGATTTTATTGTGTTTCTAAATGTTTTTTTTTATTGCATATCTTCAACTTAACTAAAGCCCTTTGAAGTGCCTGTGTTGCTATTCAGATAAAGTCACCTTGCCTTGACTTGACTTCTCTGTATTTCTCTGCTCTTTATTTGTATTTTTTATTTCTCATTATCAATTTAAATATGATGGGACGTCAGGATAGAATTTAAATAGAATAGGATGGCAGGATGAAAGGTAGGCTGTGTGTGCAGGGAAGACAACACATTTGATGTAATGGCAAAATGCAGTTTGTATTTAGTTCAGTTTTTCTGATGCAAAATCATTGTCAGCTGTTTCACCAGGTTGCAAGTGAAAGCTAAGAATTGTGCATCTGTTTTGCTGACAAAATGAACAGTAATGGGTCACTAAGTCTATGTGATGGCAAATGTTCTTTCTTTGTTAATTCATGCTCAGCTGAAACAACTTCTGAATAACTTCAGCTACAATAACTTCAGCTTTCCGATGCAGCTAGCCTGCGCTCATTCGATAAGATAAAGCACAATGCAGCTCTGCCTCACTTTTGCATTGCTGCGCATTGTTGCCAGCTGAAAAAAAAAAAAAAGACGCTGCCACAATTCCTTTCAGTCATCGTGACAGACAGCAATCAAGCGGAGAATAATCGCTACTTCTTTCTTAGTGAAGACAGGAGGGGAAAAGCTAGAGAGGAAATGTACTGTTGCATTCCGCTTACTTTAACTCATACAAATGATGCTTTAGAGCTCTTGTTGAATTAATGAATGCTTGTGTTCTCCTGAATGAGCTTTAAGGACATACAGCTGGTACTTGACACGCACACACACACAGATACACGCACAAATACACAAATGCAAAGGCCCACACTCTCATGTGTAATACGTTAATGTCACAGCTGTATTCCTACTGAGAAGGATGAAGGTATGCACTCAGACCAAGAGCACACACATGCTTGCTCAGTCACACAGTGAGGAATATATTAATGACAAAGTCACAGTATCAATAGAGCCGTGGTCCTTCCAAACAGCATATAACCCCATTCTCTACCTCCGAATTGAAATGGCAAGTAATTGCTCTCATTTTTTGCGCCTGGTTCTCTCCCGCTGCTGTTCTCTGTTTCTCCCCCTTCAATCTAACAGAGGATGTTGTGTGTCTTTATGAAAGAGAAATCAATTATAGCCTAACTTACTAGTGCCCCAACCAAAGAGAGAGAAAAAATATGAAGCTGTCAAAGAGAGAAAAGGTTGAATTCACAGCACCCTCATTCTAACATTTTCCAATGCAGCAGATTATAAAACATACAAATGGTTGCGAATGTCAGTTGTAAATGATATGCTTAAATAATGGCAAAAAGAGGAGAGATGGGATCTGCAGCATCCCAAATTTCATTTCAAATGTCACATTATCGTCAAGGGTAGATGACGGGGTTGGTGGTGTTCGAAAAAAGAGGAGGAGGAGGAGGAGGAAAGGGGATGAGCATCGACTATAATGAAGACAAATGGGTTTTCTGATGTTTCCCAAATGCAAGCACTAAAGGCCACATGTTTCCCAGAGACCCAAGGACAAGTGCCTGCAGCACTACAATGGCACCAAATGCTGATTCATAGGGCCATGTAATTCCAATACATACACACCAATTACTGTTTTATATCCGCCTATGATTTGACAGTGTATAAAAACTGAAGTGAGTGTAAACGAGCCTGAAGAGTTGAAATTCCATTGTGGCCATACAAACGTCATATGAATTTAAAACTTGGTATGAAACAACAGGAAAATATCCATGTATCCTACTGTATGGGAGCCTTAGAGGAGCCATGTCTAAGAAAGGTCAGAGTTTTAGTTAAAAACATTCAGAAATATCACCAGGATGTGTAGACATATCAGTATTGGCATTAGTGCGTCAATGTACTGTGTTCCAAAGATATCTATTGAGATCAGCTTGCCTCGGCCAGTTCTTTTTTGTAATGCCACTTAGACAGTAATTCACTGGAGTGCCCAGTCTGCCCTCAGTCCAACACAGATGTTCTGCACATTGCAACATTAAAGCTGATAACGAATCAAATGACTTCCTGTAATGAGAAGAGTTTGCTGTACAGCGGATCCCACTGATAATCAACTCCAAACTCTGAAGTATTCTTTCATAACTTTTGCCTCATGCCTATATTTCATGTACTTACAAGCAGCTGTAATCAAAATTTTAATATCAACAATGGACCAAACCACTCCCTGTAATGTAGAAAGGTTGCTACAGTACTGTTAATCCCACTTTGAATCATCGCCAAAGCGTTTTCATTGTTTTTGTAAGTAAAAATTGAACATTTTCATTAATTTTGTCATATTTGGGTTTATCTGTGCTCCCTGTGAGAAAAGCAATAACGTTAAAACCTTTTACATGTTTTTAAATGTATTGGTCACCTTAATAATCCGGTTTCTGTCAACAGTGGAATTTGAGTTTCAAATTTTGCTTAAGAAACCCTGAGACCTTTTATAGAGTAAAATGGAGAACCTTATGTTCATAGGCAAATTGCTCTCTACATCATTATTACTCCTAAAAACTAACCTTTTCGCAGAACGAAAGCATTACCCTATCATCATACAGTGAAATGACCATTTTTGTGCTCATTCCTCTTTTTATTGTAGTCTCTCGTTTTCTCTTTCTACAGATTTGACGTGCGATGTTGTGTATTTTGATGTGCCTTTTCACCACAGCTGGTTGGCACATTTGTAATGAATATGGAAATAAGCGAAACACACACACCCGTATGTGTGCATGCAAGGCATTGCAGTAAGAACAGTAGGTCAGAGGCATCAATTTGGACTTGAGGCTTGTTTTTCTTTCATGAAACACTGACATTTTGATCATCCAGTCACTACAATTAACCATCTAATAATGTAATTATTCTTTGGGCTTTGCCAGAAAATAAAAGCAAAATAGAGTATTTTAGATATTTATCCAAACCAATACACTGTAGGGCTTTGGTAGATCATAAACAGTAACGTACCAAAGGGGCAATGATGGGGGGGGGGCAGTGATACATCTCATGAGTTGAATTCAAACTGACAGCAGTGTAAGTACATGGTACAGTATGTTTTTTTTTTACAGTAGCTTAAAGCAACCACTAAGATATCCCATGAGAATGGCGCTTACCTTCCCATCAGCCCCTTACCACTGTATGCATGAAAACTTAAAGACTTAAGCTAATTAAGCAGTTGAGTTGCTAACACATTGCATCAACAGATTTCATGAATCCCTTATGTTGCTTTATTAATGGATGTATAAACCTACAGCCAGGACAAATAAAGTCATTTCAGAGCAGTTATGAAATGAACAATGAATGACTGAACAATCTGATAATCCAATAAAGCATGTGTGCTTTGCACTGTCAACATGTGAAAGAGTGTGAAACATGTCACCCGTAACTTGTCACAAGTTTTCATCCCTTGAGTCCCAATCCAGGCCAGGATAATCACATACCAACATGTTAACATGCACAGATGCATGCACACACATACACAACCCTAAGCCATCATACTCCTTCACCCATCCGTAATAGTTAGATTTCTGCTTGACTGGTTCGGTACAGGGAGACGAGAGAGAGAGATGGAGGGTGCTGAACCGAGTCTTGCAGTGTGACAGAACAAAGAGGAGGAGAAAGAAGAGGAGAGGGGAGGAGGTAGCCTTGTTCCAGACCTCTAGAGAATCTCTGCCCACATCACCATATTTATCGGTGACTCAAAAAGGACTGATATTGCTCTCGTGAATGGCTGTTTTCTGGTTGGAGAGACAACTGAGCCAAACAGAACCTTTGTGGGTGGGACAAATACAGGTGACGCTACAAAGCTGTGACAGATTCTGGGGATCAACTGATGCCTTCAAGTGGAGCTTGGCCACCAACCAAGTAAATCAAATGGTTTTCTTTTTTTGACACACCAAGTCCACGATATGCTTGGTGTTTGTGGTCAAATGCTAGAATCATGCTAAATGTCTTCAAGGACATACACTGAGAATGGTGTTATGGGTAATTGCAGGTTGCAAGGGAGCCGATGTGCACACCTCCCAAATCTCAACAATGCATTGTGTAGATTTCTGTGTTAAAAAAGCTGGTTTTTATTTTAGTTGATTTGACTCCTGAAACAGAGACAACAAAAAATGTGAACACGTATTACATACATAATTGAGTATAAAGGACATTAGGCTACATGATGCACACACACACACACAAAATGAGAAAGTTAAAAGACTCTTCAGGCAAATGAGACAAGGGCACACTTAGTATTTCCAAAAAGGCAGAGCTACAACTATAATAAGATGTCATAATATATTTCAGTCATCATGATAGATGTTTTAACCATTTGATCTGTAATGGAATTATTTCTCCTTCTCTCCATCTGTCTCCCTATCTCTTACTCAAATGAACAGTTGGCGTAATCATAGTCGCTGCAGCAGTAACAATAATCACGTCAAACCTTCCCTGACGTGCATATAAAGACGGTTTTGGGTGAGTCACAGAGGCGAGTGGAGAAAAAAACAAATCAATAGCAGACGGAGACCTGGACAGAATAGTGTGGCGAGATGGATATTTTGGTTGACATTTAAGCTAAGGTAAATAACCCTCTGTGTAGAGCAACCTCTGTTTTTGCCGGGGCTGACTCCTCTGTGGTAAATTAGGTCTGCTTTTCTGTTTATCTGTCTCCCTTTTTCGATATATACAACTTGTGCATTTCCTCTGCCTCTTTATCTCTCCCTCTCGCCTTCTCTGGTATCTCTTAGCCCAGCCGGAAAGCATCTGACAGACGTCAACACATGGGATGAGGCCAAGTTCAACATAATCTGTGAGCACCCTTTTCTATTGTAGCTGTAGATAAATCCATCCTTATGTGTTTTACATTTCACAGATAGGTAGGTGTGGTGATACTTGGTTAGGTGTAAGTGCATATATGATTACTTTTATTCAACATCAAAAGTTTTGCTGAGGAAAGAGGAATTTTCCAGTTTTTCCCATTTTTACCGCCACTCCCTTCTTCCTATTCCCATGGCATAGTTCTTACATCCCTCCAATCTCCCTCTCTCTCTCTCCTTAATGTGCTTTTTGTGTGAGTGGAAAACAGAATGGTCATATGCCTCAGCCGGCCATCAAACATTTACATCATGTGGTGCTTTTGGAGTGCAAGAGAAAGACAGAGAAGGAAGACACGTATAGAAAAGGAGAGGGGCGCCTACAATAGAAACAAAGACGGACATGGAGAAACACGAGAACACAGACAAAAAGAAGACAGACAGCGAGGAAGTCACAGGAAGAAAGGAGCAGACAGACAGAAGAGGGCAGAAAGAAAGACACAAACACAGACAGACAAAGAGAGTGTAAAAGACAGAGACAGACAGTGAATGAGAGGGCAAGAGCTGAACAGCTCAAACAGAAGAGTCATTGTCTGAGTGCCAGTAGGTCAGGAGTTCACCAGCCACTCGTCCACAGCATGGCCAAACAATGCTAACAAGGACGGAATTTATAATCGATCATACAGGACACTGGAAAACTTGGTGCATGTTGTGGATTCAAAATTGGCAACAGATATTCATTTTAAACTCCAGACTGTACTACATGAAAACAATGCCCCCGGCCTTGAACAAAACAGTATAGAGAACAACGAGTGTGGAGAGAAAGGTCTGTCTCGCTAGATAATCTTAATAATATTGAGCAGTGTGTGTGTGTGTGTGTGTGATGCATGTGAAATAAGATTTTTTGAGGTTTGAGAGCAAATGAATCAGATTATCCATGAAATGTCTCTGTACATCTGTGATTGAACACGATGTCAAAATTAGCTGGTATATTTAAACTCCTGATTCGAGCCCAGACTAAGACAAATACAGCGTGTGTCTTCTCTCCGTGTAAACATTTCTAAATCTGAACCAGATTCAGGGGATAAATTCTCTGTGGATTCATATGAGCCACCTCTTTAACATTGCACACTGTCATTTGATACACTGTTTTTGTAAAACATTTGATTATTGCCATTTCAAACACAAAGTAACATCATAACTATAAAGACTGTACCAATTACATAATGTAATATATTTAGAAAAGCAACAAACATCTGGTATTGAAACTGTAAATAAGATTCCTCGACAGTCTTTATATACTCGAACTGTTAGGAACTGTTTTTTTCTTTGTCCCTATCATATGATGATAATCAGTGATAATTAATGCAGTGTTAATTTTCAGAAAATATATAAAACCACGTCTACATAATTGCGTTTTTGTTCCTTTGTCGAACAAGAATGGCCTGACCAGCACATATTAGTAATTCACCATCCTTTTTTATAACATTCCCAAGGTCTGACACAGGTGATGAGACAATTAGGCCAGAGAGAGTGTGTGGACAGTACGTACCCCGAAGGATTCCCAACATGTTTTTAAGGCAGAAGGGATAATGACATTCTGGGGTAGAACATGATGTATTCAACAACATGGGTTAAAGCAGTGCTTAATCTTGTTGTCTTGCTGATTACTTAACTGCTGTATAACCTAACGTGTACCGTGCGCCCGATAAAAAATACATAAGCATGACAAACACCTGGTGCTGGTTGGTAAATGCCATTATCTTCTTAATTTTCTCCTTGCTGTTCTGATTGTCACGCCTCCCCCTCTGGATTAGACTGCTGATTTTTCCCTTTGGGCTCTTTCTCATGGTGTCTATTCTGCTCCTTTTCCCCCATTTCCATTTTTAGCTTTTTAACTGTCATTCTTAGAGCATTACAGTAAGTGAGCAGATAGACCTCAGTGTCTTGCTCAAGGACAGTTTATCATGGACATGGCTGTTGATGGGCTGGGCTATCGGTTAATGGCTGTAATGGGTGTTGCCATGTCCCTGGATCGAGCCCATATATTGTGGACTTATGAGAACAAACAAGGCAAAGGACACTACTGACATCTTTAATGATTTCTAAATGAAGCCATTTTCTTTGTTTTTTTTTCCTTGTACTTTCCCCCCGTACCCACCCAACCCCCACCAATCTCTCTCTCCGCTCAGAAATAGGCTATATAATGAGAGAGAGAAGAGATAAAGTCCCCACTCTGACTGCTGCTGTGGAGGGAGAAGAGACATACGGAGAAAAAGGAGAATAAACATCCTTAACATTTACAAATGCAATATGTGCATCAAAAAACACATATGGATATAGTGTCAAAAAATATGTACGTACTGTCATGCAGACACAAATACTGTATGATAGCAATGACGTGACACACATCCACACAGAAAAACACACATTTGCATATATTATCTGTTGTATTATACAAAACACAGCTTGTAAACACAACATACAGGAGCAGATTCATATCTAGACTTATTTCCTTTCCCTCCCTACCCCTCTTCTTTTCATGCCTCCCCATGCAAACAGTGACAAGCCCGCTTTATCATGTTACCACACATTTCAGCACATGTAGCCCATTTCAGAGATGTGTGGTATGAGTTTATGGATAAATGCTAATTCCATCTTTTGTAGACGTTGGTTTTCACCTTCAGAAACCTCATGAAATAAAGGCAACAAAGCCCCTCTGTCTGCCACTTCCTAATTTGAACAAATTGAATGCATCTGTTGTTTTTATGAGATACAAGAGTCACCTTGAGCCTTTGTAGTCAAATCCCAGCAGCTCTTTTCCTCGCCTCTAATCCATACATTGCATAACATAGCAAGACCTCCCTTCACATCTATTATAGTGCCTAACTGCTGCAAAATGAAGAGGTAGACTCAGGGAGTGGATGGGGGATGGGGCATAAAATTATGCAAATAATAAGATATGGGAGTGTGATGTTTATATGGAGGTAAAGATGCTATCATTCTTTTGGTCCTATGATCTTACATTGAGAAAGTCAGACTTGCAGCATCAACAAAATGTGAATGGAAGCAGATTGCAAATTGTGTGACACTGCAACTTATTTGCCGTTTCGTGTTGAGCTTGTGCTGTGTTATGTAGACATCCATTTGTTCATTGGGGTTGTCAACCCAAAAAGGTTAAGAACCACCAGGTTGCATAACGCACCAAACACACCCTCCACATCACTGCAGCCATCCAAAACAAGGACTGATCCACACACACACACACACACACACACACACACACACACATACACACTTCACCTAGGTACAGGGCAGAGATACTGACATCAAAATGGAGGACAGGGGAGTCTCTTGAATGTGATTTTATTCCATTATATAATCCTGACAAATCACCAGACAGCAGCCCTGTCATAGATGTTTGACCCCACTCATTGTGTTAAAACTCAGTATATTACAATCATTTTCTGTTCTGTAGATATTTTTTTCTCCACCTCACCTTTTTCCTCCCCTTGTCGACTCTCTCTTAACCCCTCTTTAACCTACCCCTCTTCTTCCAGGATTCCTCTTTCAATCTCTAAGCTCCCATCCTCAACCCCCATTAAGTGACATTAATTTCCCCTTTCCACCAACATCCTTCCCTTCTCTAACTTATCTCTCCTTGCTTTAATCCTATCACACCCATCGACCCCTTCTCCCGAAACCTACCGCCTTGTTTTTCTGTATTTCACAGCCATATCCCCCCCTCCCCTTTACCCTTTATGTTTTCAATGACCCACACCACAGGTCTTACCAGGTATGGGCTACAGTGAAGCGTCGCCTCTGTCGAATGCTCTTGTTGACCATCAGCTTGCGGAAGAGCCGCGGGGAGCTTCTGGGGGACAGCTTGGGGGACGTGGCACCCCTCTTCCCTCCCACGACACCTGGGATTTTGGGAGGCTCCAGCTCCAGGTGCATGTGCTCCTTGAATGTCCGGATGCAGGAGTCCATCTCCACGCTCAGCTCGTTGGATGACATCCCTGCAGGCTGGGTTGACTCCTGTACGGCAGACCTTCCTTCCACTTTCGAATTCTGCCCCTTTCTGTCCAAATTCAGTCACATCAGCTTGTCATGTACAGCTGATTTTGTCCTCCTCTTGCCTTATCCAGACACAGAGAAGTTTGCACTGGGTTGAAATGTTGTAGCGGAAAGATTGAGGCCACTTCGGACTCAAACATTCACCCAGGAAAAGGCCAGCTCACACATACCTTTTTGTTGTTTGTGTTGCCTCTGTGCTTTCTATCCTTCCCCCTTTTCCCCGTTCTTCACGGGTTTAGGGATTAGCCAGCCCGTAGTCGTGCCCTCTCCCTCTTTCTTTCCTTTGGCTCATGCACCGTGCTTTAAAGGAGCTTTACCCACAGCAGGGTCACATACAGCTCCTTCCACGAGAGAATTCCTCTTCTCACCACAGCTTCTCGCCCATCTCCCTCCTGGTCTTGCTGTCTGTAAAGTAAAAACCCCCCTTCTGTCACCTCCCTCTCTGTGCACCCCCGTCTCTCTGTCACTTTTGGTGCCTGCTAAATGCACACCAGAGTGCCAACTCTTTCTTTCAGTCCATCTAGGCAGCTTGATGTTGGAGGATCTCCCTTATGAAAGATTCAGAGGGGCAGAAAACTGCTCTCTGCCTCCTCCTGTCTTGCTCTCCCTCGCTCTCCCTCCATCAACCACTGCTTGACTGACCTCCTCTCTCTCTCTGCAAACAACCCCCACCTCTCCCAAAGGCACTCCCAGTGAGGCACAGAGTGGCTCCCACTATGCCAAGCCTTAAGTCAGATTTCCCTTCACTCGCACAGTCAGAGCGGTAAGCGGAGCACAGCACAGCGAGCAGGCAAATGCTTCACTTGCTGCTTCATTCAGAATATACACAAGGAGCTGAGAGCAGGCACGCAGCGAATGCAAGCCACGCCTCCCCTGTTAAGGATTGGCTGGTGGTGGTTGTGACGACAGGCAGGCAGGCACAGTAACAGGTTGTCAGATTTATTATTTATTTTTTGTTTAGCCAGGATTTGTGGTAATGTTGCAGATGATGTTGTGACCTTTCGTGAGGCAGGCAACTGGTGAATGCAGGCCAAGAAAAACATGGCAATTTGGAATGAGGATTAAAGCAAACAGCTTAATGGGCATCACTGAGGAGAAACGTACACACTGCTCAAAGGTCAGCTGTTTCAAATAAACACTCTAAAGCATTCACTTATGCCTATACATAAGTCCTTCTGCTGTAAGAAGGAAACCACATATTAACGTAATACACACAGTTTATTCCATCACTATATAATATCTCTCTTTACCTCCGTCTCTCTCTCTGTCTCTCTCTCTCTCTCTCTCATTGGAAACAATCCAACCATGAGATTGCCACAGTATGTAGCAAGAAAGAAAGAAAGAATTGATAGATACAGTCATTCCAGATACATATCCACACACACAAAGGGCTACTCTGAGTGATGAAAAGAAGAGAGAGAGAAAAAGAAGGGTAATACCCTAAAGGTAGAGAGACAGACAAGATGAGGGAGAAAAATCCAAAAGGAACATCAGAAGAGGCAGAGTGGCAGCGTGACGAGTATTGGAAATGTGAGCACCAGCTCATCTGCTCTGTGGACTGATTTGTTTTGGTTGTGAGTCACTGATGATTCTGAGCCATCCAAGCATGGAGCGCTTTCTCACTAAATGCTTGCCAATAATTCCTTTGAAAATAGTCTTTCCAAGCTGGTGTATAAAGAAGAAAACACTTGTAGTAATATAAAGGCGTCAGAGGAGCCAAGCAGGCCAGAATGTGCATCATTTGTTGGTGGTTTAAAATCAACCAGTGACGCATGGTATTCCCTGGCTCTTTCCTGTTTTATATTCCAGTACAAAAAAATAAAATCAGTTTCACCAGCAAACCGTTTCACCAGCAATAAAACTAATACTTGAAAATCATAACACTGGACACTAGATTAAAAAAACTGACCTGTATTATTAGGTCAGTGTCGAATTATTTGAGAGCCAGTGGGGGCTTAGCTCCCCAAAAAAAGACCCAAGCCCACCCCTAAAAGCAACACAAGTTCAAGCTTGAGCAAAAAACAGATGATTAATAAACCATTATACTATATCATTTCTAATTATACAATATACTTCAAAAGAATTAAATCTCGTTGCATTTATTGTGGGTCTTTGCAGTGCATGGTCAGTTGTCTGGGAAAATAGAAGACTCAAACAATGTCAAAACAGAGGCAAAACTATTTAAATTTTGTACATATATTTACAAAATTTGCCTTGTGTAAAGAGAAGCTTGCTGACAAGGTGAAAGGTGTGCATGTGGCACATGAATTGATTCATGAGACAGTGAGTTGCAGTGTAAAAAAAAAGCAGCTGTGCATGAAATTTACATGCACCATGACAGCAACTTTTCAGAAATGAAAAGGGTGCTGGTCTGATGTAGGAAAAAAATCAGCTCATTTAGATCAGCTTATATGGTTGCTGAGGAGAGAGGCTGGCTTACACAAAAAATAAGCACCCTCATAAAGCTTAATGAACTGAGTGGTGCACACAGATCCAACCACTCCTATAACCAAAAAAAAAGGCGGTATTTGTGTCTAATGTCAAATCGCTTGACATTACCATTAGCATCATTTTGGATGAAAATACTATATGAGGATATGCGCACGTGATTGTTTATGTCGGATGTGCAGTCATGGAGATATAGACAATGCGTTTTTGACATAGCTGAACTGGAAAAGGGAACAGATGCTGAGCTGATATGCAGTTCTTCACAAGAGAGCCTTGGGGGTGCCGGAATGGATGATGACTTTCTGCACAAATATCTCATCCATGTTGCCACAGATAGAGCTGCTGTCCTGACTGGGAGAGAGAATCGACTTGTGACTAAATGGGAGTTTCCTCTTGTCCGTTCAGTTCACTGCCTGGCTCATCACTTGGTGTTTTCAGTGCAATTCTTTAAAAAGAACTGGGAGGATGCAATCATTTAGATTGTCTCCTGTTACAATTGTATCCGTTGTACCGCCGGTCTATGAAAAATGTAAGAGTGTTAGGGGACTGAATGCACAGTTTCCGACAGACAAGTTGTTTAGTATAAAATGACTGCAAGCAGCTTCAAAACAATGAAAGCTGTGGTGAAGGACTTTGCTGAGTTGGCCCATCATTTTCAAAAAGGAAAGGATGATACATCATTGTGTTCATATGTGGTGAGTGTTAAACACAGAGGCCTTCTCAAACATCTTGCTTCCAGGGTTCTTCAGTTATTTAGCATGCATGAAGGATATTGTATGTGAACTCGTTCCCTTAAGTTAGAGAAATGTGACACATCTGACGACTGATGTGATGATGTGCTGAGAGAGATGAAGAGGGAGGGCACTGGGAGACGTATTGCCACAGGCCAGTTAAACGGTGTTGATCTTACAGCCACCCCAGGAAAGATAAACATGTTGCAGTTCTATTGGGCTGTCATTGATAATCTGGTTAAACATTCACCTGACAGAGGCTCTTTTGGCTCTTTTGAAACCTCTGGACATGCTTGTCTGGCTTAAACAGAGCGACAGCCACAGTCTCTTTGGAGAAAAGGAAATAGGAGATGTGGCAAAACTAATGGGACAGTAGTCCAGGGAAGCAATCAATGAAAATAGAGATTACAAGCTACAAGGAGACAGCCAAGGAAAAAAAGATGAGAAGGCTTCAGATGTCAGATTTTCAACAGACCTCCTCTAGACAAAAGGGACAATCTAACCTTTGTTATCCTTAACCTGTTTACCAGGCCAACACCTGTGAACAGACCCCTCTGTTCTACATCTGCTAAAAGGTAAGATATTCTTTTCTTATTCTGTGTTTTAATGTCTGTGAAGCTTAATGTTTGCTATTGAGAATTGGTGATATATGTTCTGTACATTAGATTTTAAATGTGTGTGGTCTGTGCTGCTGACTTAAGTACATTTGGAAATGCATATACTCACGTCACAAGGTGTGCCAGCACCACCCAAAAGCGTAGTGTTACTTGGACCCTGCTGTAAACGTACGGTGCTGCTGTCTTCTAAATTCTGTTCAACCTTGAAACAAGAATAAGCATCTACAGCCATGCTAGCAGCTCTGTGAGGCTGTATGTAGGTACTGTGGTGCTTTGAGCTAATGTCAGCGTGCTGACATGCACACAATAATAATCACATCATGCTGATGTTAAGCAAGTATACTGTAATGCTTTCCATGTTCACCATCATAAGTACAGCTGAAGCTGATGGGAATTGGTTTTGTGTTAAGTCATATACCATTGGACAGATTGAAAATTTGTCTCGCTGAAGGCACTCCTGAGGAACGTGTACAAGATTTTATGGCCATCCACACAATAGTTGGGCTGACATAAATCAGCCACAGTGGTGGACTGACTGACAATGCCATCCCTAGAGCCATGCTGCTAACACGGCTAAAAGGCACTTCATGGCAAGTGAAAAAGAAATTCTCACAGTTTCTCCATCTGTGTGCCATTTCTTCTTGAGACTAGTGCAACTGCTGAACACTTACTAATAAAGATATAAAAAAAATGAAAGAATGACCCTAAAATGACCTGTAAACAAAATCGTAAAAATATTACTGCTGGCTCTTATACATTAGTGAGATTTCAGCACTGAAAAGGACAAAAGATGAATGACAAGGCACAAATGAGAGGGGCAGAGAGCCAATGCCAACAAGTCATTTTAAAAGAGATGAATGATTGAAAGAGATTGAATTAGAGGGTGACTGAGCCATTTCATTCCATGTTAAATTCTGGTTTTAGCATCCTTGAAGGATTGAATGGAAGCACATAATGCACGGTCACAGCAGAGGGAATAACTGAGGTATACAATAGGCCCTGCAGCTAACAGTAAAGGAGCTCTGGCAGCTCTTCACCTGTGTGTTATCTTCCTCTGGACCTTAGTGCTGGCACTTGTGAGAGTGCAGACTGATACAAATGCTGCTTTATTTTAGGCTTCTGGACCACCCCCAAAAATGAAGGTCTTGTGTGCTGAAATAATTATGAATTGTTATTGACAAGTAAATGAATTGGATTATTGAGTCATTTATCATAACCAAGACTAGTAGTTGCTAATGGCTCTATGAGGGCAGTGCTTTGAGCTGCTTACATCAGGATGCTAACATGCTCACAGTGGCAATGTTAACATGCTAATCTAGCAGGTGTAATGTTCACCCTGGTCACATCTTATGTTAGCCTGTAATACTGAGCACAAAGTACAGCTGAGGCTGATGGGAATGCAATTAGTTTTGCAGGTTTTTAGTCACAAACCAAAGTATTCGACAGATTGAAATTTTGACCAAATGGTGCTGCTACATTATATATAAAATTCATATATCGTATAAATGTGTGTATCAATTGTTGAGACATTTTACATAGGGTTAGCAAAGTCAGTAGGATGCATCCTCAGGGGACCACGAATGTCTGTTTTAAAATGTCATGGCAATTTATCTAATTGTGGAGGGGTGGCTGGTTTTGAGCTCAGCTGCAACGGAGAGAGTTGCAGGGCTGGCCCAGGAGATGGCGCGGGAGAGAGGCAAGTAACACCAGCGCACCTGGGAACAGGTGCAGTAAATTGCCTCTCTCCCTATTTATACGGTAGCACGCCGGGACCTGAGGAGGAGGGAGGAAACACCCGGCCAGAGCAGGAGCCACCGGCCTGATTTATTGTTGATATTGCAAGGAATAATAAAACAGTTGTATGTGAACTGAGTACGGTCTGGTCTGTACGTGCTGGAGAACTCACGGGAGACAAGGTCTCATATTACACTAATATATATATTTTTTATCTTATATATATTTCAGTCACGACCAAAAGACCAACTGTCAGACAACCTTAAAGCTACACCATGAGCATGGCTAAAGATGAGGATTCTGGGATATTATGATGAGCATTTGTCTCAAATCATTCTGACAGTGAGGTGTTTTTAAATAACCAATCAGATCAAATATTTGATAAATTGTTAGTAGCCCTAAGGCCCATTTGCTTTGTGCTGTGTTTTTTTCTGCTTAGGCTCCTGTGAGTCTGGTTTTAGCTTCATATGGATCAATGGAAGGTTCTGTATTTTGCATTGACAGGATTATTCCCATTTCAATGCTTTGTGATGCTACATGGTAATTTGATTAATGTAGTTGTAAGAGGAAGCAGATGATAGAATCGATCAACCACTATATTGAATTTTCTGATATTATTTTCCTACCTTACTGAACGAGTATAGGGTTAAAAATTTTATACACATCCCTGTCCCTCCAAGCCCCACCTGTCATTGCCCATAATGTCACAGCAAGCAAGAACGATGCTTCAGCCTGCCCCATGTTGCCTTAGTCTTTGGTCTCCCACAGTGAAACCCTGAATAGGGCAACCAGAACCAGTGTGTGTGTGTGTGCGTGCGTGCGTGCGTGTGTGTGTGTGTGCGTGTGTGTGTACGTGTTGGTAATGAAGGGGATCTTGCATGTCTCTGCTTGTTTATTATGACTGTGTGTCAGATGGAAATGATGGGGAGTGTGATAGGTTAAGGTCTTAATGTAGCGTCTCCGGTTACATAAAACCTCTCTTCCTTACTCCCCTTATCACGCTCCGTCTCTCTCAGGTAAGTGAAAAACAATACTGCATTGTGGCCCAGATCGACAGACCTGTGCTCATTCATATGGTTTCGTTGAAAAACTGAGAAAAGGAGACTTAAACAAAAACTGAAAGCAAATTAAAATAAAAAAACATTCAAGAGCTTGGTTTATTATAACAAATCTTTTCACCTGCAAATGCTATATTATCGGCATCAGACGAAAAGGACTGAAAGGGCTGTCCGGTCTTGACAGTGGCTCTGAATTATTCATCCATATGAATTATATCCACATAATTAATGCAAATATACACAAAGGATGAAAGCATATTGACATGGAAAAAAAGTCAAAGGAAAGCGGTTTGTTCAGCCTTTTCTGTTGCCGTTTCAGATTTCTCCACAAAGTGTATTATAATTTGGAGGTGACCCTCTTAAATAAGCTCTGCGTACAATCCCAGAAAACAGAGAAAGAGTGAAATCTATCCTTTGGATGTTTGAGTGTACTGTAGCATGAAGTCAGTTATCCCATTAAAAAAACATCCCTGCAAACTCACAGCCTAACAGAAAAGAGTCTCAGGTCTAGTTCACACATGCACATGAGAGGATTGCAACACAAACTGACAACCAGGAGAGTAGCCGAGGTAAATACAACAGATTATTTTTCCTCTGACACCGAACTAAAACGCTCCCAAAGCTGATGTAACTGTGGAGGACATGACTTCTCGTTCCAAGGATTTAGCATAAAACTGGATCATATTTGAGTATCCAATGCTCCACTAGCTAAGCTGTATAATCATGCTAAATGATGTTGAAATATTCGATGCATGTTGACTGTTGGTTTCTTGGGGGAAAATGCTGCGAAAGCTGAAACAAGAACCCACCCATTTAACCAAAAAAAGACAATTAGAAATGTTAAATTACACTCAGATAAAACCACTGAAGACCTACACAAATATCTACTCAATTGGAGCAGCATGAAGTCCAGGGGGGGAAATGCCTCTTATATGCATTGTATGGTTGGTACTGAGCTGAAAGCTAGAACTCACATTAAGACAGAATAATATTTGTGTGTAATTTGTCTGCCTTAGTCACTGTGCGTGCTAAAATGAAAAGTGTAAGATCCAATTTCTGCTCCCTGGCTGTGTGGATTACTCACACCCACACGAAAGCCGTCTGGAACACCAGCAGAGAGGGCAGTGCTCAACAACAAGCCGTACAAAGAAAGTACACCGAGTGCAGACATGCCATAATCTGACCGGTGTCGTCCTGACCCAGAGTGAGAAACATATCCAAATATTGTTTCAAATCACGTTTGGAGAGGGATCAGGAATGGCAAATTGAATTCATAGTAAGAAATGATATCATCATACATGACACAGAGCACTGGTTTGCACTTGTTAGAGCACTTTAAATAGTTCATCTTAACAAAGCACAAGCATCCTGAGAAGACCTGTGTATTAGTATTCAATGTACTAGACATACAAGCTTGCATCACCACCAGGCATCATAATCATGCTTTTGTCATGAATGTCTGAAATATCACCTCACTACAATAATTTACAGTGAAACTACAGCACATAGGCATTTCATGGAACTTAATCTGCACTTAAACAGCTGCAAAATTTTAGAACACACTCTTGCTGTGTTACTTTTGTGATTTCTACAGATTATGTCAAAGTTACAACTGTAGGATTACAATAATCGGCGAACAGAACAAAATATTCTTGCAGCTAAATAAAAATAAATGATTTTTCCCTTTTTTCTTGTGTAAGTACTGCCAGTGGCTCTGTGTTGGTTTCTGCCATGTTTTTTTTTTTCTTTTTCATTTTGGCATTTGCGAATACTAGGAAAAAAAATAGAGGGGGCAAAGTGAAAGCTGAAGTCAGACCAAAATTCTCCTCCAAAATGTACTCTTGTATTGTGGCAGACAGGAAATGGCATGGGCAGAGTTATTACAACACACCGCAGGAGCTAGGCTATCAACAGCAGTCCATGAGCCTGTTAATTACACAGCTTCTCTACCAAGATTTCACATGTCGCTGACACACAGCCATCCATAGGGCATTAGACATTGTTGGGCCATCATGGAGTCTTTAGTCTGTCATCGCCCATAGTTGTCCGTTCTTATCTGTAGTCATTCAGCAGATGAAAAGTGGACCATGAGACAGCAGCAGTTCAAACCAGAGCAAAATCTGACAGTGATGAAGGATTTCGTCTGTATATTGTTTCACTGTGATTCACTGTGGCATGAATATGATAGGGTAGTTTGTTTTGTTTGTCCTAACTGACAAACTAAAGACTACAACAATAAGGTGTGCACATATCCACCAAGACGTATATACATATAGACGAATAAGCATGAAAGTTTGTATTGATTGTGACTGCCTCTTTACCCGATTAGCACAATGTAGATTAGTGTGAATTAGTGTTCATGGCAATTGCTATTACTAGAGTGCATGTACTGTTAATGCATCCACTGGCTTTCATTAAGATTTGTTCTAACTCTAAGTGTCTCTGTCGTATACATGCATAAGACTGGCTTTTCTCAAACAGTGGCACATGGACACCCAAGTACACACACACAATTTCAACAATCAATCCACGAAGCACTTTGAGCTCTGAGGCAATTGTAGACATCAGCAGGAAAAATAATTGAATCCCAAAATAACTTCTTGTTCCCTCCTCCTCCTTCCAAACATTGATGAAAGTACTTAAACAGGTACAAGTGGAAAAAGAGGAGATTGAGAGGAGAGGAGAGGAGAGGAGGAGATGTGCTGATGACTGGTATTTAAATGGTGTTACAGACGGATATAGACACGCACATAGTACACACACACACATCTCCCAGCTGAAGGCTTCACTGGGGAAGGGAGTAATCAGACTTGAGGACCTTCAGGAGGGTTCTGCTGACCCTGATGTTTAGCTGCCGTGATGCCTGAAGGAGACATGGTGTGATAGCTTTTTAAAAGAGCGGAGAGCCAAGAGGGGAAAGCACACGGAGGGAAACATGTCTGCTTCTACACCCAGGTTTTCTGACGGCTGACACACACTTCACCTGTTACAAAGCCTGCGGTTGCCTGATAGGACTTTACAGCCACCAATAACCTCACTGTTAATAGAAGAAAAATGGAAATCATTGTCAGATTCTGTGAATTAAACATGTACAGGCTGCTACACTGTAAAAGGACAGTCTCTCCTTCTGTTGAAGTAATTTAACACTATTCTTTAAAAAAAATATTCCCTCATTTGGTGTCTTGATGGTGGTGGTGAGAGCCTCCCACTGGTGTTGAATTGGGTTTAGATATGGTAACTCATAGAATATCATTCAAATCATTTTCATACTCAAACCGTTCAGCAAACCCCCTGTGTGGAAGCATCTGCATTTATGTTGTTCTACTCAGCTATTTGTGAATACTACTCCTGTGTGTGTAAGATCCTCCAGTCAACCATGTTCACACTGCACTCCTCTGGTAGAAATTGAAATTGCAGCTCTGCAAGCACTCACCCAAAAGACTTCTCAATCAGCACGACTTTCTGCTTAATATCAAGATTCATCAAAGAACACGCTGCAGAAAATACAATTATTTTCCATTTCTTTTCTCAGTATGCCCGCTTCCACGGCTTTTATTCATTTCCTTCAAGGAGCCAGCTTTAGTCAATGAACAGAAGATCTTCACTTCTCTCAAATGTGCCAGTTTGACACATTTTGTTGACATACAGTACATCAGAGTGATCTGAATATATTTGGGTTTTGATCTTTTGGTGACATAAGAAAAAATAAATGTAAATAACACACCCTAGGCTATGGGAACTTTTTTTTTTTTTTTTTTTACTACTTTTTTACTATTTTCCAACAGAAGATCGGAAGATGGGTGCATTTAGATCAAGTAATAACACATCTTGCTTATTTGAAAAAAAGAAAATAAATAAATTTTTTTTTTGTGTATATATATATATATATATATTTTTTTTTTTTTTTAAATATGTCTTCTTCTCCTTAAATTTT
The DNA here is from genome assembly GCF_042242105.1 of Pempheris klunzingeri. Lineage (NCBI taxonomy): Eukaryota > Metazoa > Chordata > Actinopteri > Acropomatiformes > Pempheridae > Pempheris > Pempheris klunzingeri. The sequence continues at coordinate 21,449,762 of NC_092017.1, read as the reverse complement.
CTATTATATAATTCCTCAAGAAAAATGGTAACTGTTTTCTAGGCACTGTGCATTTGACTCTAGCACAGTAAGAATATGTAGAGCAACAAAGAGCTCATCTTTCCAGCAATATAGTGACCTACAAAACTGCTGGCACAGACACACAGTATATGTATATACAGTACACATAAACGCACATACACCTGAGTGCAGTGCCTGCTAATCAGGACTGATTAGCACCAACCTTTCTAACTAAGAGAAATAAACACTTGACAACTCCTATTAGATCGTTCCTCAATTGGCTCCATCTTTACTAACATCACACACACACACACACACACACAAACACACACACTCAGAGCCAATCAAGACTGATTAGCTAGTTAAGTAAAAGCGTATCTGAATTTGACACGACTGGACAACTGGCTGCCTGTCAAGAACTAGCCACTCGCTGTTTGTGTTTGTGTATGTGTTATCTGAAACTGCACATTGTACCTGTTGCTGTGAGTTTGTGCGTGCGTGTGTGTGTATGCGTGGGTACAGCTGCGTCTGAAGGCACGGTGCATAAATAATGAAACAGGGCAGTGTCATCTTCAACAAGCTGAATGCAACATGACAGATCAGTCACTGATGCAGAGAGGTATTTTAACAAGACTTCTACAGCCCTGTCTGACTGGGGGAACCCGGGGTTTTCTATAGCATAACTTTGTCTTAGCTCAGTATCTGTTCAAAGATGCATTTCATTAACATCTGAGTGCTCGCTAATGTCCTTCAAAGACATGAAAAAAAATCATGTTTACTTAATTGATAATCATTCTAAATACCAAAGGCAGTGGCACCAACAAGGCAGAGCACTGGTTTAGACCAGTGCAGACCAAGAATACAGTACAGGCAAAGCACTCACTCCAAATATACAAGGACCAGATGGCTCATAGTAATGGCCCCAGTGCCCAATATTCATGTACAAAACCTCCCACGTGACACCTGGAGACATGGTCACAAGCTCTGTCATAGCCTACAGAACACATGTAGGCTGGCTAGCAGCAGTCTTGGCAGAGCAAGCGCTTGTCCCAAGTTCTGCAACCGAAACAAAATCTACATTGCTCCTCAAGAAACTGAAGCTCAACAACAACAAGCTGGAGCCTGGAGCTGGAGCACCCTGGCATACGCTTGCCCAAAGAGGCCAAGCAATGTGATACCCTGATAACTGGAGCACAGAAAGTAGCGTTCTTTAAATAAGGGAACCACTAAGGAGTCAGATCAGTCTAAACAGTAATGAATACACTATACACAACCCTTGCCTGCCAGTTTATAGTCGCACCAACAACACAACAATATCAAGTGACTTCAGCATCTCAGGGCGAATCTCATTCAACCCTGATGCTTTGCCACTGCGGAGCTCTTTGACTGTCTCAGTTTTTAGTCTCTGGAGAATCTGCCTTCTCCTCAAAGGGAGTAACTCAAAAAAAAATGTCTTTCACCATCCCATTCTATCCCCAGTCAAAGTCAGCAGTTCTCCTCCCCTGCTGAGATCAGTCTGAGCAGTCTGACAGTTTGCCTGAATCTCTTTGAGGCTGTCTGTAAGTTTTTCTAAATGGACTCTCTGGATTCCTCTCACGGCTGAATTGCGCATCCGTTCTTACCTCCTGACACTTGTCTGCTGATTCAGGAGGCCAAACAAGCCCTCAAGCCTCCTTCTTGAGCTGTGTTGTTGTAATACTGACTGTTTTGCAGTCTTAGTATTGCTACTTGATGGTACGTTTTGGCTTAAGATCAGTTTACTTGGGATATGACAGCCTAATTAATAGCCACATTGCCTTGCATTTGTTGTGTGATATATCAATATCTGTACTCTAGACCTTATAGCTAAGTGCATATAGAGAATATGTCAGCCAGTGAGCAAAATTAAAAAATAGTGTCACCATTACAGTTTGTCCACTAGAGAAAACTGACAACTTTAACAACTTTAAAATGTCTCCCTCCGTATGTATCTTTAAAAAGACTAATCTAAGAGATTTGCATCCAGTTTACTTGTTTATTTAAAAAATATATATAGTATCATTCGATCAGATATGATGATGAAATCAAACTCCCAAGTCCTGACATCACTACTGGCCTCAAAAATCTACTATTAGTTGGGCTACATATAGTTTGTTATCTGATATATGCAAGGAATCCAACATCCACATCAGCAAAAGTATCTCACATTTAGACAGATAGTAACCCAATACTTGCATGTGTATAAATTCTTAATATGTCAGCATGGGGTGGGGGGCGGTGAGGGTGCTGCTATGCAATGAGTTGGGTGAAAGCAATGTACATCCCCAGTGTTACCTTCTCAGGAACTACAAAAAGCAGCCTGATGTTTGGTGTGATCACTACAGGTGTTTGCTGTATCCAGGTGCTTTTACATAATGTAACAACAGAAACAATAGAATTGTTCTATTGCATTCTATTTTACTGTCCACTCACCATTCAGGATCAACCGGTGTGATGTCTATCCTGGGGGGGGCTCCAAATGGCAAAGACGTTGGCCTGGCCATGATTTCATCATCGGGTGTCCGCGACCTCTCCCCCTGACGCCATGACAACGGGGGTAGCTGCAGGTTGCCGGAGAAACGACGTCTGCCACGGCGCAGGTCAACACCCAGTGTGCAAGATGGGGAGGTGAAAGACTCACTGAGGTAGCAATCTGGAGGCTCTTTGCTGTCCTGAGAGGAGAAAGAAAGGAGGAAGTGCATTAAATGAAAGAAGATAATAATAACATAGAGAAGGAGAAATAGAAAATCAGCATATAGGCATAATAGAAGATAAAAGGAAAAGAGCAGAAGTCACTTTAAAGTAAATCCTGTATTAAATTAACCAAACCACAACCTTTTTTCTCCACCAAGGGGCACTACAGGCTTGTTCCTGACTAACAAAGGAGTTACATACAGTGAATCTCTTCTCTTCACTCTCTCCTGAGCAATTACAAACCTGTCGATAAACCTCACACCTCTTCTCACTGTCCATAACCAGTATTGTCAAATGACCTCATATAGAAGTGTAAAAATAACAAATTTGCATCCATCAATTGAGTTACTTAAAAAATGTCTTTAAAGAATGACCCAAAAAAAGTTCACTGATTAAATCTCTGACCACCCACGAGGTTGAATGTCACCAAAGACGACTTAAAATCACTGAGCCGTTCGCTGTGGAGTATAACAGCATGAATCCCATATGATTCTAGGAAACTGTTTTTCTTTCATCATCTTTTCACTCATCCTTCCTCTGAAGCTTCCACTCTACTTCCACTTCATTTACTGGCTTAATTTGTCTTGTTAGCGTGTGCTGTCTGCGGCAAACTGATTGCAGGGCGTAAATAACCATGCTTATTCCTCAGCTGCACAGTCTAATTTACATGTAAATCCGAAGGGCATAGTAAATCTTGACTGTCTCTGTATCTCATCGGCTGTTTACAGTTCTGAAAACCTGGGCCACATTTGTCGAACATCTCAGAGACACTTCTGGAAATCATTCTCCGCTCGACAAGGACTAAAAATACCACCTAAACAAGGTGGTGAAGTTCTCTCCTTGGCTTTGAGACAATGATTGCATTTCCCTTTTTTTTACCCATGGTTATTCAAAAACCAGTTAACCAATCTGGAAAATTCCCTCCTTTCCAAAGGCTGCCCCCAAACCACTTGTAACCTTGCTGCTAAATATAGATTGTGCTTGTTGTTTCTGGAAGCTCAGGATTGATGCAGGTGGAGTTGCCAGCTAAAAAGACAGGCAGTACCTCATCATCTGGTCAGTAATCAGCAGATGCGTGCACATAATTCACCTGCGCTGGTAGCATGATCAGATTTTAGCCAGTGCCATGGTAACACAAATTATATATACATAAACAAACCATCTGTGTTTTCTTGTTTGTCTCTCCTGGAACTAATATGAAACAGAGAGATTTGTCACTTTCTTTTTAGAGTTTGAGGTTAAACAAGTAATTTTTAATTAATTTTCAGAATTCAAGTTCTACATTTCAGCTCACCCTTATAGCAAAAAACGACAACAGTTATTTTTTCAGGGTGGTTAAAACAACCACTGGTTACTTCAGCCTCTAGTTGCCATGTTGTTATGACTGGAGCAAAGTCTTGAGAGTTTTCAATCTTTGACTGAAGATGTGTAGAGTTTTTGCTGTCCTGATGTCAGTGATGTCTGCCAGGACACCAAACAGCACAGTCACACAGAGACAGACAACCATTAATGCTCACATTTACCACCAATGGTAATGAATGAACCTAACCTGCATGTCTTTGGACTGAAACTGGAGCATCCAGAGGAGACCCACACAGCACAGACACAGGGACATTCATGGTCTATATGGGTTGCCATTGCCACTGCCCCATTGTGTCTCCCTTAGAATGATTTTTATTGTGAAGTAAAACACAGTTGCAGTCTGTCAGTGATGTCATTTTCTCTCTCAAAAAAAAATCCACTCCTTGTTGATAGTGTACGAACCTTCATGCATTCAATAACTCTCATGTCAGACTCTGGGAGTGTTTTTACTCCTGCTGCAAACGTCTAGTCAGAGTTGGGAGTACCGCCAAGAAAAAAAAAAAATCAACAAAATCATTTGCACTGGCTCTTTTTTTTAGCTTTATACCTACTTGGTCTCCAGTAGTAAGACTTCCTTCCGGTAAACATATCCTCCCACTCCAAGTCCCACAACGGCTCTCCTTGGCTATTTGCCTTCCCCCGCCTACTCGTGGCTTCTGTGCATCAGCCAACTAACTGCACATTGCCAGTGATCGTGACGGAAGCATTACAACATTCCGAATTCTTTCTTGCTTTATAGAGTATGAGTTATTGAAGTGTAGCTTGCTCTCTGGGTGATGACTTATTTATCCATATAACCTTCCCAGAACCCAACAACTTCCAGTTCCAATCAGTGCTAATGGCCAACAAGGAAGCTGAACATGTTTCAGGCACCAGACACAGTAGACGCATTTCAGGACGTGTTTTTATCGGAAAACTCAGCATTTCAGTGTTTGCCTCCAGCCATTCATTGCAGATTACGACTTCAGTGTGAAGAATGTCAATGCAGATGCTTTTCAGTTGTGCTGAATAAAGACTTGTATTTCACAATGTGACAACTCTCCTGTGTTTTTGTATTTAGTGGTTGTTTTTCAGTGAGTGCTGCTGTTCAGCACTTCAGTCAGGTACCAGAAACCATTATACTGATTGCTCATCATTGTTTTTTTTTTTCTTTTTGTCCAGTTCTTGAATAAGTACTGCAGATTAGTGCTGTGTAGTACTGTGTACTGTTTATTGTTGTATTTGTTTTCCTCTACCAGTATATTCTGATGTCTGCCATGTGAGGACTGTCTTTGACTGTTTGGACTGTGTACGTTTTCATTGAGTAGGTTTAATTTTGTGCACACACTGCAAACCAATTTCCCTCTTTGATAATAAAGTCATCATCATAATCATCATTGATAATCGAGCATGGCCAACAAATACTGTGCATGCGAGCGTTGGCAAGGCAATGTTTTGTCTTTGGTTTTAATTAGATGGCTTGTTTTATATATTGCTGTATATAATAATGTAATCTTATCTTTGTTACGTTCATAATATTTTCCTTTTTGCTCATCTCGTTATACAAAATGCACACTGATTTTCCTGACTGACTTTGTCTTTATTTAATTTATTTTCTTTCTTTTATTTCGTATATAAAAATCAAAACTTTAAACATTAATGACAATATACAAGTGTAAAATCTTTAAGCTTCTAAACTAAATAAAATGCTACTGTACAGTGACTAGCATGATAGGAAATTTAATACTAATACAAATTGTGCAACTTCCTCAGTAGCCTACATCCACGATACAGCACCTGTACTCAGAGACAAGACTCAACAAACTAAATAGTGGAACTGTGAATTATTGATTTGTTTTTGAAGAAGCATCTAAATTCCAATTTCAAGTCCATAATAAATACCGTCGTTCTGACACATTCCTTGTCTTGAAGGTGAGGATGACCTTATTTTGAGAAAACACAGCTAATAGACAATTTAGAGGATTATAATTACATGGCAACCATGAGGGCAGAGAGGCAGAAGCATTATGTGATGACATGCAAAGCAGCACATAAGTGATTTTGCCTGTCCATAAAAAAAAAAACAAGAAACACAGAGAAAAGTAAGGCATTGCATTCCGATGCTGTGAAGAGATATTTGCCTTGAGAGATGGAGAGTCGTGAGTAAGGAGGAAGAGACAACAATACTTTTCTATGACAGCTCAGAGAGGAGATAGTGTGGTGAAAGGCAAGGACAAAGTGAGATGTAGGAATGATGAGAACTGCACTGCAGAGCAGAGAGGATGAGGAAAGAAAGAACAAAATCACATACAACACAGAAGAAGTACCACAGCAGATTTATTTACAGCAGCAATCATACTGAACAGAAATCATCAGCACTGAAAATGTGGGTGGGACATTCTTACGAAGATTCCCCAGAAAATGTTTAATGATGTTATTATCTGTATTTTGGTGCCTTCTAATAGGTGATTTGAGTCATTTAATTACATTTAAAAAGCTAGAGAGAAGAAATTGATTTGATGATTTCATTCATTATTTAACCACATGTTCATTGAAACTCTTTATGCTTGTATGCTATCGCAATTTATTTAAATGTCTTTCTTTAATGTTATCAAATCACAGAGTGAAGTGGAGAGGACAAGTGTAATCAAAGTGCCCCAATGCATTCTCCAATCAACTACATTACCCTTCCATCACTTCTGCTAGGAAGAATCGCCATGACCTGAGGCCTGTTTCTCAAAGCTACGTGATGTTGTTAGCCAGTTATCTTGGTGGCTTTGTTTCCACAAACATTTTACTCACATAACACTGCTACCACAAAGGAGTGTGTTTGTGTGAGTGTGATGATATACTTACATACTTTGTACTGACAGCAGCATCATTGTTTTATTTCAAGGCAGAAACTTTGTAACAAAATATCAACATTTAGTTAAATACTTTGATTTTCAGTAATAATCAATTTCCTGAACATTTTGTGTGACAGTGTGACCATCTGTTCATCAGCGTGCTGTGTGTATGTGTGTGCGTTACTGATGCTCCACTAAGGATTTTTTAATACCTGCACCCACCCGTTAGGAGAGCAAACGCCAAACCCGCAAAAAATGTGTGTTAATCAACCACCTGAACCCGAGTCCACACACAACCCGCAAACTTTATGCATTAAAGTCCTGACAATTGACTGAGGACAGAGACGAGGACTGAGCGCTCTCCAAGGTGTGTTTGTCTCTCTGTCTGTCCCTCTCGCTCAAACAGAGAAAGAGGGGAGGAGAGAGGGAGGCCATTGCTCACGATGTTTGCGCGAGTTATTAATCACTTAGGCTACTCTGAACGCTGTTTTGTCACTTTTTGAACCACTCGTCCGAGCCAGTGATTTTTTCTAATAAACAAACCCATCCAGTCCGACCTGCAGGTCGAACCACCAAGGTAGCAATAAAAACGTGGCGTGGAATTGAATTGATCTGGGCTTTCTCTCATTAAGCAAGCTGAATGGATTTGACAATGAGTGGAATGACAATACAATGATTTTTCCACATGATAAAAACATGGTAAAAGTGTGTGTGTGTGTGTGTGTGTGTGTGTGTGTGGGTCTAAACTAATTATTTTTAATGGCTGCGACCCCCATGACAGAAATACAGACACAGTACTGCACCGAGCTGAATGCCTGTCGATAAATGAGCCATTATAACTCTTAAATGGATTTGAAATTATAACAATTCCCATATTTTCAAGGTTAATGATATGGATTCATTTGATTTTTTTATGATTTCACTTTTAACCTCTTGATATGTTGCAAATACACAGTCACATGTTGGTGTCAGCTCCTCTGGATACATGTATTTAACATATTGCAGCTCATCTGTGGCCACCACACTTAAAAGCTCAATAACATATGAGTCATGTTCTCCTACAGGAAGAAAAGTGCTACTCTGAAGGACACGATGGACGCTCAAAAGTTGAACAAGGCTTTTTAAACTTTTTAATATGTGAGTCACTTCTCTTTTTCTTTACACAATGTACATCATTTTCTCTTTGTTTCACAAAATTGTGAGGTAGAGGAATATTTGATCGACTGAGAGAAGAAATGAGACCTTGTGTGAATTGAAGGTCCACACCAATTCAACTGGTCTGACTCATTATGCGATGAGGCTATTATTAACTTAATATTTCCAAAGACGAGAAAGGTCCAGAGAGTCATGGAGTAAATGCAGAGATGTGACTGCAACATGAGTCATTTGATAGCGTCTTTGACTTTATATGCAATTACTCCATGTCTAAAATTCACCTCACATTCTGTCTTGAAATGTGAGGATTATGTGTACACAAGTAAATGTGTGTCTAAATGTGAGTTAGTAGTAATGATGCAGTTTAGAGGAAAATATTGACTGCACAACCTAAGACCAACAATTATTTGGTCATTTAGTCTAACATAACATTTAGTCTGCATAACATTTTGTAATTTGAGGTACACTGTGTTTATGTTGTGAGCATCACCTCTTCAAATCTAAACAGGTCATGCACCAGCACTATGCTACGCAACAGTTACAAGCAATCTCCACTCAGTATAGGCTTACATTATAATGTTAGGACCAAATACGTCACAGAGGAAGCAGAGAAGAGCTGTTTCTGGCTATGGCTGAGGAGAAATGATGTGAACTGTGGTCCATAAAACAAGGAGGGCAGCTGTGGAGGGTAGAGGGGAGGCATCCTTGCCAGTGCTCCACCACCAGGAGATGTATTGGGGTCAAAGGAGCGAAACATCAATGAGCGGGTGGGTCCCTGTTGCAATATGCTGCAACATGAGGTCAGCTAGCAGACAAGCAGAAATGTCCAGCAGGTAGTAACACCAACCTGTACAGTCCAACAACTAGGCTAAGTTCGACCTTATGAACACCTAGTGCAACCAACCAAGGTAATTTGGCAGCTTTGAGCAAAGAACAAACCCCCCCAAAAAGATTATTAGCAGTTTATTAGGTACACCGGAGCAATTTTATATGGTCTAATGTAAGACCCTGACAGTAGAACCTTTTTGCACAGTGAACACTGAGTTAGGACTGTTGCTGCGCCTTCACTCATTCCTCCCATGTACACAACCTGCTATCCTTAGATGACCCTCTACTTCTGTGATGTGTGTGTGCATGTGAGGTGTGTGTGTGTGTGTGTGTGTGTTTGTGTGTCTGCGGGGCAGGAGCAGGAGCAGGATGGGTCAGGTGCATTAGCGCATTAGCACATTAGCTGCACCACCCCCACGGCCTCTTGGTCTTCCTGGGACCATTAAGCACTGAGACTGTGACAGACTCACACATGTATGTAACACACACACACACACTCATTATAACAGGAGAACGATGTTTATTCTCCTCCGTAAGAACTTCATGCACACACACACACAGAAGCCAGGTGTGTACATGTTGTTGTATATATTATTATCATCATCATCATCATCATTATTATAATTTATATAATACATCTCCTCATTCTGAGTGTACATGTTGTTATATATTACTGTTGGTAGTAGTAGTAGTAGTGGTAGTAGTATTATTGGTATTATATAGTACAGCGCCTTACTATGATTGTGCATGTTGTTATATATTTTTATTAGTAGTATTATTATTAGTATTATTAGTAGTGGTATTATTGTTATTATTATTATTATAAGACTCTGGACTCACCTGGTGCAGTAATTTACCTCTGGGTAATAATTTGTAATAATAATTTTTAATACATCTTTTTTTTTATTCATACTTTTATATATTTATATTTTACTTTGTGTTTGAAGTGTATTCTTATTCATATTCTTATTCTTTTGGAGCTGTGTGTAACAAAAAGCAATTTCCCCCTGGGGATTATTAAAGTAATTCTGATTCTGATTCCGATTCTGACAAGGCCTCAGCTGCTGCGTGAGATTAATATGGAGACAATAATGTACCTTTCCATCCTTGCCCACACTACATTTACACCCAGAACATACAACACACATCTGTCAACAGCAGCCATTTGAGACAATTTTCACTGGACAAACTACAGCATTGGTCATTTGTTCAAACATCTACCATAAGCGACCTTTTGCAGTCAGGTGATTTATGACCGTCCTCTGCAGAAAAACAGGTTATGCCCATGTTTATAGTTACAAAGCAGGAAGGAGCATAACATATTTGTGTCCTGCCTTCTATGAACAGCTCTGGTTTCCTTTTAATATGAAGACAACCTTCATACCTCAAAAACAAGACAGTTTTTAAAAGTATGAGAACTTCTTGGAAATGGGAGTCTTCCCAGGGGGATACAGTCTGAAACATTCAGGTGGTTGAATGGTGGTTCAGCCCATCTAACACTGAATTGACACTGATAGTGACATGGATCCTTTAGATTTGTTTTGGTAACTAATATTCAGTACACACACATTTGGAGCTGAAACAAAATCAACTTGTCAGTACTCTTTGATGATGGACAAACTGCAAATTGATTGGCTGACATGTACACCAACACCAATTTGTGGCACTGTAGGTGTGAATAAAAAGAGTTAAAGTATTTCCTCACAGATTCTTTCTGATGTTGTACTTGAAAACTTTATAGGTATACTGAAAAAACGTAGTTCAAAAAACATATTATCGATTAACCCTTTGAATTTTACAATTACTTTACATCAGGAGGTGAGGCAGAGGAAGTTGATAACAGATATTAACAGGATTTATATATTTTTTATACATCTATACCCCAGACAAAATGGAATGTTGCTTATTGTACAGCTTGTGTGTGAAAACGGGGTGCCCAGATGTCGGAGCCAAATAACTAAATCAAGCTACACAATTCAGTCTATTTAAGTTTCTTTATTAATTTATTTGGAAGTTTTGGTGGGGGAGGCTTTTTCAAATCCCTCTTTAGAACTACTTTTATGATTAACTTGGGATTAGTGAAAGTTAAGCACTCAACTTATTTTTAAAATTAACCTTAACATTTTACAATTCTCTCTCCTTCTGAGCATAAATAGACTGTAAACCATCTAGTCCTCAAAGAATTAGAACTTAGAGCGCCTATTTGTATTATTTGTAATTCTTCTCTGTTATCATTATGTATCTCCAGACACCCTCAGAGCATTATTCCAATTTCTCACCTGCCCCCACGACACCCAAATCCCTCTGCACTCTCGCCATTTTAACACAAAGGCCACAAAACAACAGGGAGGAAATGAAGAGATGAGCTGAAAACAACACCTGCTTCCCATCAGTTATAGAAGAGGAGGTATAGAGAGTGGGAGAGGGAGGACGGAGAGGCTTGCCGATAAGGAATAGAAGGAAAAAAGGTCTGACAGAGAGGAAAGTAAGTGAGGGGATAACAGCATTAAAGGATAGAACAGCTGGGGCAGGGAGTGAGAGGGAGGACCTGCAGAGAAGGGTGAGCGAGAGCAGAGGAAAGAAGGAGGGAGGGCGGCGCTGAGAGAGAGCGACTGAAAGAGACTGATTAGTATTGTATGAAATAAGACATATTCATCTATAGCTGAGCATAGCTTCCAGCAGTATGCACATGGACACGTATACAGTACATACTGTGAGTTTTCCACCCACACACAAGTAGAAACACCCACACACACAGATGCAAATGTATTCATGTTTCGCAACAAAAGGGTTGTTAGAATAGAATAGAAAACAAAAACGATGGTTGATTGATATGCATTTGTGCTCACAGTATGCTCAAGTATTTAAGCTGGATGCATTGGAAAGAAATCACAAGTACTCGTTTCAATTAATTATTTTTTTTTTTAATCAATCAACAGATTTAAAAGGAAAAAAAAAAAAATCAAACAATATGATAAAACTTTGGATCCGGGAAACACTTTACAAGGTTTCCACACAAAATAGAGATAGGGTCGTCGCCTTTGAATAAAAGGCCATTTCAGGACTAATAACTGCATTGGGCTCGAATTATTGGCTGCTAAAAGTGATGAAATATTCCCCCGAGGTTGACAGAGAAACAGGATATTAATAAAACTGTTTGGTGAATTATTATCTCTCCTTTCTTTCTTTTATCATCATCTTTTCTTTATCGCTGTGAAATTACCCGATTCCAGCGTCTCAGACGAGATAAAATAAATTGCCTACTTTCCCTCTCTACAGCAACATGTGATGTGTAATAAATTTAGCTTGTCGGAGGGCTGAACGCAAAAACACGCTCGGTGTAATTCGCTGCAGGCCCTTTTCAAGAGGTTTCAGCTTCATTTATTAAGTATTTACACACGGACAGTTTATTGGAGAGACAGGGAAGACGGCTGAGATGTAACAAAGAGTGAGAAGCAGATTGAGAGCCAGACTGAATCCATGCTGTTACTCTGTTCATGTTTTTGCTTCTAAGAATCATCCCGACACCACAAAAGAAGAATTTTGCCACTTTTTCTCCATCAATGTGTCTGATGTCAAGTTAACTTTCTGCTAAAAAATCTGAAATTTTATAGTTTTACCGATCTCTTGCCTAATCTAGACATTTATTAAATCAGTTTTTCCTAATCCTGAACCTGGGGGGGTGACCGCCCTGCGTGTTTTAGATGTTTTCCTGCTCCAACACACCTGATTCAAATTATTCATTCATAATCAAGCTCTGCAGAAGACCGCTAACAACCCATTCATTTCAAACAGGTGTACTGAGGCAGGGAAACATCGAAAACATGCAGGACAATGCAGACAGAGCAAATCCGCTAAAAAATACAAGTCATCAAGCTCAGCAGATTGATATGGATAACATGATCTATATTATCAGAAGTTCAAGTTCATACATTAATCGTTAGTTTTTATGTTTGACCAAATGAACTTTATCTGCAGCCTTTTCATGAATCTGTACAGGATATTTGATAACATGAGATGGTTTCTTACTGCAGAAGCGTCCCTTTGCTTTTCACAACCATGGTTAGCACACATGTTTTCATTGTTTATCACAACACAGAAAATTTCAGAGGGAGGGTTGGGCAATGAAAGACGCCAACCCTACCACCAATGTTAAAGAAACTCAAACTGTGCATTACAAAAAACAAAATGAGTGCAGGGAACCTAAAGCAACACACCGACTACATGAAAGGAGGACATTCAGAGAATGACAAGGCATGAACTCTATGCCAGGCGATAGACTGACAGGCGAAGTGCACAAGGTCACAGTTCATATAATCCCAGGGTGCCGCAGGAGACAAGAGTTATCGTTGCTGTGGCAACCACCACTGCTCCCCCTGACCAGACACCAAAGAAAGATGGAGAGAGCAAAGGAGGATTACAGTGTTTGTTAGGACTGATATAGAAACAGTGTTGAGGGAGGTGAGATAGATGTCATTAAAGAGACTGACATAGGAGCACAGATAGGATGGGAAGTAGGGAGAGAGAAAGTATTGAACTGCTGCTTTTACTGGCCAAGATTGAACCCTCAGCTTGCAAGCTCTCTAATTGGAGAATGAACAGCTGTTCAGTTTGACCCACACTCCCTGTTAATGCAAGCTCAACTGGCAGAGTGGGAGAGAGAGTAAGAGAGAGTGGGAGAACGACGGAGAAGAGATGGAAGCTAAAACAAGCAGCAAGAGAGATGAAGAGTCAGAAATAAAAGACATAATAGAATGAGATGAGACAACTGATGAAAAAAAAAGACAAACAGCATCATTTCATCATTTCTTATTGCCTTTTCCAAATTATTTTTCTGATCCGGTGCCTCTGTGATCCGAACAAAATTGTTTGTCAGTGCTTTCCAGAACTGTTACATATGGTTATTACAAACATGACTCGTTCTTGTTTTCTTATCTGCCTCTTCTATTGTTAAAGTTTGGTTAATTTCAGGCAAGAAAACTACTTGGTTTAAAGAAGGTTGAGCTTCTGGTAAAACACTTTGCAGGAGTTACAATATTAGATCACTCTTATTTAAACCTGTTGACCTGCTCTACATGAAAAGTATCTGGAGATTAGTTTATTAACTGGTGCAGTATAAGCAAGATATAAAGATTGACTGATGGACTGATAGATCGACAACACTCATGTCTGTGCTTTATATAAAGCATTGACGCACTTAGGAGGTTAGCTTAGCTTAGTGTAAGAACTAGAAACAGAAGTAAACAGCTACCCTGGCTCAGGCTGAAGTACTGAAACTCACAACAGTAATCAGGTGCTGTGACAAGAAGTGAAAAGGTATATTTTCTATTTATTTATTTGGATAAAAAAGTGACAGTTAGGGAATAATTGTGGCCAAGGTTTAAAGGTGTACATCAGATTCTGACACACAACGGCCAAAATGTGCCCTTTGTCAGGCAAAAATATGAATATAGGTTATTTCTGGTTTACAAACAAAAATAACATTAGATTAATCAGATTAACTAATATTAACTAGAACTGTAAGCTATGAATAGTTATATTTCATATCTAACCTCATAATAAAAACTAAAGTTCACACGTTCATTGCATGAAGATATGATATTGCATTTTAAGCCTGCACACATCCAGCTTTAACAAAACCCTTTGAATTCCAATATACAATGAGGTTTAAAAGGTTGAACTGAAGCCATAACCTCAGATGGATATTTTCAGACTGTGGAGGCACTTGAGGAGAGAAGTGTGTGCACAGACACATTTCCCTGCACACCCAGGATATAGATTTTAATTGAATGAGTGAAAGGTTAGCCGAATGCTCAAAACGGTGATTGTGTATGTGCCTGTGGAGATGAGCATAGGAACACAGTTACATAAATATGCACAGTCGCATACCAGCGATGGGATACATTCAAGCACACTTGCGTAGACAAGCCCTGGAGCACATCCACACACAAACAGGGATGGAGAGCTGATCAGATCTGAGCTGGGCAGCTGTGATCTGCATGGGAATCAGGTCATTAGGTCTAGGCACAGTGACATTATCTGATCTGCCCACCACTCGACCACAAGATTTAGACATATTCACGTACAAACATCCAATAATTGTGTATGAATTCTAATCACCGGCACACACACACCCTCACCTCACCTCACTAATAGCCTACAACACACGGAAATAATTCAATCCAAACGTGAGTTTTGTGATGGACCAAATCATTAACGCAAACACACTTCGCACCATCCCAGTCTAATCCCCGTTAAGTATCACCAGCTAAACCAAACCCCTTCTGTTAGAGGTGAAAGTCAATAACTATGTTCTTCCTCAGCACACGTAAGATCACTGATTCATGAAACACGCGTTGACTGAAAACTATACCGTAAATACAACGGCTTTGTAGTACATTGCTGCATGCATACACACAGCCGCATGAACAGCACACGAGTTCTTAGTCTGCTCATCTTCTGCGCATCTATTCAGACAAACACCATCTGTTCAGAGCCTTTGCACAAGTGAAACACAAGTCCTGAGGGTTATTGAATCGTATCCATGTTAAACCACCTACTGGAGTTTCAAGTAATATGACTTGAAAACTCCATGTGTGGTTTGCAGATAAGTCATCATAAGTTCACTTTCATAACAATGACATTTAAAAACACATCAGAAAATATATGCTTGGGAGGCAGTTAGCTTATATTAGCATAAAGACTAAAAGCAGGAAAAAACAATTAACTCTTAACTAAAATGTTTCTAGCAGCACCTCCTCCTCCCTAACCCTAACCCTATCAAACTCTCAGAAGGAGAGTAAGTATGTCCCATATAAATATTAACCTATCACAAGTTCACATGGATAACCATCTATGTATGTTAAAGACCCACACCAGTCTTAATCTAGAGCAGAAATACAAATTCTTCAGTGTCGCTCTGTACCTTTACATGCACAGATTAAAAGCAGCTAAACAAATGTGTTCACAAACAAACATGTTTCAAACATGAGGAATTTCCCTTTTCTCTCATCTCTCATCCACAGGAATGTAGAAGTACAACCTGAAACCCAGAAGATTGCCTCCTGGAGCTGGTAAATTGATGTCAGGTATACAAAAGCTCATCCTGATTCCAGTGCCAACGTTTGTTGTGAAAGGTCTCCCCTGTGACGACAGAAACCCAATACCGGGTGTGATATCTGGTGTGCAATCATAACCTTACTGACAGACACCCAAAGCTGTGGAGAAACTTGTTAATTTGAGAAATGTGGAAGTCACAGCCTTCATTTCCTGTTTCTAATGGTTAAAAAACACACTACTGATTCACTCTACTGGATATAGATTTGCTGAAAGATTAATAACAGCACATCCTCAAGATGGGAGGCAAACATCAACGTTAGAGGGAGGGGTGGAGAGACTGAAGTAAATAAGGCATGGAGTGGAAACATGTGTAAGGTAATTAAGTGAGAGAAAGAACTTCTTCAAATAAAGACTAAAAGCACACAATGTTCAAACTTGCATGGAGAGAGAAAGACAGTGATACAGAGAGACTAATAAATGCACACCCACACCTTCAGCTATGGACTATTTGAGTAATGGTATGAAACACCCACAGTCACTATAAAGTGCACCTGCATGTTTCTGTCCATACGTGCTGCACAAATGATATATATATATATATATATATATATATATATATATATATATAGTGTATATGAATAACAGGTGCCAGATACATTAGCTGTCCCCACCTGGACTCCAACAACTTGTAACAACAACTGTACGATGTGCATTCAGTTCTGTCTCAGATGGAGTGTGTTGTGTGCGCAGAGAGTGGTGGTAATGATGTGGATGTTCAGGGATTTGGCTGTTAAAAGACTGGCTGTTAAAAAACTGGCTTGAGTCTTTGTGTAAGGATGAAGTCAGGATTTACTTTTTCAATTTTCAACATTGAACATAATCTCTCTTATACCTTTCCCAAGTCTTCTCCTGACCTAAATCAAGTGCTTTTATTTGTGAAAACGTAACCACAGTATCTGACCAAGTGACATCATTTGAGGCGATTCATCATAATCAAGCAGCTTCTTCTGGAGCTTCAAAAGGCTTCATACAACTCTTTTTCACATATGCACTAGTACTCTTCATGACCTATACAAAAGACTTTGATGAGTCATATGAATCATAATACAGCTGTGATTGTCCCACAGTAGACATTGTATGCAAAAGGAATGAAGACAGTTTTGGTCAAAGGCATCATGTGTTTGTGTTGTCTTTCCTTCCGTACATGCATATGATCCATTCTTTTGAACGCGATGTGAAGAAATTCTCTCAAGGCATTCCTGAAACATTTGGCACAAAGGTCCACTTGGACTCGAGGATAAAATGATAAGATTTTGATGATCAAAGGTCAAAGGTCAAGGTCACTGTGACCTCACAAAACACGTTTTTGGCCGTAACTCAAGAATTCACACGCAAAATCTCACACCGATGTCTACTAGGATAAATGATGAAGTGATGACATTTTATATCCAAAAACTCAAAGGTTAACTTTGTTTCGGCATCAAAATGTTCAGCAAAAAACACTTTTCTGGCCATTTTTCAACGGAATAACTCAGAAACAGAAGGGGAGATTATGACAACAGATATATACAACCGCAAGGTAATAACTCTAGTTTTCATATCTAGTAAAAACATTGTTGTGATGAAAACTAAAACATATCCAGCTATTCAAATTAGATACATGAATGTAATTTTTTGGTGAAACAGTCAGCTGTACACATCTATAAATTTAAGTTGGTAGCAGAGATCAGTAGTCGGTGCAGAATGTGTTCTTCTGGGGTGCAAAGCTCTACACACAGCATGTGCAAACACTGGTACCAGTGGGGTTTAAACATCACATGTATAAGGCCTGTGAGTCAGATTGAAGGGAGAGGAGAGAAGGATCAGAGACAGAAACAAGAGGAGAGCAGAGCACAAGATGGGAGCTATAGAGCGAACAAAAGAGGAACTGTGCAAGAGAGGTATGATGGAGGAGGAGAGAGGAAGCCAAAGTACAGAAAAGGGCTGTCGAAACACAGGGAGGCCAACAAAGAGAGGAAAAACTGAGAGCATCAAGAAGAAAGTATACCATCCTGTATCCTCTATGTGTGTGTGTGTGTAGGTATCTCTACAATTTCCTCTCTCCTGCTACAAAGTCCCGGTTGTCAGTAGAAACTACATGAGTTGCGCTGCTTTTCTCAGTTGAAAAGTGTTGAATTCCTCCTAATTGCTGAATTGTTGAATTGAACAACATTTTGTGATGGATTTGTGACAATGTTTCATTAGCTCTCCGCCCTGGGAACTAATGAAGGCTCTCTCTTCACAGCATAGTCAAAATGTTCAACACAGTACAATCAAACCCATCTCCAGTGATGAACCGCTCTCGTCTATACACATTTATTATGTAACAGGTATGTATGAGCTATATCGGGGGCACGATGACTTACATTGTTGGGAGACACCGTGAGAACACTCCTGCTCTTCCTCATCTTTCCTTGAGTGGCTGCCTCGCTGTCCGACCACAGCAGCTTCACTTGCACACCTGGAAAACACAAATAAACCAATAGGATTTTTTGTGTGTTTTGTGATTGTTATAGAATATTTCCCAATCCATGTTTGTGTTTCTTTTTTCTGTATCCCTGCAACCATTTTACTCAGTACAAAGTAATATAAAAAAACATGTACACAGATGTGTGCACGGTCCCCTGTGCATAAATATTACATTCATGAAGGTGCCGTTTTCAGTCATTTTGGTTTGTCTCCCACTGAGGAAGAGTAGAGCAAAGCCGTCATAACAAAACAGCCTTGCCTTCAATATTGCTCCATTGAGGGGTTTTCAGTAAGTGATATATCAACATGATAGCACTGCTGTACAGCACACTGAAAGCCCCCACGATGCACTGCTTTGTGACAATGTGCGAGATTTTGTGAGCAGATTTTAAACCAAAGCTTACACTTAGTGATTCCTTAGACATGTCTTACATCTTGTTAATATATGTCAGCCAACATATTGGTGATGGGCATTGAATAATAGGCTAATTAGACTCCTGTAGAGCTGAAACACTGACTTGATTAAGTAATTATTTCACACACAGAAAATTAATTGTTAATCTTATATAGTAAACTGAATATCTTTGCTTTTTTACTGTCAAAATAAAAAAACATAGCTTTGGTTTGGTTTGATGTAACATCAGCAGCTACAGATAGAGTTAAGGAAACGGCCAGTGAAAGATGGCAGCTAACAGCCTTAAATTACAATAAACAGTCTCTGCTGTTAAGTCACTGTAAGAAATTCATTTTAAATGTGTTATGTGTAAGATAACACAACCTTACTTGAAAGACACTGTGACTGCCTGACCAACAACAACACGGTAGACTGATGTAGAAAAAAATGTGAACACATTGATCTGAGTTAAGAACAATAAGCACAGGAACACAAATTGTAAATGTGATGTTTGTGTTTATGCATGTGTGTGTGTGTGTGTGTCTGGACCATATATATGTGAAGCAAGAGGTGGATCTCAACAGACAAAGGAACACAAACCAAAGCGCATATCACAAATGAACCACACCATCTCCCTGACAATATACACTGATTAGCATCCATCATGTGTCCCTAGGATTTTCAAATCATCTCTCCAATCTTGCTAACCTTTATGAGTTTTCTCTCTTCAACAAATTATATATTTTTTTATTTTTGTCACTTTTCCTCTCAATAACACACGCTCATAAAAGAGCAAATGAAAGATGAAACAGCCGTAATGGTTCAGCAGACTTTAATTTCCCTCCATACTAATTATCAAAAAGCAGCAGCCAAGACTGACTCCACAGCCATTGAGCTTCTCTCTAATTACTCAATTCAGGCAGTCGTTATGAGGCCCTAAGAACTCAGATGTTCCTCCTGTGACCCAGGAAGATCTATTTTTTCAATAAAAGGAGAGAGGGGGAGTGTCAGCATCAGCAGTGACAATTAGTAACACAGAAGGAGGGCCTGACGGGAAAAGATGATGAATGACTGTTTTGGGCAAAATTAGATGAAGAAGGGTTTAGAGAATGATACGACAAGAGGTCAAACAAACAGGTCAAAGAGGATTTAATGAAATAAAGAGAAATGGCTTGAGGTGAAAGGATTAAAAAATGTGAGATGTGAAACTAGGAAGCAGAAAAAGAGAGATTGAGAGTCTGGGAGAATCAGCTAACAAGACTGGATGAGGTCTTTATGCTTAAATAATAATTAAACATGTTGGGAAATAAGCTTATTCACATTGTTGCAGAGTCCAGTGAAGAGATCAGTACCACTCAAATGTCTGCAAAAAGACTAAAAACAGAGGGGAAACGGTTGTATGCCAACGGAGTAATGTTGTCGTTAGAGGATGTCACATGTATCCTGTCACATGATATGAAATCAAATGGTAAAGGACAGGTCATGGCCTTGAAGCAGATGGACATCCTTCAGCTTGAACAGACAGGACAATCTTGAAGCCAAGAGGAGGGACCTCTATTACATAAAAGCACAACCATCGCTCCAAATAAATGAAGTGAAAGAAGAAGAGCAAATGCTGTGAAGGAGCACACAGTGTTCCTCTTAAAAGCATGGACATAAACGAAAAAAAAAAAGAAAGCGTTGGAAGATTTCTCATAATATTTAGTTTGCAAATTGTTGAGCTCTGCAATTAGGCCGTTCATTAAAAAAAATCCCTGGATATATATTTCATTGAGGAAAATATCAATGGCAAAGCTTCTCTGTTGGTGCTGATCAGTTATCACCATTAGCAGATAATTAGTGGGTACAGAAGAAATTTGTGTTTCAGAGCAGATCTGAAAATTGTGCTTGGCAGCACAGATGTAGAAAGCAGTTTACAAGCACAGAATAGTGCTGTACCCTCGGGAGATGGAGCACAATAGTACTAACGAGGAGTTGAGAATGTGTGTGTGTGTGTGTGTGTGTGTGCATATCTGTTTGTGTGTGTTTGTGTGTGTGTGTGTGTGTGTGTGTGTGTCAGGGTATCCTAATTAGCATTACTTCTGGCAAATTAACAGCATTAAGGCAGACAGGTGTGAAGACGGAAGACAAGCACACAAAAGCGCATGCATGCTCTCTGCTTGAAAACAACATATGAAGTCTTAAGCGTGTGATTGGCGTGCATAGAGCGCTTCCGAGGTGTCCTTGTGTTTAATTTATGGTTTGGCAGGAACTTGTGTGTCACCAACCACCAGTGGTTACAATGAACAATCATAGATGAATAAAAGTGTCCTCCGCTTTTTTAAGAACGAGGAAGCTCTGTTTTGGCGTGGCCTTCCCTTTGGCTTGTAGTCAAACTGTGGCAGAGGCGGTTGAGCTCGACATTAAACTTTATAAAGTGACTTTGCAAGGACACTTCTCTAACTGCCAATTCAGCTGCCACTTTTTTTTTTTTTTTTTTATAAGGTACATCTTTCTGAACAGAGTTGTTAAAAGTCTTTTGCCTTGTGACAGGCACACATTAGAGAACTCTGATGATAGGACTGTAATGCAGAGGAAACTGCAAAGCAACTGTTGTGTTTGCATAAAAATTCATGAAAGGTAGTGTCATTTTAAAGGGCTTTTTTTTTCTCTCTCTCTCTCTCTCTAACTTTTGTCACTGATTACATTCTAATCACAGAAATAAGGAAATGCAGCAGGATGATTAGCAAGCTTCACGGCATTTTCATTTTGCTGTGGAATGTTTTACTAATTTTTCACAAGACTGCCTTTGCAGGTTCTAGTGGTCCCTCAAGAGTTACCTGTTTTTGGCCACAGCAATGTCCATTCGTCATTTGTATGATTGTTTCTTCTTTAAATCGCACAATTCGAGAGGTAACAGAGCCCCAGACTGTTAACCAGCAGTAGTACCAAATATAATGGCTAGTAAGTGCAAACTAAGAGCAGCTTTATTCATTTCTGCCTGGTTGTGCTTGAATATAAGACAAACAATCCCTTTCCGAGCCATCAGTCAGTCGATGGATCGTATACAAGAATACCTGAAAATCTCTCCAAGTTCTCCACACTGCAGTTCACATGTATTTCATGTCACACAGGGATACAATTTCAGGCCTGCATCACAGCAAAATGTGACAAGGTGTGCTGTTGCACTTCATCTTGTACCTCACACGCACAAACTTCACATGGTTCATATGACAACATCATTGGAAGGTGGCTTCAACAAAGCATGTCATGTATCAGCCTAATAGAGCAGAAATAACAGGCTCCCGGCCTGCCTGCCCTGCTGACTGACTGGTGCAGTGGGACAACTGACAGAAGAAGAGAAGAGAAACAGAAAAATCTGAGCAACTGGCTGTCTACCTCTCAGTCTACCCATCTACTGGTCCTCATTTCTGACACTTGACTTAAAGTTAGAGCCTGGAGCTGTCTGCTCGTCAGCTGTCTGGGTCTTTTGCTCTTTTATAGTTTAACTTGATGGATTAAAAACCTGAGTTAGGGTCTGCCTATATGAGGGAGTGATCCAGGGGCCAGATCAGTGAGCAACACCCAGGCTGGATGGTTGAAAGATTGAGTGGCCCTTTTGAAAGAGAATTAATGTTCCAGTGAAAATCCAAGGTTAAGGGAAATCAGATGCTACAGTACAGGAACACAGCTCTGGCATCTAGCCCGTCTGAAGTCATTCATTGATTTACTATGTTCTGTCATGCTCTTGCATCATGCCAGTAGACAAAAGGCATATAAGAACAACCAGAGTCCTTTCCAATACTGAGTCCAATCCAATATTCATTTTAATATATTTTTTGTGACTGTTTTCCTACTAATACACCTGCACAGTGTGCGACTGCTTTCTGTCATCCAGCTGAGAAAAGCCCCAGACTTCTCCACGTCTTGAAATTTTTACCTCAACAACGTTTTTGATCATCATACTGTCATCTTTATGTGTGTGGGTGCATGACTGTGTGTGTGAGTCAAAAAGGGGACACAACAACAGAAAGATAACAAATGCAAATACAAAGCAGCTTAAACAAATTCTGTTTGAGTATTCTAAACCGTTGGTCTTTTATTAATAAATACTTTTATATTAATAAATACTCAACACTTTAATACAAAATGTAATCCTCTACAGATTCTGAATTCTATCAAATCCTGTGGAAATATACCCTGGTGGAAACTCATCCTTTATATGCAAGCTTATTCGTCATAAAACCTAATCCTTAATACAAATACAAAGTTTACTGCCAAAGTGTAGAAACCAAATACAGCGCTGGGTTCTCTTAAAGATTATACTGAGGACACTGAATTTTATTAAACACCACTGACAGAGAGGGGAAGGAGGCAGGGATGGCCGCGGGAAAGTGACCACCACCATGAATACAAACAACTAAGCAAAATAAAAATGTACAAAATGTTATAAGTAAAGGTAATAAATAACTAAATAAAGGTAATACATACTAATATGTAATATGTGCAAGTGTATGTAATATACACTATAAAAAGTACCAAATGTAGTATGCAGAGTAACAAATTATTATTATTCAAATTATTCAAAATGTATAATTAAGTCCTTCTTTTACCCTCTAAAATAATGCTGTGGTTGTAAAAAAAAAAAAAAAAAATCTTAAGTTTCAGTAGACAAACAATGCTCTGTACAAAAAAAAAAAAAAACATGTACATGGATCTCTTTGATTGTATTTCAGCAGCAGCATACTACTGGTAGCTGGAGGAGAATCTCATGCTGGCACAGAGGTACTTGGCAGTATTTCATGATCTCTTTAAAATTAATGGTTACATAAAAAAAAAAGAATGTTGAAATAAATGGGACTATCCCTTTAATAGTTTTCAGGCCGTTCAACTATAGATTCAGTAAAGTAATTATAAAAGTGTAAAATTGCAGCCCCACAAGAGCACCAAATTATTCTTTTTGATCTGAGGGAATAAAAGCGATTATATATATATATATATATATATATATATATATATATCATTCAATTTACTGAATGCAGGATTTTATTTAGATTCCTCAAGACTTAAAAGGGAGAAAAAAACGTTTAAAGAAATTAATTGTTTTATGCTTGAAACCTCATCATCCATTGCTAGTCCCCCTGCACTAATCTAATTTAAAGCACAGAAATCTCCAGAAGCTTTTCTGTAGGCTAGTCACATACACAAACACATCTGGCAGGATTTTAGTCTTTCCTATGATGGAGGGGACTGATGTCTTTTTCCCTTTTGTGTTTTCTTTCTGATGTATTGTTTGATGAGGGAATCGAGGCAGGTCGTCTGCATTACCATTGCTAACACGGTCATAGGAGCATTTCTGGCCACCAGGGTGTAAGGGCAGCACTGCCTGAGGGGCTTTTAAAAACCCTGCACCTGTTCACCACACACCAACTTTGATGCAAAGACAAAAATCATCTTAGACAATGGTGAAAGCGAGATGCAGAAGCATCTTTTCAAATTCAAAATGTTTCAACCTGAGCAAAGATTTGTGACTCTCTTTCATTAATGTGCAGAGACAGCAGCAAAAATTGAAAAACAGTCACAGTCTCACATTTCAGGAACAATCACATCCAAAAACCCATTATCCATGACCACATTAGAAACCCCATACCTACTGCAACAGTACAATACTTGGGTTTTCCTGACACAATACTTTGAAAAGCACCTAAGTGACTTTCAAAGTCGTCAAATTGCCGTATAAGTTTTTCTCCCAAGTACGATATGTCACGAAAACACAAATGGGAAGTAATACTGGAAATGACACAGTACAATGGGTGGGACAGGATTGTATTCTTCCTAAATGGACATCCACAAGAAACGAGCAGATCGAGTTATTTATGTGCTGATTTGCAGCAAAAAACAAGGAGGAAAGTCTCCGGCATGCTGCTCCTGTGCTCCTCCAATTTTCCACCTCATTGGCTGTAGTTTTCTGCTCGGTATCTAGCCTGGATGATATCTAGCCTGTTTGATATCTTTTGGGTGTCTGCGAGGAATCAGCGAGCTCTTGGCAAGCTCCCTGATCGCTTCTTTGAACAGTTCACACATAGTGATTGAGCACCGTTTTGGGAGTGCTCAGCAAACGCCGATTTGCCTCTGATCTGGGGGCTTCAGTCGGCGAGTGGAAAATCAGGGCTACAATCCTGTACCGTGAACTTGGCATTAGTTCGTCCAAGCTGCTGCTGCTGCTGTGCCACTATTGATCCTGTCCCCTGGGCTGAGATAAGAGCGACACGCCTGCTACTAAATGAGACTTTGTGTTTTCTCTGGATTCATTCATAAAAAAATGCAACCAGTCGCCATGACAGAAGTGTTTCAGCAAAGTCCCCAAAACTGTGGCTTGTAATATTATGAAGAAGGAAGGAAGGAGTTCACTTTTCAGAACTCTTCATACTGTCAATTGTGGATCACTTTTCACTGCTTCAACACAAAATGCATTCAATAAACACATACCGTATTTTTCGGACTATAAGGCGCACTTACAATCCTTTAATTTTCTCAAAAATCGACAGTGCGCCTTATGTATTAATTCTGGTTGTCTCACTGACCTCGAACTGATTTTATGTGGTAAACGGCTCTCAAAAATCTGTCAAAATGTTTTAGTACGACTTTGGTAAGCTACGAAGCCGCACCGCTTGATGGATTGTCGGAGCATTACGGCTAACGTAGTCAGGAGCCTCGCGGAGTACCGTAATACGTACTGTGCTTCAACATAATATTATGGTGTGTGTATAAGGACCCCAAAATGGCACCTTAAGAGACATGCTTACAAAGCGGATTTCCAACTCAAGGCTATCAGTCACGCAGTAGAACATGGGAATAGAGCAGCTGCGAGAGAATTCAACATTAATGAATCAATGGTACGGAAGTGGAGGAAGCAAGAAGATGACCTGCGCCAAGTAAAGAAGACCAAACAGAGTTTCCGAGGGAACAAAGCAAGATGGCCACAGTTAGAGGACAAAATAGAACAGTGGGTTATTGAACAGAGAACAGCAGGTAGAAGCGTCTCTACAGTCTCTATTCGACATGAAGATCAACGACTTTCGAGGAGGTCCTTCTTGGTGCTTCCATTTTATGAAAAGGCGTAATCTCTCCATCCGCACAAGAACTACCATCTCGCAGCAACTGCCAAAGGATTACGAAGAAAAGCTGGCCATTTTCCGCACCTACTGCAAGAACAAGAGCACTGAAAAGAAGATCCGGCCAGAACACAAAGTGAAACTGAAAAAGTGAGTGTATTGTTTTGTATTTTATGTGTTACAACTGAACAATGTTGAGAGTTATTGTGAATGAGTTGAATCAAGTTTGACTTATCTGACTGTTTTGTGTCGCTTAATGCGCCTTATAATCCGGTGCGCCTTATGTATGAAAATAGACCCGTTTATTAATATTGCGCCATCCGGTGCGCCATATAGTCCCAAAAATACGGTAGTTAAAGTTCACAAACAGTTTTCTCACCCAAACTCAACCACCACTAAAAGCCTGTGTATGCACCCTCCATTTTGCATTGGTTTACATACTGTTATCAAAATTGTAAAATTTATGTTCATGACCTTTTAAAAAAAAGAAATGAGAAAAAAGAACATTTTGTAATTGTGTGGGACAATGTTTTGTTCCACTATTTTCTTCTAGTCACAGAGCGGTTTACAGCTAAGATGGTGTCACTTTTCCTTCCACCTCCGTTCCTCAACCCCACGGCAAGAATTATTTCTCTCATTAAGATGGAGTATTCATGAACACCTGCCACATAATCAGATGTCCCTCTTGGATGCAATTAATGCTGGATGTCTGAACGTAACTGCAGAAGATTGCCAGGGTTGGATCAGGAATGTAAAAAAAAAATCAAAAAATCCCATCCCAGGTGGATTGTAAGAGAGGACATAAGGTGTAATGAGGGTGAAGAAACCATGGTTGATTAGCACTGTTGTATTTCTAAATCTGTAGCTCTCCAATACAATAATGTGAGGTGAACATGTATAGTTTTTGTATTGCAGAACTACCTTTACTTTACAATTAATTTTGTGTACTGGCAACATTTCTGATTTATCTCTGTGATATCTTGTATACTGTAAGGAAGCACAACCCATGTAATAAAGAAATTACCTCATTTTTGTTGTAATGGTATCTTGGTTTATGATTAAATGTATGATAAAATGAACTTTTAGGAAGATAATAGAATCACTAATGCTACCTGTTGTTTGTGTTTGTTATGGTCAAATATAAGTGTGTTCAGGGACACGAGTTGATCCTGAAATGAATATGAAGTGTTTTTGTTGCATTTGTGCAATTAACCTTTGTGTTGACCTGTGTGCCGCTAAAGAGAACTGTGTGTGGGGAAAAAAACCTGTTAAAAAGGTCCTTCAAACTTTTTTCCCCAAATTCTGACCAACTACAAAGACGTTTACGAGACGTCTACAAAAGATTTTTTGTTGTCTTGCACGAATGAATGACAGACTGAACATGCTTTGTGGTGCAGGTATATGTGTGAAACTATCATTTCATTCCACAGCTCACAGCCTCTGACAGCTTCCCACACAGAGCGAGAGGTCAGCACAGTGGAAATAGATTCATTGCTCCCACATTTTCTACAACTTTCACCTTTTTTCCCACATCCAGGTTTACCAAGCCAGTGTAATGCAGGAATAATCTTCAACCAATAGACTGCTGGTCTTCAAGTGTACATTATTCATTTCAGCCTCTTCTGTTCTGTAATGCTTAAAAGATGTGAAAGTCCCGGCAACATAACAGACTTTAAACTAGTGCTGCATCTAACAATCATTTTTGTATTTGGTCTGTAAAACATTACAAAGCAGTGAAAATGTGCATCACAGTATCCTCAAGCCCAAGGTGAGGTCATCAAATGTTTCGGTTTGTTCAGCAAATTCAATTTATTATAACGTAAAGCCAAACAGAGCAGCATATGTTCACATTTGAGATCCTGGAACAATCCAATTTTTGCTCTAAAACAAACTTAAATGACAAGTCGATTATCAAAATAGTTGATGTGTAGTTTTCTGTTAATGGACTAACTGATTAATCAACTAATCATTTCCATTGTTACACTGTTGAGAAACTTCATCTAGACCAGTGATCACTGGTTTATCTGCTGGCGTCAGTCGTCTCTGTCTGGGGATTTTCTTCCTCACTTAGATCATCGGTGTGAGACAGAAAAATGGTGCTCAAGAAAAGTATATTTTTTTTCTCTGTTTCCCTTTCAGTCGCTCTCTTCTCTGTTTTCACACCCTGACATGAATGTTATCTTCTCATACACACACACAGCCATGTTTCACCCATCTGCCCAACAACCCCTTCTTGGCTGGGTCTTGGAGAATTCAGCGTATGTAAAAAGTGTTCTCTCGTAAGTTTTTAGTTGAGACGATTAAAAAAAAAACTTGATTAGCATCCCTCTTTTGTTTGCTTCCATAAGCACTGTCATTTTAATGGAGGATGAGCAATCACAGAGAAGGATGTACTCCCGCTGAACGTGCACTGGAGAGCCCAAACACTCCGAGCAGGGAATTTACACCAGCTGTGTTCATTATAGAAAGTAAAATAAAAAAAAAACGAATAGGAACTATGGAGACAGAGACAGAGAGAAAAGGTATGTACAGTATTCTTACAAACACAGACACAGACAGACAGGAGTGTGTGTATGTGTGTGTGTGTGTGTGTGTGTGTGTGTGTGTGTGTGTGTGTGTGTGTGTGTGTGTGTGTGTGTGTGTGTGTGTGTGTGTGTGTAGTGAAAAGTTACACAAATCCCTCATTGAGGTGCAGTCGTTAACCACGTCAACAGAAACTTAGAAGTATAATTTCAAGATTCCACTTTTTGAGACTTTTTTATTGGGAATTAAGGAATTAAACCTTTTAACCTGGCTAAACTTTTGCTTTGAATATTTTACATTTATTTATTCATTCATTCATTTATTTTTATCTTTTGATTGCTTTTTCTGTATTTTTACCGCTTACGTGATATTTTCTTTCACTTTTTGAATGCATAAATCTGTTTTACTAGCTTATCAGTGAAACAATCACCTGTAAAGCAAAAACAGGTGTATTTATATCATTAATGATAGTTCTCGCCATTATGCAAGGGATTCTGTACACACAACAACACCTGAATGGAATGCAGCCCTTATTAATTTATATGGCCAGTCTGTCAGTCATCCGTCACTTGGGTCTAGAACAACTATTGGATATGCTGGCATGACATTTATGAGCTCCAGAGGAAGAAGCTTACTGACTTTGAAGATAAAATTTCAAGATAAAGCTTTGATTTAGCAAATACCCACAAATCCACTGACATTCCCATCAGCCTCACCTGTACTTTGTGTTTGTGTTTAATGCTAATTATCAAACGCTAGCATGCTGATGTAAGATGTTTCACATGGTAAACATTAAACTTTCTAAACATCATCATGTAAGCATTTTCACGGTAAACATGTTATAATGCTGATGTTAGGATTTAGCTCAAAGCACCATGCTGAGCCTACACCTTCACAGAGCTGCTAGCTTGGCTGTAGACTTGGTAATTACACCTGTGTTTGACAGATGAAAATAAAAATGTCTGTCTATCAGACGCTAATCCATAGTAGGATACATTTATACAACTACAATTAGTAAATTTTGGATCCAACATACAATCATTAAAAGCACTACTAATTATTGGTTTTCATGCCACTATTTTAAAAGTAGAATTGAACGAAAAGAATGGAAAACAGTGAGGACATTACAGACAAACACTTGATTTTTTTCACGCACTGGATTCTGACATTTTGAGCTGTTGTAATATGTTGGGTTTTCTTTAGTGGAAACAAAATGAGCAAAAATTTACATTTAGGTGTTTATTTTACAACACTTTATCTATTTGTGTCTGTAGATTTATTCTAAGTTCATATCTTTAAAGTCTGTTTTCTGAAAATGAAGTTTTCCTCACACCTCACTATCCACTTCAGTTGCACTTACATACACCAAACTTTACAGTTTTACTTCTATCAATATTCTGAAGATTTTACTGAGGGGTCTGTTCATATATTTATAAAAGTAATAAAAGGGGAAAGTTTCATGCTGATATCTATTAGTTAAAATTGTCACTATTCTCACCTGTATTGTCTTGCATTAAGCTCCTTTAGCACCTCAGATTCTATTCATTCTCTCACATTAAACGTAACAACGGAGCCCTCCTACAGAGATGTTAGGGGAGCAGATAAAAATAGAGGTCAGGCTGAAAATAGAATTGGGAAAGCTTCAGAGAAGATCATTTTGGACCTTGTTTGAACAGCAATCTGTGAGTCCTGTTGTTTTTACAGCTTAAATCTGCGTGCTTTGTTGCCGTCTATAAACACATTTTTAACCGGCTGTTCTTATTATTTGATGTGAAAAATCTGTGTTCACATAAGCTGCACCTCTGTAATGCCTCTAACCTGCGTCCATCTCACACAGAAACCCAAAGCCAATCTTATATCCCTCCATCTACGCCTCGTGTTCTCTGCTTGGTATGAGAATTACTCTATTATCAAGCTCATCTCTTCTTGCTATTCATCTCTGTGAGCTCAAGCTTTGTGAGTGAAACTCTTTCGGAGTATGAAGAGGGAGAGGGCGTCCCTTTGTTTACTCACTCATTAAATTAACAACCAGGTTATTTACATTGGTTTATGATATTCATAAGAGGACCGTCACAGAAAATGACAGAGAAAGTGAATGAATAGACTAAATGGAAGTCTATAATGGCTGATAAAAAAATTGACCTCCCACAGTTTCAGAGCTACGATAAAATAACCATATACGGGATAGTAAGCAGATTTTGGAGCACACAATAAAGCAGACATCTAGCAGCTGCAGCCTTTTAAATCAGTCAATGTAATTTCTCATTTCCCAGAACCCTTATAGCTCTATGACTTATACAGCCTGAATTGAGATCCCAGCACATCCCAGATCTGGATATAGACAACAATAATGTGCATGGCACCCTGGCAATCTTCATCTGATGACAAAGGACATGTGATTTGATTGAAAGCTCTAGAGCAGCCACTAAATGGACTTTGAGGTGACATTGTTTTCTCAAAGACTATTTCCGCCTACACTTTTAAGCAAACATGGACAAGACATCATTAAAGTGCTCAAAAAAAAAAAAGAAAGAAAGAAATTTGGACATCGACGGTTAATTACGGGGTATGCATGAAAGCCCAAGAACTGCTGCTGAACCTTGTGCTGATACCGTTTTTGTGGCTCTCTGGTGGCGAGGCAGGGTTACGACCTATTATAATGGATTAGATATTTCAGATATTTTCCTTGGTAAAATTACATCACGTTCCCCATCAAATGTTTGAAAATGCACAATGCAAATATGTGTCTAAAGGGTGTAATTTCAGCTGGATCTCGCATAATAAAAGTGTGCAGATCTTCAGGCACTGCCAGGTTAATGATAAACGGGATTATTTCTGTCCGCTCTGTACTTGACAACAAAAACCCAATTAACATGAAATGCGCTCCGTTGTCACTGCTGTAATTACAGTTAGCTGACAACCTCTTACTCTCCATCTCTTTCTCAAATTTTGTTTCAAACTAATGCATGTGCACACACGGCTGTCTCTGCTTCTCCCGTGAATCCACCATTATATATCAATTCCACTTGGCCTATAGAGCTGTGGGCATTATCCTGCTATGTCTGCATCGACCAGACAAGTGAAAGCCCACTTACAAACACTCAGCGAAGATGATACAATGATGGCTGGATGGGTCTTAGAGATTTATATATGGAGGCTACGAGGAGAAGTGGGATGAAGGCTTCTAGGTAAACAAAACTAAACTACAATTTGAAATCTGGAATGAAAGTAAACATGCCATGAGGATGACATCTTCTTGGGCCAAAGAGGGAAAGTAGATTGCCTCCCTCAATCAAACCAATTTAATGAATTAAACAATCAACTTTTAGGATACTATTACTGCTGAGGTTATATGTACATTCTATTAAATATTTACATTTTCCATTATATTTCATGACAAATCATTTTAATGAGCTTGAGACATGCTGCTGACAGCCAAATAGACAACCTATTAGACAGAATTCATCATCAACAAATCATTGTTTACCTTTTTATAGATTTTATCAATTTCATTATTATTTTGACTATTTGCATTTATGCCCAGCTCTTTCTTTTAGACCCATTTTATCTTGATTTAGCTTGGTTTTACCTCTCTTTGTTTTTATTTTTGGCTTACTTCAGTCTGCACAAAATGAACTAGCAACAGCTTGATAAAATTAGCAAAATACTTTGAGAAATCCGTGATGCTGCCTTAAAACCTATTACCTAGTTAAGTTGAAGCCCAGACTGTCCTCCAATATAACTAGCAAATGGCCACTCACCAACTAACTAGGTAGCTTCCACTGTTTCTATTTCACTGTGTGGCTGATTACTGGTAACATCACACATTAGATACATTAATATAAAGCAGAACACACGCGAGGAAACATTGCCTATCTTCAACAGTACACACTCAAACCACACAGATCTACAGCAGCAGTGAACATTTCATGGTTATAAAACACAAACCATGACAGATTTGTGTACATGTAAACAAGTCCAACATCTTTACACAGTAAACTCCCACAAAGAGGGATAACGGGTTGCTGGCGTGCCCCGTGTTCGCCTGTTTTTATTTGTTTTTTTCAACCGACTCTCTGAGTGAGGGATATCTAGCAGATGACTGGGGGATCTGCCAAGAGTATTTAACCAACTTCCAAAAGAAAAAAAAACAAAAAAAAAAACAGGACAAATATAGTGATGGCATCATTCAAGAGAAAAATACCAGCATGAATGAGTTTTAAATAACAAAATAAGCTGGCTTCAGATTTACCTGCAAACATATTGAGTAGCACACACCGCCATCAAGGGCCAAAGATTCTGAGCTGACCTTTAATCATATCCCCTACGAGAGCAGAATTGAGTCTTGCCACTGAGTTGCACATTCCAATAATCCATATTGCAATTAAAATGACAGGATGGTGGGAATAGCTGAGTGGCAGGGACTTGTGGTAGGAGGCTGTTTTGTGGAACATGGTGTTTTTCTAAGCACAGAGATGAATATCCGGTGTATTATAGGAGTGATGGTAGCCCACTGGGCAGCGAACAAAGAAGACAGAGCTCACTCCGAATCTGTGTAAACTGTACCTCCACAACAACAGATGAGGTACAGTAATTACTCCTGGAGACTGGAGCTTCTCTATGGCCAACAGCATAAATCTACACCTCTGAGGTGTGAAAACATGCAGCTGTGAAGCAGGGTGTTGTTGATAAAGACCAGATGCAGTCAGCAAATCTTCATTGAGTACAATGTCACAACACTGTGCAGCTCCCAGGTGTGACGGTACACAGCTGAAGGACTGCAAAGTAAGGTGTTACCAAAAACCACATAATATAATAAAGCTTGGAAATCTTCCATGCTTAAGAAACCCAACTGCAAAATCTTGCATCTCTAATTTCCTTTTTAACCTTGCACTGGCTGCCCACGATTTGACTTATTCCAGTGTCTAATAGGTAAGATAAATCATTTAGAGTAGGATGTGTGATAGATGATTGACAGTCCTCTTTTACTCCTGACTTCCCCACAACCCTTCATACGGCCGAGAGGATGAAATAAACTCTCACTGAGCCATCGGTGCTCTTTGCTTGTGATTCTCGACCACGAAAAACACAGAAACATCACATTTCTAACCACTGATGAATACTTGGGGGGGAGAGGGGAGGGGGGAGAGGGGGGGGATAGACCGTGCATGGCGCTCTGCTTTCTTAAGGGTTATAACTTCCACCAAGACCCACAAAGTACTGGTTCTCATCCAGCTGGGGATGTTTGTTTCATGTTGTTCTTCACCTCTCTGTCTCTCTCCCCTCATTCCCTGTCCATCCACTTCACAGAAGGTGAGTCTCATCACTTGGAAGGGGTCAGCTAGCTCTAGTAGGAATTGCAGTGTAGTGTAGTGTAGTGCCCAGACCTAATCAAACCTCAGGAGGACTGACCTACTCTTGGTTAAATCCTGCTGGGGCTAATGCTCCTGTGCAAACCCCTACACTGTCTCGCTCACCATCTGCAAAATTTAAAAAATAAAAAAGGTGAGTGAGATCCACTCCTTTTTTAAAAAAAAAAATCAATGAATAAATAAAACATCTCACAATGGCAGCTGAAAGGAGGCACCACCAGGATTCCATTAGTGACTGAAAGGCAGCTCTATTTTTGTTATGGCACTTGTGCAGATTATCATTAATGTGATGTGATCATACCATGTGCCCACTTGCTTGGTAGATAAGCATTACATGATTCAAAGCAGACTAATTGGTTGGTATGCATGCCAAGTGTTAAAGCACTGAATGTATGATTGCTGTCATGAATATCCAATGTGAATGTAAAGCCCACTGTGTAACCCAAAGCAACACCACACACAGTGGTGCCCACATTATGGAGTGCTCAATTACAATCTCAAAATGGGTCAGTGTAACCAATTTCATCCCCATAATGATACCAATTAAATATGTGTAAACAGCACAGGTCGATCTTGACAGTCAGCACTGGATGAAATTTCTAACGCACTCTGGGACTGAACACACTGGTGGCTCTCCACAAAGACCTCTAGCTCACGGATCAATGGGTTCCCACATTTACACATGGAGTGTAAGGCAACAGATCAATAGACCCCAAGCTTGGACGGAACGACTGGTACGGAAGAATAATGCCACATAATTTTCCCATGCAGTGAGGGAATGACAGCGAGACAAAGACAGAGGCGGGAGATGTGGAAGGCATGTGAGCAGAGGTGGAGGATTTAAAGGTGGAGGGGTCGAGGGCATGAAGGATGAAGCACGGAGGGTATCAGGGCATCTGTGAGGTGTAGAATCAGAGGCACGTGAGAAAAATGAAGGATGACTTGAAACAGAGAGAGTGATGACAAAAACAGAGAGAGCTGCTGGAGCAAAACGCCTGCCGGCTGGTCCATCAGCTCGTTGATTTATGTGTTTGCTCACAGTTTCCTTCACAAAGCAGGACACCCTGCTGGTTAGGATTTGTCACTACTGGGAGTCCCCACACTGTCTTTCCAACCTGCAAGGAATTCCCATCGCACTAAGTCTCCATTTCAGTTCAAGATCTGAATACGCGGTCAGCCCACCAAGCTCCTATTTGCAAATCTAAAAATAAGCAAATAAGGTGACATTAAAAGACTCCCTCAGCAGACGCAGTCCAAGACCGGTCTGTCTGAAAAGTCTGTTATGAGATCTAAAATGTCATTGCACTTGAAGCCACTGTCAGTCAGGACCAAAAATAGCACCACAGGAAAGCTGTTGCTCTGTGAAAAACTGAAAAAAAAAAAGGCCAATATTGACAGCTCTCAAAATCAGAATACGTCTCCCTCTTGTGAAAATGGACAGTTCACTTATGAGGGAGGGGGGGGGGGGGGTTGAAGGGTTAAATCTGGGCAGCAAGAAACTGTGACAGGTGCACCTATTTCACATAATGACACAATTCAGGCCAAGTCACCTCTGCTGTGATGAGCAATGAGCACTTTCCTCCATGGTGCTGAGGCAGTTATGGATGACACACGGAAATTTGACCCCATAATGTCTAATGCAAATCAATTATTATGATGATTAATGTAAATATACACCATCACCCTACTAAAAACAATATATAACATGATATACATCCTACCCAGTGAAAGATGTAAGAGAAATGGATTATATTAGACTGAAATACTTGAATGTCTGTCTTTGTGAGTTAGAAAAATATCTCAAACCGAGATTACATTGCATTTTCTTCTCCATTTATGACAATAACAGGAACACTGTGGTTTGTAGGGCTCAGGGGTTCAGAGGGAAAGAAAGGGGACACGGCGGGGGTTCAAGGCAGGGATCCGGCTGAACTTGTCCGTGTGTCCACCGATGACAGGAGCCAAACAAAGCCAACCAAAAATCTTTTCCGCATCTCCAAAATCTCATTTTCATTCAGCCCCTTTCTGCACCGTTGCGTTTCGGATCAATACACAAGCTCGTCTAGCAAATTAGATTCAATTAAATTAGGATGGGAGGGGGGGGAATAAAAGTAAATCTAATTCGACAAGCTGCAAACAAAAGCTTCTTGGTTACCTTGTGTCTTCTCCACAGATCATCCACACGTGGGGACAAAGGGAATCCCGGCGTCTTCTGCGTGTTGTTTTCGGACGGCAGAGAGCAGCTGTCACCACATCACCAAAATAATGTCTTCTATTCCGCATCAGCGAGGGTTTTCTCCATCCTCTGGTGGGATGTGTTTACTCCACGGCCGTCCCCAACCAACCAGGGTAGTCCACACTCCTCAGCCGGCTTTTGGTCTTCACATGATCTAAGGTTTCTTGCTTGTCCACTTTTTCCGAGATAAAAAACAAAACAGAAAGAGATCCGGCGCGTCTGTGAAACTGGTTCTCTCGTGTCCCAGTTGCATTCCGATTTTCCATTCACATGCTTCCTCAAAAGGACCGCGGGGATTGTGTTTGGAGGGTGGAAGGCTTTCGCTTATCACATGCATCTGAAAGTCAGTGTTCCCCTCCGACCATCCCTCCTCTTCCTCCCCCCTACTCCTCCCCCTCCTCCTCCTCCTCCTCCCTCTCGGCAGACCGGGGAGGAGCGCGGACCAATTGAGAGGCAGGAGGGAAAAGAGAGAGAGGGAGTCTGGTGCGGGACCGGAGAGCTGTCAATTACACACTGAAGTACTACTAACAGACTAGAGCCTCAGTGAGACCATCAGCACGCATTTAATCTGGGTTTAACCATTATGATTAATGACACACTCAGGAGGTTTGGACAGAATGTGGACAATGGCTATAGTAACTATAGTGGTCAATGGTTGATCAATATTATTAGATAGTATATATCATTATTAGCTATAGGCTATAGATCTCTCTCTCTCTCTCATTGCATTTTGTAAATGAATAAAAATAACATTTAATATTCTTGAATGTTAATTGTAAAATGTAAATGACTTTTGCACAGTACTATATATATATATATATATATATATATATATATATATATATATACACACACACAGTGCTTAACAAATTTATCAGACCACCTGTCTTAAAAACGAGAAAACACAAATATTTTAGAAATCTGTCAAAAACTTGTTTCAAATTAAACATTGTATTATTATTTATTAGGCAAATAACAAACTGGAACAACTAAATAGTCCTTATTCACATATTTTAACCAAAAATCTTAATATTTTGTTTGACCTCCTTTGGCCCTGATTGTTTTCATGTACTTTTCGACCGTCTCTTTCGTTATTGAGTTCCAAATAGTTCCTAGCTGTTCCCAGAGACTTGCTTTGGATTAAATTTGTGTGTGATCTATTTTTTAATTCAACAAATCCAAGATCTGTTCGATAGGATTCAAGTCTGGACTTTGACTTGGCCAGTCCATCAGTTCCACATTTTAAATACATCATTTTGATTAAAGAGTTTACACATACTGGTGGATTAACCATCACAGAAATTAAAAAAATATTTTGGTAATCAGCAATACTGTTAATTTAGGGCAGCGGAGACAAACACCTTACACTGGGTGGTGTCTGATAAATTTGTTAAGCACTATAAATATATATATATATATATATATATATATATATATATATATATACACATATATATATATACAGTCTATCAGTCTATCTGTCTGTACTTGTGGTCACAAGTGGTCACAAGCATTACAGACCACAGCTGTGATCATGGATATGGTCAGAGCTTCAAGAGACTTGTTACACTTATAGAAGTCTGTGCGCTTTTATACCTAAGACTGTAGTGTGGATCTACTCTGTAAAGACATTATGTGAAGGATTTCTGACCTTTTGTCAAATGTTAACTTGACAAAGCATCCCCATTAACAAAGAGGCTGCAAGACAAGGGGGGCGGCACCCTATTATCAGTCCGAAAATGACATATATCTTCTCAGACATTATTCCACGTTGTCCCAAAAGATTTAATCAATATTCTGGTGGGAAATAGGGCTAAAAGTAAGTGAAAGGATTTGCCTTATATGATCAGAGGCTCCTTAGAAACGACCTATGCTGTTGTCCCTTCACTCGCTGGCACTCAGCAGCAGAGAAGTTCAGCTAAATCCCATGATTATGAGAAAATAATGTGAAGATCAGATCTCTCTCTTTGACCTTTCTTGTTTCACAATATGATTAGTATCACCAGAGCTATTATTAACTTTTCAGAAACCTATATTTTACATCTGCCGCCTTGTACAACGACAGATCACTTCTGAAGAGATTCCCATGTTGCAGTAAATAATTTGTGTGCCGCTCCAGTCCCTGAGAGGAAGAATAATGTGGAAAAAAGGCTTCATTACTCTCCTGTGAGTTCATACATTATGCTTTGTCAATGTCCGATGTCATGCGCTGGAAGTTCTCAACAGTAAATTTGTAAATTAATTGTGTGTGTGTGTGTGTGTGTGTGTGTGTGTGTTACTGTGTCACCAGGTCATGTTGTAGGCCTTTATGATTATTCCACATATGCTGTCGCTGTTCATTAAGCCCTCTGGGACTCTGCACGGCTTTCTGAGGGACATTTTTCCACTGGCTTAAAAACCATGATTTATGCAGCCAAATACGTACAGTTTGTGGCATATAATCCACTGGAGCTGGCATTTACTGACCTACATTAACCAAAGAGGTTACAGGAAATCTTTTCCATGCAAGAGTTAAACGCATAATCTACATACTGTCTGACTGAAATAATCAAAATGGGATTAAACCAAGCATATTATGGTAAAACCATACACCTCTGAGCGTTTGATCCTCAAACCATACCAAAAAAAAAATCTAATCTCTGCTGAACCTGCAGCAGTAAGAATAAGTGAGATATCGGGTTCACATTTCTCCAACGAGTCCTCCAAATGAAATCACAAAAGACGTGTTTGTTCATGCCCTCCAAAACGACACATATACCTGTTTTCTGATCATATCTGAATATCAACACAACATTGTTTGACAGTGTTTTCTTAAACTGTTTCACATCAGTGTTGGAAAAATAAATCCATTTTATGAAGAGCCAATGCAAGACAGGGTTCGGGAGAGATCTTGATTCGTGTTTAAATGACCATTTTGTTAAAGTCAGGGGATCTTCATCGTCATGGTTACAATACTAACTATGTGGTTAAGGTTAGAAAAATACAACATTGATTGACAGCAGGAACCGCAGTCTTTCATGTTTAAATACAACACTTTGGGGGCTGCGTGGCACTCCCTCCTTTATCCCTGATAAACAAGTCATGGCTCCCATGGCCACTGGAGGGCTTCGTCATTTTAGTGTAAACAGATGTCGTTTTGGGGTATTCGCTGAAATGACTGATGTTGTCGCTTGTCTTCTGTCTCTGACTAAAGAGCTTTAGTCAAGTAATGAATTTCTACTTTAATCCAAGAGTTGTGTGTCATGTCAATCCATAGCAACAGCAACATAAAAAGCAGAGATATGTAAATATTATATTATTGTTCATTTGTCTGTACATTTTTCAGTCTTGAGTTGAATTAAGGGACACTGTGACTAACAGAAAACACATTTTTTATTAATATATTAGTGCTCATTATGACATTCCTTTTTCCTCCCTCACAGAGAGAGTTTTTCCCTTTTTACTGTAAATCCCTTGTCTCTCTGCCACCATAAAGCATGTCTAATCTCCTCAAGCGACTGCAGGAGCAGGTTTCTGTTGAAAGGAGGATTAGGAAATAATTCAGCGACCTATTGAATACAAACATTATTTACTAATTTCCAGCAACCACATTGTTGACCCTTTCAAACTCTTGTGTCGTTTTTTATATGGGACAGAAAAGGATCGCACATGTGGGAGTGCTGAGCATTGAGGTCAAGTTATGCAAATAAAGCATTTAAGGCTTAGCTTTGTGAGAAATGAGGTGGTAAGGTGTTACAAGGAGGAGAGGCCCATTTTAAATTCTTCTTCTATTGTGCTGCCAATTACAGGACCATTTTCTGTGTGCACTTTCAGTGTGTACGTAAAAGTGTATCCGGTGAACTGTTGCCTGTCATTACTGTAATTGTTCCTTTTCAGGGCTCATAAACACAGTTTGATTTGAAGGCAGACAGAGTCAGCCATCACATCCCTAATGAACAGTTCAGCAAGTCAGGAAGGTCTCATCAGTCAGCAGTAATATTTACAGAAAGACCCACCTAGCTACTATTATACCACCTCCGCCTCACACTGTCCGCTGCATATTAGCGTGAATGAGCAAATAAAGGCCTCAGGACAGAGTGTTTCATTCGGTCACAGTGGAGCGTCGTCAGAAATGTAGAATACAAATGAGTTTAAAATGAAGATTAAAATAATATCTGACATCAGCACAATGTTGTTGCTTCACTCCATAGGAGGCATCAATGCTAAAAAGTCTTTTGGGATCTGCTACAGGATGTTTTCATAGCCTGGTTCCTTGATTTTCAGTGATTTCTGTTGGTCTGGTGTTGCACCTGGGAAAAACACCAGGGTTAGATTTGTTGGCAGGATTATTAATGTGACAGCAAAATTGCCTCAGTTTCTTCTTTTTATGTGAAAAATATTAAGATAAGTGCTCCTAGTAACTCATGGCTTGTGAAGCTTCCACATAGACTGAAAATTATATCAAAGGATGGATACATCACTTGCTAATAGCTGGTTAAGGCAAAAAAAAAAAAAACCCGACACAAATAAACAACTTGTCAGGATGAATACTGAAGTGGAAAAATGGCAATTCAGTCTGAATATCAGGCTGCTATATTCCAGCTTTGAAATTTGACAATTCAGAGAAGTTAATTTCAAAGTTTTTATTGGTTAGAGGAATTGTTTTGGGACATTTATTCACTTGTCAAGAGTTAGATGAGATCACCAACACCCTTCTAACAACAGACTGCATCCAAAGTAAAAAAAAAACCCTCTGAATTCTGTGGAGACTCACTGCTCCCAGTCCAGAAAGGCTGTTGGCATGTAGTCTAACCCGCTGCAAAGCCACAACTTGTCATTTTTACACCTCTTTTGTGTATGGATTTAACAATGTGTGAATCTCTTAAGTGTACCAAAATGAAATATCTGTTTGAAGCCAATAAGCCTGAGGTGTGTTTGGTCTTGGTCTCTCTTTCTAGTAAGCAGAGCCTTGAGGAATTGAATTCTTTTCTATCTGAGCCTCTGGGCACTCTTGTGAGAAAATATAACACACACATACACATTCCTTTTTCTGTGTCTCCACACACGGCTGCACACGCAAAACTATTTAAACCTCTTGCTTCCTGCTGGCTCAGGCTTTACAGATATTGCATAGAGGGTCTGTATCTATCCCAGCCAGCTCACGGTAATAGAGGAGAGGAATAGGGAAAGGCCTCCCCATCTGAGTGTGAACATGTCGTTACCTTTCCCTTTGTGGAGGCAAACACACACACTGGTGATATATGCAGCACCGCCTCCTCTGTGAGGATACTCATCTGTCATACCGCTATGAATAAAGTCATAGGCTGAATAGATATGTTTACAGGAGATAAACATGTGTCTGCTGGGATGCAAATATCAGCTCGATGAGAGAACAGATTGAGATGAAATGACTCTATTGAGCTCTATTCACATTCCAAAGCTGAGCTACATTTTATTTCCAACCAAAGGGAGAAGAAAAGGATTATGTTGAACTGAAAAGGGAACAAAATTGAAGTGTTTCTTAATGCAAATCAATTCAATCCCTTCTCCTGCACCTCAGTGGATTGACTCAATCTCACATTCAGACATCCCCATATTGAGCTAAACTAAAATATCTCTAAATCATAATATGCAAAGCAGATCTTGAGGCCGCACTCTTTCACAGAGATTAAAACACTACCACTGCTGTAATACAGCAAGTATATTTTCTTGACGGTTCCACGCTAAAGACTTTTCACTGACGTAACTCCCCTCCTCGATGTGTAAAATGCTGTCACGGCACTAAGACGGATGAGAGCTGGACTCGTCCACATTGATGAGAGATGATGCCACAGAGGGGGACCAATCATAATTGTTTAAGCTATGACACGATGCATATTGCGCCTCTAAGTGGGCGCAGAGATTAGCAGCTTTTTGTCGAGTCCGTTTTCCTGCAACTCACAAATCCCAAGACGTCAGTTTGTTTCGTGTTTAATTAATGATGTGTGTGACACATGTGCACAGTGAGGTTCGAACATTAACAAGGTGTGTGTGTGTGTGTGTTGGTGTTTGCATGTGCATGCACTTCTGTGGAAGGTGAGCAAGGAAAACAGCCAAGCGTGTGTGTGTGAGTGTGTGTGTTGTGTGTATGTATCAGTGTATGTGTGTTGGGTTGTTATTTCAACAGGGGGATTTACTACTTAAGTAACACAACCGTGATTAGGAAGCATTGCCATCTGGTAGTTTGAGAGGGTTGCTGAGACACGTGCACACGGGCGTGCACACACACACACACACTCACACATACACATACACACACAAACACACAAGGATACACGCGTGCAAACAGGCACATAGACACACACACAAATATCAGCGTGTGATAAATAATTCAAACACACAGAAAAATGTCCTTCACTATCTTCCCATCCATATCAGGCCTTCACACATACAGTATACAGACACATAACACAGACATGAATAACACCACCATCTCACACTGTGATTGTTTTTCTGTTCCACAGTGATTTGTCTCTGCCCGCTGTTGATTGCAGTGAAACTAATTCTGGCATGAATATCCTACAGTGCTTTTTCTTATTCATACCCGACACTGCAGAGTTACTTTCAAAGTTCCTCACACTTGAACTAGATGCTGCTTTCATTTTCTCTCTATTGGGAAAAATCACCATCTGTCAGCTCAGGTGAGGACAAAACATCTCATCTGTGAGGAAAAATGTTCCTAGGCAACACATTTACCTCGTTCTCTATTGAATTACAGCCGTGTTTTACCCCTCAGACTTAAAAACAAACATCCTCTGATTTCTTACTGTTGTCTCACTGCACACAGACACAGAAAAATGACTTTATCCCATCGTTTATGTGCTCAGCAGTTGAGATTAGTTTGACCTTGAAAGCCACTGAGCCAAGCTGGTGCATCGCAGCTTGCACTTGCAAGATGCTGGCAGGTGAGCGTTGTGTTTGTCCAGGATCATAGCCATAATACCCTCTATGTGGTGTCACAAGGGACCATATTTGGACTGAGATCAAGCTCAAGAAGAAACTGTACCTTACACTGGAATAAGCATAGGCATAAGCAGAGGTGATAATCACGCTCTTATCAAATGTCCATTGGTGGAAGAAGTACTCAGATTTTTTACCTTAAGCAGGAATACCACAGTGTAGAAATACTACAATCTAATACTAGTGACTACAATCTTACTCGAGTAGAAGAAACCAAAAGCAGCATCAAAACGTACTTTAAATACCAAAAGTAAAAGTACTCGTCATGCAGAATGACCCATTTCAAAATTGTGTTTATTATATAATTAGATTACAATTACCAACGCATAGATATGTTTATCTCCTTAATGATGCAGCTGGCAAAGACGGAGATGTTAAGAAATGTAGTGAAGTAGCAATATTTTTCTCTGAAATGTAGATGAGTAGAAGTATACGGTAACAGAGAAATGGAAATACTCAAGTAACGTACATGTACCTCTAAATTGTACTCTAAAATGTCACTGTGTTTCTTAATCGTGTAATGTGTGGCCACATGTGTATACATTTCCCTCCCTTCCTTCTTTGGCTTCTGTGCTCTGTGTGTCCAGTGTTTCTAGCAAGTCTGTTAACCTCAGTGTCACATTCTGTCCGCTCTGTTCATCCCTCCAGCCACATTTCCACTTCCCCATCATTGCCATTCTCTCCCTGTCACCTGACCGACATCCACCTGCTCACCTGTTTCCACTTCCCCTCATCCACCCTGGATTGCATAACTAGCCCATCTCTGTATATTCTGGATAAGATTGTTGATGATGGTCTCTGAAGGCAATGTCTT
Organism: Pempheris klunzingeri; assembly: GCF_042242105.1. Lineage (NCBI taxonomy): Eukaryota > Metazoa > Chordata > Actinopteri > Acropomatiformes > Pempheridae > Pempheris > Pempheris klunzingeri. The sequence goes on along the minus strand of NC_092017.1, from coordinate 21,405,902 downwards.
GAGAAAATGAAGCGCATATCTCTTCAACTCACCAGTTAATCACTGAACTGTACCTGTCTGCCTGGATTTTCTGCATTTGGGTCCATTCCCAGCTGCCTTGTATTCACTTGCCTGACACTTAAGTTATTACGTATCAACATTTTTCTGACACACACAAATTAAATCATTTTCTTTCCCACCATCCAAACCATAGCAAGATAGCAATGTTTTTACACAAAATAGCCAGTTCATTTGGAATAAATTGGCACAGTTTGTGCTATTTACAGTGGGCATCAGTGTCACATATTGTCCCCTCATACTCATTAGCGCGAACTCATACTGTATGGACAAAATCATTCCACTCCCATCTAGCTGACTCTCCCTCACACACCCACGCACACCCACACACACACACACACACGGCGATCAACCGTTTAGAAAGCTTCTGCTACTCACTTTGCTCGTCTTGTGTAAGGTGTGCGAGGCGTTCTGAGTGGTTTTGCCCACACACTGTGATATTTTACCCTCCTACATGCAAGTTTTTTACATGTCACTCCTCACAGCATGATCCCCAGACATGAATCACCAGCATAACGCTGCGTCTGCAAACACACACACATACAAACACACACAGAGGGACACATGAGCAACTGAAGTCGCAAACATCAGCATGCACACAGGTTACACCACAAAATGTTGGGTCACAGTTTTGTACACTGTTTGATGTTCAATTAATGATCAAATAACTCTGAGAACACGTAACTTTCACCCACACACTGTAGACCAGTGTTTCACAAACTTGTCAGAGGGATCCTGCATGAGCTTAGGTATGACTTCATAGACTCAACCCATCATGTTCCAAATGTGTTTATTTGAATGATTATAAACTGAATGTTATTTAATACAATTAATTGTATAAAGTGGATATTGTAACAATATATTTGTTTTAATTCAATGTAAGTTTACATTTTTAGGTTGGTTTGGTTAAATTTGCATTTGTATTACTACCAGCAGCAGTAAATGGACGTTTCAACCATATATCATTTACCTTTAGCAATTTCATACATATTATTTGTAGCTATCTACAGTTCGCAGCAGTAAGGTCGAGGATGGGGAGCCGTCATCTGCAGTTAAAGGATGTACAAGTGAACAATCTGATGAAATTTATTTTGAAAAACACAGGGCTTTTATTTTGAAAATTCTGGCAGAGTGTGTCTGTGTCTGTGTCTGTGTCTTCAACTTTAATTTGTGTCATAAATTGAAGTTGAAGGATGTACATAGGAACTATCTGATGAAAAAACACAGGGCTTTTATTTTGAAAAGGTCACCGTGAATCTGACTGATTCAATTTGTGCTTGTCTGCTGAGCCACTCTGGGGTGACACAGCTCTTTTCATGGAGATTTTAGCCTCTGAAAGTACAGCTTTTACTTGGGCACCTTAAGCGTCACAGCTTTGGCGTGTGGACCAGTGGACAGAAGAGGGTCTGCTGAACACGTGCGTGTAGTTTTGAGGTCTCTAACTTGTGAGATGAGAGAGCCGGAGCAGGTTAGAAAAGTGGTTGCGTCTGCCTCCCTCTTCAGTTTGTGCTGTCAGTTAACATGGCAGTTGATGCGGCAGTTGATCTCTACTCCCGACGCTTGGAGGCTCGTAGCGGGAGCTGCGTGCGTTTCTGTGTGTCCGAAGTCACACCGTTGCAACCGGCCCGAGTTTTCCTACATTTTGGTGTATGAATCGTGAGTGTGAGTGACACGCTGTGGGCGTGAGAGTGAGCTAGAGACTAATTTTTCTGACAATTTTTCTGTCCCTCTCCACTCTAGCTCCTCATACATTTTCTATGGAGATGCTTTTGAGGTGGTAAAAGGCAGATTTAGTGGCAGAACATTCTGCCTGGTACATCGTCTGTGGTATTTTGGCCATTCCTGTTGACTTTACTTTGATTTGCTTGAAACTTGATGACCCTTGGTTATGCATTTTATTTATAATAAAACCTTGGTCTGTAGATGTGAAGATCTCAGTGTGCATCTGGAATCTATTGTATTGTGTATCGGGGCTGCTGACCCTAACCCTAACCCCAACAGCCAATTACATACAGTTATGCGATCACACAAGCACCATACGAGGCGGTACTCTGTCCAAAAAAGATGGTAAAAGCTGGCGTTTAACTGAGTTTGCATAGTTCCCATACTGGGCTTTCTCCGGGTGCTCTGGTTTATTCCCACATTTCAATTCAGAATATTTCAGTTTTTTGTTTTGAATACATTTGCAAAAATTTCTAAAAAACTTTTTTCACTTTGTCAGTATGGGGTATTGTGTGTAGATTGATGAGGAAAAAAAGAATTTAATCCATTTTGGAATAAGGCTGTAACATAACAAAATGTGGAAAAAGTGAAGGGGTCTGAATACTTTCCGTACCCACTGTACATATCATCATACTCACTCCGCAACACTAAATTGATACTTTGCAGATTCAGACTATTAATACAAAATATAAACTAAATTGAATTATCATATATTGTTATAGGTTATACTACCCAGCAATATGTAAAGTGTCTGTTTCATCAGCAGCAACAATGAGGAGTGCATTGCAATAATCCAGCCTGGAGGATTCAAAGGCGTGGACGGGTGTCTCGGCATCTGGGAGGGTGAGTGATGGGCGGAGTTTTGCAATGTTTTTGAGATGGAAGAAGGATTTCTGGCACAGGTGTTTAACATGGGAATCAAAAGTCAGCTGAGGTTCGAATTTAATAGCAAGGTTGGTGACTGATGGGGAGAGAGGGGTGTTGTGGCCAGAGAAGGATATAGAGGTGATATTTGATGTCCAGATTTGATGTGGGGTGCCGACGAGGATGGCTTCAGTTTTGGAGCAAGAAGTTTTGCAGTGGAATGAAATGCTGTGTTTGCTGATGATGTGACCAAGGGGGAGCATGTAAATGGTGAAGAGGGTGGGGCCGAGGACTGATCCTTGAGGAACTCCACAGGTGAAAGGATGTATCTGAGATTTGGCACCAGCCAGAGCAACATATTCTGTCCGTCGTGAGAGGTAAGTTTAGGGCTGATTCAGAGAGATACCGTTAAAAAGCACAAATTAAAATGTGCTGTTTACAGTCAGCCACACATGCAAAGGAATACATCTACACACACACACACACACGAGGCCTAAATATAAATTTACTTTTGATGCCGATGGACAAAAAAACACCTGTACAATAGAATCTAATTCAATATTAAAGCTCTGCAAGACAGTTGCTAGTCACATGAAATATGCATTCAGCTCTCAGAAATATACAGTATGTAGGTCCTGTTTCAGGGTCAGTCTTTGCTTAAAGTGCTTTTCCTCCACATCTCCTTGCGCTCAGTCTAAATATAGGAATACAACCATTGCTTAGTTCTGTCGGTCTGCCACACATGCACGCATCCATCCACCCACATTGTGCATACTATATATAAACAAATGTAAACGCTAAGAGAGATTCTTTTCTATTTGACAGCGAGATTTGACCTTCAGCGTCTTTTGTGTCATTCTGGTTTCACAGACCTACAATCAGAGAGACAGGGAGAGAGAGGGAGGGAGAGAGAGAGGGAGGGATAGAGCATCCTAGAGGTAGACTGAGTTATTATTTCAATCAGGGGACAATTGCCTGACAGGTCCAGGTGCACACAGTAACACACAAACAGTTCAGAGGAACAAGCAATCAACCAGCCTCCACGCATCAAATGATGTCTTTATGAATATTTCTCCCTGACCACAAATATCAACTCTTTTCTTCTTTTCAGTTCTTTTTAACAAGAAAATTTCAGTCTGCTGAAAGACCAGTTTGAAACAAGCATATAAACTACATTTGACCAATAACACACACTTAGACGCACGTCCACTGTAAACAAACCATTCCATTAGCCTATAGTATGCGCAATGTTGCCTATAGCATGCTCAGAGTTTACTCTGTGGGATATTTTTCTAATGACAGACACCACAGGGGCACAGAGACCCAGGGAAAACATTATGTGTGCTGAAACACTGATAGAATTCACCACAGTCTTTGTTTTTATCTGCAGGAAGAGGCTTCACAGAGACATAAGAAAGCATGAGGTCTAGTGAAAAATGGGCAGCATAGGTTGAGTTCATTGCAACTTCTTTTATTTATATTAAAAGTTATGGTTTGAAGAACCTGCCCAGTAATTTGAGTTTTTTAGGGTCAGTCATAGACAGTAGTTCACTGTGATTTTTCTGGTGCTGGTTAAAAGATGAGATTTGTGTTATTTCACGCTCTTATTTTTATAAGACTAAAAACCAACTATAAATATATCCATTACACAATTACTGTCAGCGTTCATGCATGACTATGTGTATTCATTGCAATGAACATGGCCGGTGTGGTATATTCTGGACAGCTCTGAGGCTGAATGCTAATCTCTGGAAAGTACAGCTTCACACAGCACACTTAGGTTTCCTGTTTTCTCCTCTTTGCTAGTTTGACAAACCCAGTGGAATACAATTGTTATTTATTGTAATGCCCGAATACGCCACTCAAATACCATATGGCACATTTCTGGACGGCATGGGAGTTTTGTGGCACAGAGACATGTAGTATTTCAGGGAGCAGCTTCACGAGCAATATGTAATGATAGTATAAATTAAGTGATGTTTCTTTTTGCTTGATGGGATTTGTTGGTTATAATAAAAGAATAAACTAAAGCCAGTCTCGTCTTACCGAGACCACTGCAGGAAAACTGGTTCTATCTTATCAGTGTTTTTGTGCCCCACTGAACAATGAAATTCAGGCTCATGATTTCACTTTAATCTGAAGGACAAAAGGCTCACCCCCCCCACCCCGCACCCCCACCCGCTTGGCAGAAAATCTCATAATCAGCCAGAGTCCGCTTTGCAACACTAACACAACAGCTGTTTCCCCATCTCGAAACACTGCCTGATCATTTTATTGCTGTCTATGAGACTTTTTCTGTCTTCTTTCAGACAGACACATCACACTAACATTACTCTGTGGAAACACAAAGATAACTTTGGCTGAGGCTCAGGCTGAGACAAAACACACTGAGTTTTCAAACTGTAAATCTTGGAGGATAAAAGATTCAGAGTCTCCTCTGTAACTCTGTCGGGGGCTTGCATGTCCCAAAAAATCAGCTCCTTAAATTTTCCCTTGGAGGAGTGAAAATGCTGTGTTGAATCTTCTTTGTAATGGCTGTTTGGAGAGCAATCATGGCAAACCCAAACGCTGCAGTTTGTGACAGGGCTGTTAACAGCAGCATTGTTAGCTCAGGGATGGAGAACTTCAGTAATGGAAAGAGAAAAAATTATTTTAATTTTTTTGGGTCCATAGAAGAAGGCGTTTGCTCTTGTAGTTCTATATTTGTGAGGACCAGTCCATCATTAGACCTGAGGCGGTGAGGACATTTTTGGAAAGTGAGGACACTTTAGTTCCATCGTCACGTATAGTGTGTGTGTGTATGTGTGTGTGTGTGTGTGTGTGTGTGTGTGTGTGTCTGTGCTTATCCGTATGGTTTATCAGCATGTTTGCATTCAAGTCCACCTCAGCATTTGCCAAGCTCAGGTGAATGACAGGCTACAAAAAAATGAAACAGAGGAAGAAAAAAAACATTCAATAAAAAGCAATGCAGTAATAATGGATATTCCACAGCTGCTGAGATAAAATGACTCATTCTGACTTATTTGGTGAAGACAATATGAGCTACCTGTGGAGCGAACCCTAAATGGCCATGATGACAGAGACATTTAGTGTTGTTGTGATTTGCCGAAAGGCCATTGTCATGGCGATGAGGAAGGAAGTAGAAGGTTATACTGAGCTCTCTGGGGACAGGAAGGAGAAGGGGGTTACAGTAAAGTGTGTGTGTGTGTGTGTGTGTGTGAAAGGAAGTGTCAATTCTCAACAGCCCATGGAGTTAATAACAGGCATTTAAACTACTCAGTCTCTCCCTCGCTGCCCTGTAGCCTGCATTTATTCACAAAGGACAGAAAACAAGCAGTCAGCACCTTGTAATAACAGTGTATGATGCTGTTAATAATGAAAAGTCATGATGTAATGGAAATGTTGGGTACATAACTTATGTATCGTACATGCTTTGCTGCTTAACATGTTGTTGTGTTAGATGCAATAAGTTATTATATTGTGATTTTGGTGGCATTTTTTAAATTAAATATGCAATAATGTGAAATATATATGGACTTATTAACTTGATGTGTATTTTCTTTGTAACTTTTGTTGGGATTCTGATCTGTGTATGCTAAAGCAGCGAATCTTGCACACACACACACACACACACACACGGGTTCCTACACCTGAGAAGTGTCGTAGTAATGCTGTAGTATGCAAGCAATAACAGTTTTAAACGGAACCTCACACGAACATAACGAATAATGAAGTGATAGTTTATAAAGTCCTCGAAAGACTTGCAAGGCCTTCAAGATCAGATAGCAGTTGGTTCTTTAATTTGTGATGTTCAATATAAGTTCAATTTAGGCATTTCATTGATAGACGTACCATTATATCAACAATTTTATTAGAAATTAACCAAATTGAAGAGAAAGAGGTACAGATGGTGCAGTTTGTTAACTAGAGCATCACTATTATGCTGTATCACAAGTCAGGGCCATCAAACATCACACTGAGAGCTGCCTTTCATCCTACGACCTCCATTCACACTAAATACAGTAATTGTCTGTCCACATCTGCGCCATTGATGCACACAAATGCTACAACAGCATAGTAAAGTAAGACCCATTTCATACTTTACTGGTAAAATCAAATGGGTTTTATGAATAGGACACACAGGTTTAAGTATTTAATCAAGCTGTTTATCTGCTGCTGCAAAAGCCATTCAATCAATCTACTGCAGAATTAACCAGTTTACAGTGTCTGTTTGATCTGTTTGTCAGATCAAATCAATAACTTCAAAAGCTTTTTAGTACAAAAATCCCCCTTTGTGTTTTACGGGACCGTCTTTCCTTGATGAGCTGGGGGGAGAGGGAAAGTAACACAACGAGGAAATTCTGTACTAAAAAGAACTTTGGAAGATATCTGTTGAAGCTTCACAGCATCAGATGTGCTTTGGAATGTGTTTTGGCACCTAATGAAGATATAGATTTTGTCCCTTTTCTTGTCTCATTTCTTATATGATCACTGACTTTTTTTACATCACAGAATACAAGTTAGGGGAAGTGGCTTGGAAGTCCAGTGATCCACTTATCCACATTTAGCTTTCTAACTAATATCTGTGATTACTGCACACTTCCTGCAGCATTGACCTCCTCAGGTCTTCCAAACCGTCCATCTCCCTCTTTCATCCCTTAATCCGGCTCCTTCAGCACTTACCATATCCATCTCAATGTGCTTTTAAGTTCCAAGCTCTTCTTTTCTCCCCTTTTGACCCTCCTCTCAATCTCTGCAAAATAAATTCAGTTTTTCATACCCACTTGACTCCATCCCTCTCAGTCTGCCGATCCTTCACCTCCATTTTCCACTAGTTTTCTGTCTGTTTTCTGTTTCACTGGAGAAACTAATGAAATTACGAAATGGATCATCGGTCATTAATTAAAGTAATTAAAGAAATAATGAGAGAGGGACTAGTATGACTTACTGTTGCAGCCCCAAAGACAAATCTGTCCCTCTTCCTCCATAACAGGAACTGTTCAATAGGGAAAGAAAATGTAGAGCTGTCAAGTCAAGATGACCTGCAGGGCTTCGACTGTACAGACTGCTCCGTCTTTGAAGACTCGTCTAATGAGCTGACAGATGTATTGTATGGTGACATCAATGACAGTGTGACACCTGCTAAGTAGGTAGTCCTGTTATCCAAGTAAAAAGCCCCAGGTTTCCAAACAAATGAAAAGGAATAGTTTTTGGTAGAGAGACCAAAGCTGCTGTTGCAGCTGTTTAAAAAAAATAGTAGAATAAGAGCAAGGCTCTTCTCAAATGGAAGAAATGCACGACAGACTCATAATAGGGGTAATAACGTAATCTCGCTGGATGGTTTTACTTCGAAGCAGCTGCCAGATGACCTGAATAGTTTTATCTGAGAGTTGATACCTCTATTATACACGCTTTTTTCCTCTGTGAGTGTATTATGTGTGATCTTTCCAGATCTCCTTCAGTTCACAGTAATGTAAAGTGCTGCAGTGCTTCACAGACCGACCACAGAAGGTTCAGATTAAGACGGTATTAGTGGAGGGATGCTGGGGTCTGTGCTTTACTCCTGCTCTTACCACTACTACGACTTTTTTCGCTGATTTTGAGACGATCAAACAATATCACAAGAAGTAACATTTACTTTCTACCTCTTTATGGTGAAAGGTGCAATATAAGTGTGAAGCTACAGTCTTGGTGTCCTTTTTATTGCTGACTGTAAATAGTGGACTTCTTAGAAAACAGGGTTTCATGGCGAGTGCCTCCATTTCCACATACAGTCTCCCTGCAAAAGTGGAGATGTCTCTACAGTCAAAGCAGGCCTTCAAGCCTTAATCATATCTATATTTTCCTCCTTTGTTATGAGGGAAACAGTCCAGAATTGTCTTCTTATTCTTCTTATGTTGTGTTCAAATCACTACTAAGTTGCAGTCCTTAGAATTTCTTTGCCATTATTGCCAAAAAAAGTGGCAGTGTCTTCTTGGAGATTTTAATCATATGTCTCCTGAACCAAACACAGTATGGTTTTCCACAGTATTTGTATCTTTAAATGTAAGTTCATTTCTCAGGGCCAGTGCATATTGTGCATAACTTTAGTGGATTATAACATATTGGGTATGAGATTAATCTGCAGATGCTGCAGTTCAAAACGAGACCAAACGGATGCCAGTTTTTGAGCCACAGCAAAGACAAAAATGTAGCCTGCATAAGACTATGCAAGGCATGTTTTTAGCCCAGTCGTATCATGCGGGGGGTATCATCATACGCCTGGTGGAGATAATTACGGTTCAACAAAACAAAAACAAACACAAGCAAGGACAGACAGGGTAGTTAAAATGTACTAGGTTGCATTTGACTTGACTTTTGAACTAGTGATTTGATCCCAAGATATTTGAATCCTTCAATGATTTCTAATCTTTGTCCAAGTCGGTCAAGCAGGTGTAACTCAACAGTATTGCTCGATTTTAATAACATTGTGTTCGGATGGAGGGAACTTGACTCTTTGTGTTGATGTGTACACATTTTTAATATTTCATATTTTTAATAATACATGTGCACCCTCGCTAATACTTATGTGCAGCTGACCTGGTGACCTGAGGAAGCTCCTGTGCGTTTGTCTTTTAGGCTATTTTTCTGTCAAGGTGATAGTGCTTTGCCTTGGCACAAGGCTTTGATTTAAAACTTCCTGTTGTTTTCACAGATAATTAAACCTGACTTAGTTTCTGAGTGTGCCAAGTTGGGATGGGTTCTTTTTTAAATAAATTGCAGGTCACATTTTTAAAAAATCTTTTAGATTTAATTTTGCTGCAATCAGGATTCTGTGTGCACCGACATAAATCATAGTAAATGGTAAATAGCTCGGTGCTCTCATGGAAGCAGCAGGCTGAAATGTCTCTATCTTTGAAATGCCTTTAGCATATATGGTCATCATTAGGAACAAACAAATGCAAGGCATACCAGACACTTTTCCAATGGACTAAACGTTTTAATGTAATGAGAACTGGCTCCAAGCAGTTGGCACTTTATATTGCAGCACTTTACTTGGACCGGTCCTTATGTTTATGCTTTTAAAATGTCAATGAGACAGGAGCAGGGCTGAGTTATCTGTTGGTGTCAGAGTTATTATTTAGGCTATTAGGAGTGGTGGCTTTATTTTGGCACTGATCTGTTATTTATTTGAGTTATATTTTAATTTCATTGTCCTATTTGTGGGATGCTTTTGATATATTTTGTTTTATGTGCTTTTATGAGTATTTTTAGCCCTGGCTGCAGATCAAATTTCCCTTGGGACAATGAAGCTGAAGTTGAAGTTGGGGGCTCCAGACAGATAGGCATCAGATAGACAGGAAATATATATTTTAAAAGACCAACAGAGGACACAGGGGAGGAGGAAAAGACACATCCTACAGGGAGATGAGATCAGACTTATCCCAGCCAACATTTACCCAATTTCTCACAGACAGGGAGAGCAGTTTTCTCCTGCCTCTAATGAGCTCATCCTCCCCCTTATAGTTTCCTGACATTAGAGACACAAAGCAGCGCTTAGCAGCACTTAACCTGCCAGTGTAGAGCGGAATTAGATTTGGTGCTAGAGGAAGACAGAGACACCATAACCTAACATTAAAGCCAACCTAAACCAAAGGAGGCTTAGAATCAATTCAGGCTGAAAGCCTTATTCTTTTTTTTAGAAATGTTAGCTGTGTAGCTCCTTGGATGCCAATATCTCATTGTTGGAGTGTTCACCACTGACTTTGGTGATCCCCTGACTTTAGCACCACCATATGTGGTTTATCATTGTTCATATTTGTGGTTTCCAGTGAAATATCTCAATGAGTAGATTGAATATTGAGTGTCATGAAATCTGTTTCACACATTCATCTCCTACTCCCATGCTAAGGTGCTAAACTAAGACGGTAAACATTATATCTGCTACAGTTATCATTGTCACTGTAAGCATGTTGCACGCTGTGGTTAGCAGCTCTCTTCGTGATCTAAGTTCAGTAACACATAGCTGCAAGCATTGCTATAGACTAGTCCTGTCTTAATGTATAATTATTATATTAGATCTGTGCAGTGTGGTGTGGTCAACTTCTAAAGAAGGCAAATTAACTGTGTTGAAGACTCTGTTCAGTCCTGTGCACCCATCACCTGATCACTAGTTTTAATGAGATGCAAGTCCCAGGCAGAAATTTCAACTGGAGCGAACCCTAAAGTCAGATTTCTGACTATGAAAGTTGGGAGAACCTCACCGCCAAGGAAATTAAAAAAGAAGGAAGAGTCATAACGTCATCATACCAATGTTATAATGCTCTGCTTGGTACCATACTTTAGTTATATTGACGTCTATGGGAGTCATTTAGAGACACGCTAAAACCCAACACATCTGCATGGTACCACCTTTGATGAAGAAATGTCTCCAATGTCCAAATAACAGAGCGCACGGACTGATTTTTCCAAATGTGAAAAGTTCGTAATACCAAAGAACAATGCAAATGTAACAAGGTACTTTTTGAAGTATTTGTGCTCTTCCTTAATTTTTAGTCTCCTTGCTCACCTCCAGGTAAATCGAACGCGGCCTCAATCATTAACTGCCATTCTGTTGCTAGTGGCAACTCCAATTAACGTGTTCCATAGCAACTGCAGTTTAACTGATGTCATTACATCCACTATTTTGTCAATTAAATCAGAATCAGAATTCCTTTAATAATCCTCAGGGGGAAATTGCTTTTTGTTACACACAGCTCCAAAAGAATAAGAATAAACTTCAAACACAAAAGTAAAAATATAAATATATAAAGTATGTAAAGCACTGGTCATGACAAAGGTTGACAATCTACTGGGTGTCTACACGTATCAGCAAGTTACATTTTAGTTGTTTTAAGACCTTTTAATACCACTGTTTATTAGATTTTTAGGCCAATTCTGCAATGAAAATAGACATCAAGTGAAAATATAGGCGTACTCTTCTGAGTAAATATCCATCAAACATCGTCTATACTGCTTGTTCTTAAGGGCTGCGGGGGGGCTGGAGCCAATCCCAGCTGACTTTGGGCGAAAGGCAGAATACACCCTGTACTGGTCGCCAGTCAATCAGAGAGCCGACACACAACCATTCACACACAATCACACCTACGGGCAATTTAGAGTCACCAATTAAACTAACCTGCATGTCTTTGGACTGTGGGAGGAAGCCGGAGGAACCCATGCAAGCACGGGGAGAACATGCAAACTCCTCATAGAAAGGTCCCCGGCTCCAACTGCAAACCCTTGAAAACATATATTGTCAGTTCAATATTATGAGCGTGGCATCTTTGTTTTTTAGTTTAAAAAAAGAGGTAAATGCAATCCTGTCTCTTTTAGCCTGACGTCAAACGATCTGCTGTCAGCATGAATCTTCATGTAGATTGGAGTGATGACCGCCTACTTTTTACAGCTTGTCTTAAATCAAAATGTTGGTGGAGTTGGTGGAGCAATGTTTCCTACACATTTTTTAGCTTTCCTCATATTTATATTTTGAATGTGCGAGGGATCGTGCAGTGCAAATCACCAGTTCAAGCTGACGGGTGCAACGACATGAATTAGACTTGCTATGTTATGGAGAAAGTAAACCAAGAGAGCACATCAGCACATCAGCTCTGTGAGCGAGCCACCTGTTCAACATAGCCAAACCATAAAATGATAACAGAGGCATTTGAATACCAGTCTGAACTGATTTCATTAGAGATATTAGACAGCAGGCGTACAGCATTCAATGAATAAATATTTATGACCTTCCCAAACGGAATTTAAGACATTTAAGGCATTTTAAGACTTTGGAAGGACCTGTAACCACCCTGTGTGTTAACTTCTGAGACCGTCGGCGACTCCCTGACCAGCACAATACTGTGAAAGTGTTCCACAGTCATAGAATCAAATGCTGCACAGGCAGCGTGATCATCTGCGTTTTATCCGTGCCTATCTGAAGAAAACACTCCACTGCAGGCTAAGATTATACGGCTCAAGCAGTAAGTGGAGCCTGCCTTTATATAAAGTACATAATTAGCATAGATCTGTTCTTAAAGGTCAATTGATTTACTGGACCATGTCATGCTAATTATGACATTTAAGTAGATACGTGAAATGATTAAAACGCCATCCCTCACCCTGTCCGTATGGGTCAGGGATGTCCTTGCTGAAGTGCCCTTGAGCGACACACTCAACCTCAATCCAGCTCCAGGGCTGCTTACCTCTTTCTGACCTTGTGCCCTGGATGGACGCCAAGAGAAAAAAAAAAAAGAGGATAAACACGGTAACATGATAATTGCTGATATAGGGCCCGCTCTTCTGGTAATTATGTAGTAATGCAGGGGTTCGTTCGGCCCCAACTACAGTACAGATTTTTATTATTTTTTTAATCGAGTAAGATGCTTTAGGTTTCTCATCACCCATTAATGCAGAAATCTGATCACAATCTACTTTTTTCCGCAAGAAAATAGATCAACTAAACCCATGATTTTGATGAGACCTTGATTAGATTGATGAGAAGATTAGATTACCTTTGAAGCCTTTCGCACACAATTAGTGGTGGAGGGACAGATTTAACTTGAAGGTCGCTCCCGTCATCCTCGCACTGAAAACAGGGATATAAAGAGAGAGTTTACTGTACATCCCCCAGAATTTTATTGATATCAGAATTGAGTCTATTCCTCTTCTTACTTTTGGCACGGCCGTTTTATTTTATTTTTTAATCAGTACTGAATCTCAAGGACTGCTGGTAGAGGAGAAACATATGAAACAAAAACTGCTGGATAAATGTGACCATCTCTGCGTGGCACAGATGGTCACAGGGTTTTGTTTTTTTTCTTCTTCCAAACATTTCTGTGACTTTGTTATTCACACCAGTGTACTACTGAGAGAAAAGCTGCCACAAAAATCCCAGCATTAATGGCCTTTTTAATAACAACAATAAAAACAGACCAGAAACCATTGTGGTTTTTAGCCAAAGCAAGCATGTACAATATTAGGCCAATAAAAGTACAATACAATCTGTAAATACATATAAGTGAATATAACAACAAAATCCAAGATGGACAGATCAAATTAATCAAAATAGTTGAGGTCCACTTGTTTCTCCGTTAAGAGGCCACTCTGTAAGCATGATTTACTGTACCTGTGTTAATGCATCCATGTGAAGCAGTAGGCCTTGTAAAGACAAAGTGAACAAGTAGAAACTGGTTGGTTGAAATAAAAAAAAAATAAAAAAAATGGTGGTCCTCACCATCAGCAGCTAGCTGTACAGCTTAACATGGAATTTACTAACCAGCATGAGAGACTGAAACTGAAGGATTCAAATATTAAGTATTATCAAAAATTGGCTTTCAGTTGAAAAGGCTGGAAAATGCTTGTGCAAAGCCTACCAAAAGAACGTGATCACAGCAAAACAAACAAGCTGGAAATAATGGTATGGAAAAACTGGAATTTCAATAAGAAATTATTTGGAGAATGGTCTCAAGAACCTGATACTTTAAACAAAAACTACCTTTGAAAATTAAATCCCTGTCTCAAGCCACAGCCAGAATGTGCCATTAACCTGTATGGTGCTAAGTCTCCAACCTGCGAGGCAGCCAGGAAGAATACGTGATCAGTACATTCAGTTGATATTCTCTTCAATGGATAGGCCTCTAACCGTGCAAATATCTGAACCCCCGAGAGAACAAAACCAACTCAAACCTTCAAGTTTTGCGTGAACAGCTGGTCCACTAAATCGTACATCCTAATTTTATTAACATGTTAGAAAACACATACATAACTGTAAGCTTGATACGGCTGTAACGTCCAGCAGACAATAAACAGTTAAAAATGTCATTTGGGTTAAAATGGTCATCTGGGAGGTAAGGCCACTCCATTTGGGATGGGAGGTCCGTCCCATTGGTCCAGGCTGGTCCAACGCCTGTGTCCTCAGTCCAAGTCAGAGCTCCCTTGTGTCCTCAAAGGCGGCTGTTTGGCCATGTGGTTGAAATCCACTGGGGATGGAAATGTGAAAGCAAAAACATGGGTACGGGTCCAGCATTTTTGTGGGTCAGTAGGGGGCCACGTCAGTAGTTCTTTGCAAGTTTGAAAGTTAAGGTCTGCTTGGCTTCAGACTGTTACTGAACTCCAAAAGTCACCAAAGGTCCACGTGGGCAGCCACCCTGCTGGCAGTCAGGGCTCCCTGGAATACAGATGGCCAGGCTGCCCTGGCTTATGTAACAGGCTGTCAGTGAAACAGGCTGTCCGACAGACTTGGACAGACCATCTGATGTAACCAGGCAAGCAGTCAGTGAGTAAGAGCGACTATTCAGTGGTTCAAACGTTGAGGCGACAGTCGCACAGCTCCTTGTAGATTCTCTTGCGGATTCGAGGCATGTCCTCCTGACAGAACAGCAGAGGCTGCTTCACGGAGAGACAACGGCAGTACTGACAGACCAAGACAGAAAAACAGCCAGTGAGGAAAAAATAATCCACAATTACAGCTAGGTGTCCATATTAAACGTGGGCAATGATACAAGCTTCTCTCCAGTGTCTTTCGGCCCCGTGGATGATTGAGCAATAATCAAATTCAAGTAGAAACTTGGGGCAGGAAAGACCTTGGGGACACCAGCTCTACAAGATTCATTTTTCTGCCCAGAAAAAGACAGATAAAGCAAAAGGAGGAGGCTAAGAGGGACAGGGGATGGGGAAAATTAATTAAAAAAAAAAAAAAGGGTGATCAACAGAGGACGGGCAACAGCTGTAAAGGCGGGAAAGAATAAAATCTCACCTCGAGGACAAAAACTCCACAGTCGCTGTCGTTTTTCTGCTGAGGAATACCCTGAGGAGTCAACAAGACACAGTCAAGCAGGGAGCCGGACAAACAATGTCACAGTAATATATACTGTATATACAGGCACCTATTTTACAGATTAAGAAACAGTTCCCCTTAAAAACAATGTGACAGTAACTTTGTATTTGTATGCTGATTTAAAGTCCTTACTGAGATGTGTTTGCTCAATTAATTTGCATTAATAAACAACATTTTTAGTGGCCTGGGATATGTTACTATGTTATTTTGGCACATTTAACAGTTATTTGTTAACAGTTTTTGGAATGTACAGTGTAATGTTGTTTATCATACTTTTTTGCATTTGACAAGCATCCATTGTGCGATATAAATGTTTTCCGGACACATGGTGAACACAGCATGAGCTGTACAGTCAGGGTTGAGGGTTACCTTGATGATGGTAATCTTCCAGCCTTTCTGGAAAGCCGCCTGTTTCTTCTCTCTGGCTTCAGACAGAAGATACTTCATAATGTTCTGGTAGGGAATCACAGAAAAAGAAAGAAAGAGAGAGAGAGAGGGAGAGAGAGAGAGAGACTGTGACTGTAAATTCATTATTTGATATCATTAATGGTCAATACTGTGGACTGAAATAGACATTACTCAGTCCAGTCAAGAAGAGAGAATATGAGCAACATTTACACAGGAAGATGTATGATGTGATATTAAACACTGCACCATGTCTTGAACTGTTCACCAGCCTACCTTCGCCGACGCAAGGACAGAAATATCAGACTATTTGGTTAACAAAGGGAACACAACAGGACTTTAAAGCCACTGTGCGCCATTTTCTATAAATCTGTCAAGGGCAAATGTAGATGGTTTGAATTAATCAAAGCACATTCCGAGGAAACAACTGGTAGATTCAGCCAAGGACATAAAACAGAGAAGAACATGAGAAAACAACGATTCATCTCATAAGAATTTATGAGATGACCTTTGTCCACATTTAAGCGAATTTTAAGCGATGTTTTGAAATGTTGCAAAAAAATGTAATAAAATAAGGAAAATGTACATTAGGTGTGTTTCTATCAACTGGTTTGAAGAGACAGACAGGTCAGAGGAACAGTAAAAACTTTATGGAGTTTATGGAGACGCTGGCTGACAGCCAGTACACCATTTGCCATGTTTCATGCTGTCTAGGGACGAGGAATGATTGCTCCATCAAAAGTTATTCAGAGGTGCTTCCATCTTCCACTTTGTGCATGAACTCTTTTTTGAAAAAGGCAAAGATCACTATCACTTAAAATCTTTTTGGCAAAACTGAGGAAGTTTTTTTGAATTTTGCCATTTCCATCAACCTTTTCTTATGCAAATCTACAAAATGCACATAAAAGTACGTTGAAACACAACTACCGACGGTTTTGTCTCATTAGTGCTCGTTAATTCCACAGATTCACAATCATCCCAAATGAAACAATGACCTACAACCCAAAGACATCGACATGCACAGGGGCACTCACATCTGTGGTGTGTCTGAAGACGATTCCTTGGCTGTCGTAGTAACTGATGGTTTTGGTTGCCATGGTGACCGTGACAAGAGACCAGTGAATTTCTAAATGGATGGGGATCAGCAACAGCCACTTGGAGAAAAGGTCGACCTGAAATTATCCCGCACACGAACATACACGCAAATTAATTACTGCACATATTTCAAATGACTTCCACTATATGAAGTTAAAAAAACAAACTCAAATTTAGACGGTGGTTGCCAACAGCCTGCCTGTATTAAGTGGGCAAGAGCGGTTGTCAAGCGCCGACTCTGAGAGGCAAATCAGAAGCCGAAGTAGAAGTGTAATGAAACCGTTCCATCGTCCTCCTTACTTTTTTAGTCCATCTCTTCACGCCATCGTAACCCTTGGCAACCAGCTGCTTGTGGAAAAAGCTGTTGAAAAAATGAACCTGACATAGAAAGAGAAACAATAAAACACACAAACACTGTCAATATTAAGTGCATCTATTAATCAAATTATTGATAAAGCACTGCAACACAATTTTAGGACTTGCATTTCAAGCAAACAAGCATGTCCTCTCTTACCTTGTGTTGCGTCGCCTCCATAATGAGTTCTCCATACATGTTGATTATCTGAAAAAAGACAGAAGTTTCATAATAAGACTATCCAACATTACTAAAACACCAAACATGACATTTCTTTTCTGCTGCATTCTACTTTTAAAGTGACTTTAGTCTGCAAGACAGACTGAGAAGAAGTGTGACTGAGACAAGAATGCTTTTCTTTAACAGTATAACCGTTGGTCCTTCTTTACCTGGTCATTAAGCCAGTTCTGTTCTTCCAGTGTGCCGAGGTCCTCCAGGCCCAGGGTGTGTTTGTTATATGTCACCATGAAGCCTGCAAAAGGGGCAGAGGCCAGCCCCGCCCTGTACCGAGCCATCGCCTCTTTGATCTCCAGTCCCCTGAACAAAAGCATCGAGAGGAGAAAGTGTTAATCATATCTTCAAGGACATGTAACAGAATATAACAGGCTAAGATAATGAAAGAGATGTGACAGATTTATTCAGGATGCCTAAACATCCTCACATGGATAGGGACGTCCAAGTTAAGGTTTCACATGCCTTCTCCTTAAACAATGTTTTTTTTACTCATTAAGGATAAACTGGTTGCAGCAAAATACAGTTAGTATGTGTAGAGTGTGTAAAAGGCAGTTTTGCTGTTGTTAGTTGTTATAATAAAGGTTAAATAAAATGTGCTGAATTAGTGGACGGGAATGAAAGAATGTTGGCCAGGGGCATAAATTGGAGGGACCATTGGCCGCTTGCCTACTTCTGTGGCCTTTGCTCAAACCACACCCATCTCCAAACTTGGAATTCACTGTGATCTCAACTACACACCTGTTGAGTTTAGCGACTGCATTTTGCTGACAGAAAATTTACATAAGATTCACAAGGTGAAAACAATAACCTCTAAACGCCGTCACAGCTGGAATACATCCACTGTCTGTGCTTCAGTGTCTTGTTTGGAAAAATTCTGCATATGTCATCCTCACTGTGGTCAACTGAAGTACTTAGCTGCTTTATGTTTATTTCACCTGCATCACTGGATTCATGTGAAAGGCCAAGGATTAACAATCAGATAAACCTTCAAGCATTCAAGCAGACTGTGTGTGTGTGTGTGTGTGTGTGTGTGTGTGTGTGTGTCTGTGTGTGTGTGTGTGTGTGTGTGTGTGTGTGTGTGTGTGTGTGTGTGTGTGTGTGTGTGTGTGTGTGTGTGTGTGTGTGTGTGTGTGCGTGTGTGTATGCTAACCTGCTACTGAGGTCAGAATTGCCTTTCTTCTTCAGGTGTTCCAGGACATCAGTCTCACTGAGAGGGATGAACCCGCCGTACTTCAGGTAGAAGCTCTCCAGAAATTCTGACAGAGAGAAAGTTATTAGCGCTGAATCATGTGATCTACTGACTGAATGACAGAAACACGTTGTTTTTCTCTGATGTTAAAACCCAAAGTTACAACACTGATAATGATTCCACTGCTCCGATTGTAATTGTATCAAATTCAGGCCTGTGTGCTAATGAATAGCAGTTTTACATTTTTATGGAAGCAATCGGGACATGGCCGATATTTACGCATTCTTCACCACTTCTCACTGAAATAGTTTTTGCTTCTTTGTGTCAAAGCTGCATTCCTGTTTGTTTGCTTTACCTTCAAAGATAAGTGACACCAGGAAGACACTGACTAAGAACAAAAACACAAAAAATTCCTTCTAAGAGGATGGAGCTGCATGTGTGCATTGTTGATGTCACCTGTTGAAATTGTAAGAGAATTTTTTTTTCTTTTCTTTCTGGACTATTTTTTGTATTATGCTAGATGAAACTGAAACTTGTCTTTTGAAACTATGAGTGTATAAACATTCATGGAGATGTAATGTCATGATAGAAAAAGTGCTCATCTTACCGTGGATCATATCAGTGAGATGCTCCAAGCTTTCTTTATCTGGCATCTTTCCATCCATCTCTCTTCCATCTGTTTCTCCTGAGTGATCTTTTCCTGACATTTCTTCCTTCTCCGTCTCTTCCCAGGTTCCACACTGACAGTACAACCTGTGGTCTCTTAATGCCCAGCTGTGCTGCATGCTGCTCACTGCAATGGGGCCCTGGGATGGAGGCAAAACCCTAGCTGGATGAGAGGTTTCCACCTCCATAAGTGTGGAGCCGTAGTCGTCCCTTGTTGGTGTGACGACGTCTCCGTTGGACAGAGTTATTGGTACTGACACCGAGTCTGTTCTGTCAGGAGTCTGGTCCATCTGCATCTCCAGGTCCTGGGGAGATTCTGAACTTGAGGCAGGACCTGGCTGCTGTGAGACAGACAGCAATCCATTTTCCATTTCACTCATAATCATTTTGCCCTCCTTCACCTCCTCTTCAGGTTCAGTGTCAGATAGGTTTACAGTTTCTCCATTTCCAAACGGAGATTCAGAGCTGATGACAACACCACTTAAACCTCCCCTCTTTCCTCCACTTTCTACTTCTATATTTGACGCAAGCAAAGCTCCCACCATTCCCCTTCCTCCTCTCCCGCATCCTCTTACTGCTGATGCTCCACTGCCTACCATTCCCAGCAATCTCATCTCCACATCCCTACCATCACCAGCAACCCCTGACCCATCCATCAGCATGGCCTCCTTTTTCTCCACATCCCCTTTCTCTGGAGCAGCATCTGCCCTTATTGGTCCATCCTGCGGGGACAATGTGACAGGGAGGGCACCAGGCATTTGTGAAGGAGCATCATGTCTGTCATCTTCATCCTCCGTTTCCTCTAACATCTCCTGGTTGAAACCAAAACTCTTGATGTGTGTCAGCTGGCCATCCACTTTCCTTTTTGGGGTGTCCCAGAGGTCACCACCGGGACCCCTTCTTCTCCCTTTCCCCCTTCCTCTTCCTCTGCCTGAAGTGCTGTCATTGTGTCCTGTACTGTTGGGGCCACAGCAGTCACAAGCCTTAGGGGTTCTCTTCCTGCTTGACTTGCGGCCGTTGATTGTGCCCAGACCAGGGATTGGTGTCTGTGTAGGGCACCATGCTGATGCTGAGCTTGAGTTAGTAGCAAAAGCTTGGTGTGGCTTGGCATTAGCAGGACTCGGAGCAGAGGGCTGGGTCGAGTCGGAGTTGGAGATAAGGTCTGTGGTGAGGAGCTTGCCAGGGGTATGGGTGAGGTCCTGATCTGTAGCATCTCCAGGAGGGGGCACTAGAGGAGCTGCTTGCAGGGGACTGGCTGTGGCTGGAACAGTTAAATGAGGGGATGCTGACGGTGTTGTTTTCATTGGGGATGCAGAGCCGCTGTGAACCATGACGCCCGCCTTTGGCTCTTCAACCCCATCCCCAACACCCCCTGTCCGCACTCCTGTCCTCTCCTCCGCTTTGTTCCTCTGAATATGAAGTTTGGTTTGGTGTTTGTATCCTGACACTTCCCTCCAGGTATTCTGCTGTCAAGAACTTGCTGTGTAGAAATCAAGCCTTTCTCAAGCCTTTTCCACCACAAGGGTTATTGATACGACAGCAGACTAGAACATGGTAGGTACGGAGTGCTCCTCAGTGGTGATGGGTAGACTCTGTATGGAATGGCAGCACCGTGGTCTCCTAACAGGAACAAGTGGAAAAAATGACAAAAAGAGGGAAGAAAGAGGAAGAGCCAATGAAAGCTATACTGCCGATCAGATAACAACCCTGATGAAAAAAAAAATAAAACTACTACACCGTCCAAGACCACCAGAATGACAGAAATTCTCTGTTGGGCTAAAAGTTGTTGCTATTTTACATGTGAATATCTACAAATAAATCAGAAAATGTCCCCATTTCCAGGTAAACTCCACAACAGGTGAAGGTTTTTTTTTGTAAACTATCACTTGTCCACTTGTGTTGTTTCCTGTAAAGGACAGTAAAAAAAAAGAATACACGTGTTTTACTTAAAGTGACGTGTCCCTTATATCTATTCCTCATTTTGTGCGGACGACGGTCATTGAAGGAGAAAAAACTGAAGTAGCAACCGCAGTGTCATCTTCTTTAACAGGTGGATCACTGTGTTTTATCAATTAGTTTTAGCTTGCAGCTCACACACTTGTTTGCGTAAAGGTATCACGACAACACAATAGCACGTACTGGCCTGACGTATTGTGTTACTCTTCTTTTTAAAGTAACGTTAATATCACCTTTTCAGACGTGTTATTTCGTTAGCAACACCGCGGCGACGTTTAGCAATACTTTAGGAGCATATATTGAGTGTACGCAGGTGCATTAGTCATTAAAAGTGTCTGCTACAATTCCCACAATCAATTAAATTATGGAGTCCAACAAAACTACGTGAGCTAAGATACATTACTAAAGGAACAATGGGCACCGAGCGACTGAAGCAGACCCGCACATCATTTAAAAATATAACCTAGCGTCATGTAATGTAACTCATTACAATATCACATTTCACAAAGTTTTGCACAAGTTAGTCATTCCCCTGGAGCTAGCTAAGTTAGCTAGCTGCAGCCAAAACACAAAGCAGCGACTACATACATTTCCTCCATTTTCAGTAGGAAGTTGGAGGCGTTTAAAGACAAAAGAGGAGCTGCGAATTGGCATTTGAAGTGATGCGCGGTATAAGCCCCAAACCATCATAAAAACGGAAAAGAAACATCATTATGCATTACCTTGTCTGTGAAATAACAAACTGAGTTTCGTCAAACCACGATTTGAAGAAACAACAAGCCAAGCTGTAGTCGCTCGTTGATTGCGTCACGGCGTCGGGCTGACTCTTCGGTTAAATCCGGATTCTCTCCCGAAGTAACCTTCGTCGTCCTCTCACCCAGTTTGCTTATATCAGCATCACATCCAGTGAAAATAAGTGAATATAATGGATGATCCGTTCTAATTTAAAATATAATTTAAGCATAATGCAAACTATGATGCAAATTGGAAATAATAAACTGGTATAATATCCCTGTTATCATTTCTAACCTCCAGATCACTGACACAACACACACTGTATCTTGATAATCTTTAATTACAAAAAACTAAGACAGGAAAACAATAAATAAAACTAACAGTCAAAAATTTATGGAATTAAGTACAAAATTATCAACAGTAAAATGCAAAAAAAAAAAAAAAAAGGTTACATAGAAAGAATATTAACATGATAATTACTGGCTGCTTGACACCAGTAGTTCCAAACCTTTTCAAAGTAATGCCATGACTCTAGTAAAAAAACAAAGAAATCTACCAGGTATAGCTGTATTAACTGTGTAAATAGGTCACATATTATTTCATAAGATGGGTGTACCATAACGCACATTTAACGCTGCACAAGGCCCAAAATGTATCAAACAAGCAACTTTAGACAGATTTAGGAGAAAAATGAGCTTTTTTTTTTAAATGTGAACAAAATATTAAAATATATTGAGCTTATTTCAAGGTTTCAGCACAACAACTCAGACCCACCGGCTTCAAAGATAATGGTGCAGATTATGCATTGAAATAACCACCTTCAGTCTGTTGCTATACATTTGTACATAAAGTCAGTGCTGTGTCATTCTCTACTTGCATAATCAAAAACAACAAGCATAATAAGTCTCTTTAGAAGTGTATGTTGGCTCCAGTGATGTCAGGTGATTAGAAATGACCTTAGTAGTCCCATCTAAACCCCTAAACGTGCAGATGCAGCCGTGCAAGGAGTCTCATTTTTCACATACATGTCTTGCAATGCTGCAGCACTGTGGCACCACTGCCAAAAGGAATAATCTGGAAAAATGCTGCATTTTTAATTTACAAAAATAGACACAAATATGGTTCAAGGATACATGTTTCACTGCCAAGACTACATGTAGGTACTTAGTGCTTTATAAACTGGCACCATGCACAGGTACAGTTATTTATTTTTTTACAATCTTTACAAAACAATATTGACTTAGGCCATGACCTTCGAATGAGCAGACAGATTAATGATTGATTAGATGAACGATTAATGAGTTTTTCCGTTAGAACGAGCTCGCCACCTTCCTGATGTTTGAAAAGTGATTAAAGTGAAAAGGAAGTCAGGACACAGAGTAGGAAATACCAAGAGAGTGATCTACTTTACACAGAGGAAACTTTCTTTATTTTAGTTTTGGTCGTGTTGGAACCATGCTGCTCTGTGGACGGAGACGGAGGAGAAGCGGATGTTGGTGAAGATGACCGTGGTGCAGCAGACGATGACAGCTGTGGGGTTTAGGCCTGGAAGACATGATGGGTAGGATTAAGAGGACAAAAGATGAAAAATATCCTGTCATAGAAACACATTCTCATATCATGATGGAAAATTAAAGCTATGTTATACTTTTGACTATTAGTTTTTTCACAGAGCTACACAAAATGCAGTGCAGTGTGTTACAAAGAAAGCGCCCTTACCTATCAAAGCGTGGCATTGATAGCTGGAGTGTGTATAGTCTTGGAGACTGCGGCACCGTTGCTCCCCCCCTCTGTTAAGACCTGGAGCTGCAGCTGGTACACGCTGTCAGCCTGAAGACCGTAAACTGATACCGAGCGCTGAGACTGTGGAGGATGAAGCCGTGTAAGTTCACAGACACACACACGTACACCATTCCTCCTCACACATTTCTTTAATTGAGCAACAGCTGAAATAACCTGGTGTCTGGTGATTTTTTACATGAAAAAACAAAACCAACCTGATGTAAAATTACTTATAAAAAAAATAAAATAAAGTGCTGTCAGTGTAAACCTCCCCTCGTGTCTCACCGGTGCGATTGTCTGAGTCTGGGAGATGAGTGTGTCCTCCTGCCCTCCCGTTGCCGTGGTGACCCCTGACTGCAGCGTCCAGGTGAACTGGAACCCTTCCACAGCTGCCGGGTCCAGTGCATGCTGGGAGATCCTCCAGCGAAGCGTTGTGAGCAGGGTGCCATTGACTTGTTGAAACTCTGCAGTCAATCGTTCTGGACGCAGTACCACCTTTCTGCCTGACAGGAGGCGCTCTGACACAAACAAAGAACACAAAACCTTTCCTTCACTTAATGACAGAACACTGTTAATGAAATTATTTCTCAGCAGACAACATGATGGTGTTTTTATGCTGAAATGCAGCGGTGGAAAAAGTATTCAGACCTTTTACTTATGTAAAATGGTAATACTGCTCTGTAAGAATACTCTGTTACAGGTAAAATTCCTGCATTGAAGATTCCACATAAGGAAAAGTACTAAAGTTTCAATAGCAAAATATACTTAAAGCATTAAAGTAGAAGTATTTGTTGGGTAGAATGGTTCCTTTCAGAGTTATACTATTATACTCAGTATATCTAATTAATTTAAACACATAAGCAGCATTTTAATGTTACAGCTGGTGGAGGTGGAGTTCATTTTGACTACTTTATATAATGTTGGATAGTTTCATCTACACCACAGAGTTATATTTTAGATATTTACATGTTTTGTGGGGTCACAGCATTAATGAAGATCAATGGATCACCACATTTACATACAGTAAATGTGTGTGTGTGTGTGTGTGTGTGTGTGTGTGTGTGTGTGTAGGTGTGCATGTGTCTTTAGTTGCTCATACCCTCAGTGTTGCAGGGCAAAGCTTTGCCTCCTCTAACCCTGATGGAGGAGCAAGTCGGGGTCGTAACCCAGGCAACAGCCTCTGACCCTAGGTCAGCCTTCAGTGCCACGGCGACCCGGTACTTACAGGCGAACAGCAGGCCTGTGATAGTGTGGTGGGTGCCCTGGAGAGAGAATGAAGTCAAGTTAGGGATAAGAAAAAGTGTTTGAAAAGAAGATACAACATGGCAAAGTTTGCCATGTTTACTGTATACAGCTGGTTCTCAAAACTGACATATTACAAGGTTCCTTAAAATATACATATTACCTCTATTTTTGTTTGGAAACCTGTGTCATATAAGCAGCTTGCTAGCTCCATGGTAGAATAAACACCACAGTTTGAAGCGGCATTAGGCAGATTTGCAGGCTGGCACCTTCAAATGGCGAGAAATGGCATCATTTCTGTTTAAAAAAGGCTGAACTTCAATGAACAGAAATCAGAGTCTGTGACCTCGGCAAATTGCACACAATATTTATCAACGCGCTGATACTGAGGTCATTTTAGATGAGAGATTACCACTGAGAGAAATGAAAAGGTCTAACGTCGGGGAGTCCAGTTTGCTCTTGATGAAGTGCTGTGAGCAGAGTATTCACTCAACGCCATTTTATCTTTTAAAATGCTGCTCTCTACTGCCGCTTCACTTCATGATTTTGGTTTAAAATAGAAGCATTTATAAGTAAAATATGTTGTAAACATGCATTTAAAGTAGATTGCCTGTTTTCATTTTGGTGACACATTTAATGGTTCGTAGTGATTGCTGAGATGATTCTAGAAATTACTTCCCCACAGATAATAACTAACTAAGATAACTGTCCCACATTTATGTGCATGTGACACACACACACACACACACACACACACACACACACACACAGACATACAGTATATATTTCAGCCAGGGATTTGACAGAGTTATGGGAAAAGTGATGTTAGGCAGAGACAGAGCGAGATGATGGCAGAGAGACAAAGTTACACGCAGACAGAGGATGAGAGCATTCCAGACTGATCTGAGTTATGGTGATGAAATCTGATCTCTGATACACACATACGCTAAAAAACCACACAACAACAATGCTCACACAGAAACAACACATCTATCCACGACTTCGTGAACACAGAGACACATAAAACCCTGCCAGGGTAGTTATACCTGCACAGTTGTTATTCTCTCTGTGCTTGTAACATTTGAACTGCAGGTATGTGGATGCCATCGCAAAATGTATGGACCAGGGTGTCTCTGTCTGCCTGTAAAGCAAAATAGAGACAGACACACACTGCATAAGTAGGCATATGTTTGTGTTTATAAGAAAAACATGTCATGATGTACACTGATAAACTTCCTACTTTTCTCTACATTTCTCTGTTTTGCATTGTCTACTTTTGGTGAACCTCTTATAGTTTGCTTTCTCAGTAACAGACACAGACAGGGAGCTGCTCTCGTTGATTTCAACCTGGAGATCCCAATACCAACTAGTGTTAAAGGATAACTGCAGTATTCTTAAGCCTAGGTCCCATCAGAGCAGCTGTGCCATTAAAAGCATGTCTCCTTAAAGTGCTTGTTTTTGCCACTGACAGGCTCAGATTGTTATTCCAAGTCCCTGACAACATTACAGAGAGGATCCCTCCAGAAATACAGCTGTTATATCACTCAGGTCAAAGCCACCAGACTCCATTGATTTTTTACCTTGCAGACCATAGGAGTTGCTGGTCTAATTACTGTGACTTCAATGTTTTAACACGGTTTAGTTCAGACTTAAACTAACTTTTTAAAACTAACAGATCAAGGTAGTGGGAACCCAGCAACTCCATTGTTCAGGTAAATTACAGTATTTGTCAGTGGAGTGGAGTGGCCAAGCGATATAAGGGCTGAATAAACAAGAAGGATCTTACAGCTCTATCTCTGTAGGGATTCTTTCTGTAATGTTGTCAGACACTTTGAACTTTTGAGTACTTTTAGTGGACGCTCTTTGACTGGCATGGTTTCCCTTAAGGATAACATTAAAGCCATTGTAGCCCATTCGGTTGCCAGCTGAGGCGAACTACTGGACCATTTCAAAAAATGTTTGTACCTACCAGTCATTTCAAACCCAAAATATGTAAAAAAAAAAATTGAGCAAAGGTTTAAAAATACAGATCAGAAAAGATCAGAAAGAATCTGAACAACCAAATCAATGCTTGCAGGATTTTGTTCCATGTTTTTCGCCTTTCTTTTGTCTTTGTCATTTTGTTTATGAGTATTGTTGACTTAATCAGTGTTTCAAAATCAACTCACCGAGGTAAGGCCACTTCCAGAACACCTTGACCTGCAGCTGGTCATCATGGTAATGAGGGGCAGCGACCTCCAGGCGCAGGTTGCCAGGGGTGACAGGGTTAAGGGGGGATTCAGAGTGAGGCAGAGAGGAGGAGGGGTGGGGAGGGTCCGAGGAGGAAGGGGAGGAGGAGGAGAGGGAAGGAGAGGAGGGAAGAGATGATGAAGATGAGGAAGAGGGGAGCTCATTGGAGAAGTCCTCTCCTTTGGTGGAGGAGAGGAGAGGAGAGGAGAGGAGAGGAGAGGAGAGGAGAGGAGAGGAGAGGAGAGGAGAGAAAATAATAAATGTTAAATTTCAAACTTTGGCTGATTTGCAGGTCTTTCTTGGGAATGAAAACAGCGGAGCAGTTAAAGGTAAACGTAATTTGAGCACTTAGCTCATAAACAACGAGCTTTGTATCTTGCACAATTTCACAATAAAATTAAAACTTAGAACACTGTATGTAGCAGTGATATCCATTGTGCTTTCATGTGTGTCTTGAAGGAGCAGTTACTTTACTCTAAAGTAAACATTATTTACACATTAGCTGTTTTATGTACTTATACTGTAACTGACAACACTAAAAACCACATCATATGAATGACTGGATGTATGAAACCTGTTATATAACATATGGAATGTATAAATGTATTATATTGTGCCAGGATACCATAAACCGCTGACAAAAGTGCAGCTGGTAGCTAGCTTTCCTGTTAATTCATTCACCCAGAAGCACTAAGTGGCTTTATCTGCCCTAACTGACCCTCATTAGCATTGAGTGAAACCAGGCCAATACATGGACTGTGTCAAATATTAATACAGCTAAATTATATATGGCAATATGTTCCATATAAATATGTTGGTATGTGGTTTGATAATTGAGCAGCAGCTGGCTATAATCCTCTACTGGGCTGACCGACAGGTCACCTATAAATACCTCTGTTGCCTGGACGACCATTAACATCGCCAATTTCCACTGTATGCGTGTGTTTATACAGTGCAGCTGTAGGGAGACAAAATATGCTGACAGTCTGCAAATGCAGCAGCTCTAGAAACTAACAATGTATGGCTCTGTTAACAAATAGGTGCTGGGAACTATACATACAGTATTTACTAAAGGCGATTTACTAAAATGTGTACTTGAGTGAGTCTCTATTTGGAGTAGGGTTGCTAGGGAAGTCCATAAGTAGCTGTATTGCCGAAGTCTTGGCTGTATTTCCAGCTCCTTACTGTTAATTCCTACAAGACAAAACTGTACATAACCTCCTGGAGTTTTAGTGTCTTCCTAAAAATTAAATATTTCTTAGTGACGTTACACCTGTTTCTATATAAGCATTTATTTCTAGACATGATGCTCATCCAGATTCCCCAGTGAGGCAATAGTGAAGCACTGTCTGATTGATGGTGTGTAATATTAAGCTGCACATTTCCCCCCAAAGTAATTACTCTTTAAGATGAACTTCATATTTGTTGGAAAAAAAGTGGAGCAAACTGCAGCCATGCACACACTAAACATCTGCACCGTGTATGAAAGTTGGTTAGACAGAATTATTACCCCAAAATCTTTTAATGTATTTCAATCATGTTCTACTGAAATCATGAGGAGAAAATTGATGAGCTATATTACTGTCAAATGTACAAATATAAGTATAGCATAACATACAGTGCATTTTAAGTCATACTATCCAGCCCTATCGAGAAGATGCTTTGTTTGTTTACCTGTATGAGTTATTGTGTTGAAGACAATTTGGGCTCTGGGGCTTTTCAGCCTCTTCTGACCCCAGTAGGCCACCGTCTGCACAGACAGGAAGTAGGAAGTAGCAGGCAGCAGACCCTGCAGCCACAGCTCACACTGCGCCTATCAAAAATTTAAGAATGGGAACATGGAAGGAGAGGTTGTCTTAGTCTTTTGGAACAACAGATCACCATTATATGAGTACAGCCACCTTCATCATCCTTACAGTCCTAATCCTCATCATCCTGAGTGTTGTGTGTGCCCCGCTCTTTGACTGACAGCGCAGACCTGTTCTGCATTAGCCCGCTGTTTGACTGACAGCTCATTAACAGGCTCTTAGTCAATCAGGTCTGTCTGTCTGCGAGGATCCGAGCTAGTCACAACAAAGAGATGCTTGGATGATAACACGTCTGTGTGTGTGTGTGGTTCTGTAAATGCGTACACTTAAGACAGAATGAGACAAAAGCAAGTCAAAAGCAGTTTCTTGGTGACCAGCAGACAAAATGGGGTTGAAGTATTTCCATTACGCTTAAGATAGACAAAACATATGGCTTGTACATCTGTACGTGCGTGTGTGTGTGTGTATTTGTGAAACACAGACAGCGAGAGAAGCCTGGATTTCTATTTTGGTGCATAATGTCAGTGGACATTATACGGAAGAGGCTGATGTATATTTAAAAGCACCGATTCAGCAGAGGTTTTTCCATGTTTTAATACTTCCTCCAATTTCCCCTTTTACTTCAGGTTTTATGCTAAATCCCTGCAGTCCTGCACACATTCCTAAATGACAGGATATGTTTTATCATGTGCTAATGGAGAGCAATAAAATATTAGTGCTTTCCATGATATGAAAACTATTTTACACAGCACAGAAATCCTATTCTTGTTCCCATCTACCTGTTGTGATGCTGCTGTCTTTGTGTGTGTCTAGATGCAGCTGCAAGTAGGAAACACTAGTTAGGGGGCCTCATTTAAATTCCAGGCCTCCCAACCAAGCAGAACTGAGGACCAGACTACAGATAAATGGCTCCACCAGGCTCAGTCTGGGATCGCCATCACTACTTAGGATAGCTAGGTCCATATGAGAGCACTTGCATCAAAACTTTGATAACTCTGATGTTTATGTTTTTAATTATTTTGTCTCTTTTCTTTAGTGAATGCTCACATCAGAGTGGAACATATAAGTGGGTCTACAGCTGAAGGATCCCGTGCAAAGACTTTAAGAGTACGGTTTATCATAACTGTTGCGTCAAAGCTGTATTATCTGTGTTGTTTGCAGTGATTATGGGTATTTTGGTGCTGCTGACTGGTGCTGCATAGTGAACATATTACATCATCGTCACTCCTATAATCATAATGGTAAAATCTGCCCTCTTGACTGTTAGCGCTGCATTAAATATAATACAGCAAGAAACCTGTTGTATTTCTTAAAAAGTAAAAAGTTACTCTTTGAATTGAGCAACAACAGCATTGTAGTGTTTCACTATATTACTGTAAAACAACCTCACATCCCATCATTTTCTTGGTCTAATGTTTATCATCACATGTTGTGCTGGCAGCCACAGTAATGAGTAATCACCCAAACATCAGTCATATAATGCACAGATCTTATGCTTTACTTCTATGATAACTAATACACTCACTCACTAATGCCCTCATGCTGTAGTGACTGGCATGTTGTCAGAACATTCCCAGATGCTTTGACTTGAGATAAACATGTTGTCCAAATGCAGGAAAGCCACTTCTCTCTGTTGTCAGTCAATCTACATGGTTGAGTTGTCATGTTATTTCACCGCTGTAAAGCCTGCATGTTGTCATTGCACTCTAACAAAGTTATGTCCCATGGAGATAATGGAGTGAGTGTCTGCCGTCAGATCCACAAGGAACATATGCGCAAAAAGTCTGCAAAAGTATCGGGAAAGTGTGCCCATCAGTGATTTCAGGGTGAATATGTCAAGACCAGATCTAAAGAACAATTTTTTGGTAAATATCTCAGCATGTAACACCATAAACCTCATCTAGAAACCCCAAATTATCTTTAAAAAATGTCCTAAGAAAATTTCAGGTCCAATTATGCAGAAAAGCATGAGCATGTTTTTGCTCATTATATAAATCCACAATATTTGAGATGCCTGAGTAGTTCCACTATATCTCCAGCCAATTCTCATTTGTAAGAGTTTTTACTGGCCACATGCGGTTCAGCAGGATATTACTTAATTTGAGGTAATTAATGTCTAATATTAAGAATGAATATGAAGGGAGGAGAGTACCATCTGCTCCTATGATGTGTGATGTTTCCTGTGTACTTGTGCAACGCTTACACATACACAACATACAAGTTGCTATGATCATATTAAATTATTATTAACTCATTATTAAATGAGATATTCCAGTCTGCAACACCACGTGCAGACAGTAGCTGTTTACAGAACCCGTTCTCTTTGAGCACTGCAGATGCCTGTAAAGTCACTGCAGTAATCACAACCAGGACACAATAAGGAATACATGCGCATGTGTGTGTGGTGCATCGATTTACAGACCTCGTAAAATCTCCCAGGTGCAGCTACAGACCTTGTGTATGCGGTAAGTGTGTTTGTGTGTGTGTGGACTTTGTATTCAGTCTTTGTAAGGACTAATTTGAATTTAAAGCAATGAGCTGAGTGCTTGGTGCTCGCCTCAACGGGCTGCTTTGGCGCTAAAATTAGTTTTTTCTTGTAGCTGTCTGCTGTAGCTTCATATTTATTATGCAGACATGAGCGTGGTATCAATCCTTTCACTTAGTTCCCAGCACGGAAGCGAAAAAGCATATTTCCCAAAATGTCGAACTGTTACTTTAGGGTTAAAATATGGTTTAATTGTGGGCTTGTTTGCGAGACCTCGGATGTATAGACGTACAAACATGAGTATGTATGACTATGTGCAAAGACCACATTACACATTCAGATATTAATTGGGATATATAATTGTATATCATATAGTCACTGTGTTCATATATATAGATATATATATCACATTGTGTACATCTAAGTGTGGTTGATCACTATATTCTTTCATTTAGTGTTATTAAGTCTATAAAAATGTTTTCTTACCCCCTGAGTCACTCTGCTGTTGCTCTCCTTTTTACCCGGTTCCGGTGTGCGTGAGTGTGCAGGACGTGTGTGCATATTATTGTGGACTGCATGTGTGTGTGGATGCAGCGTGTGTGTGTGTTTGTGGGCTGTGTGTGTATGTCGAAACATCCAGGTGACTCTGTAGTTGTGGACTGGCAGATCTCCCTCTCTGGGGGGCTCCCAGCTTAATAGGACTGCCACTGTGGCCCCACTTCCCCTCGACCTAAGAGGAGAAAGCAATAAGTCAAACAACATCACAACATAGATGTAAGCAAATCCATGGTAATGAAGTAGAAAGAAAGGCACTTCCTTCGAAATTAAGAAGTAAATGTTGTTGAACAAGTTGAACTGAATGGTAGTAGAACAGATGCAATACTTGTTTGTCAGCTGCTTTCAATATCCTATTTATTCTAGGTATGTGCAGTATAGTCCCAGACACTTCATCATCATGTTGAACAGAAGCAACAGCTTAAGTCCTCACCTCTGTTATTAAATGTTTTATGAGAATATTGCTGCTGATCCAAGACATGGTCTGAA